>NC_080544.1:81098210-81440710 GCF_028640845.1 Ahaetulla prasina
GGCTATATCTAACACAGTGGTGGCATAAAGCAACCTGGATGCCCCGCTAAGAAGATGTCTGGTGGCATTCCAGATTGTTCCCCAGTATTCAACCCCACCTGGAGACCAGGATGTGGAAAGATGGGCGTGCATATTGGAAATCCTGAAACACATCTAAACATAGCATCTGTAACACAAGAGAAAGTTTACCTGGATCTTGACTTGCCACTTGTGGGTGTGTTATTACCAGTGTTACCTTTGTAACATGGAGCCATAGATACAGGTTGAGCGTTTGAATGTTGAGATGTAGGACTCTGAAACGTGGTCAGTTGAGGATGGGTCTAGAAGAAGATGAGAGGTTTTAAACTGTTTTGGCCTATTTGTATTCCGTAAAATGGGATCTCAGATTCTTCAACAAAAGGTTTTTTTTTCCCCTTTTCCTTTGCATCTCTATTATTGCCAACTGTATATTTGGGTAAATAAAAGGTTCTTCACCTGAATAAGTTGCCGACAATCTTCTGCACCACTGTTTATTGCAAAGTAAGGTCTGCTGTATTTATTGGGGCTTCTTCCATAATTCCATAGCTTTAGACTACTGAAGTCTGTGGTTTAAGGGGGGGGAAGTGTGAAGGGATAAAATCCAAAAGTTTTAGTTAAAAGCTATGAATATTCACTAGCTAAGAACATAATATTCTCCATTTCCACCTCCATCCCCTCCTTCAGTCTGTATACAGGCAGAACTCTCAGTTTATATAAAAACTGTTCTGTTACTGATCTTGCAGCTAGGACAGGAAGATCTGGTGGGAGAAAGTGCCAGGAGCTCCTTTTCACCACGCTGATTAACTGTCTTCTCTTCCATCAAAAAGCTTAAAAAGCCTGCCACAGTTGAGATCCAATTTATAGTGGCAAAAACAGAAAGATACAAACTGTTGTCTGTATTCAACCACAGCTTTGGCATCAGGATGGAGAGTATCAAATGCTTTTCTCCCCCGGGGCCTTATAAAAAAGGAATTCTGTTGAATTTCCTCCAAGTTTATAAGGGCTTCCTTCCAGAAAAACATGTGTGGCTGTTAATGCAGTGGATTTGCCACCCAAGTTTGAGTTTTAAGTTTACAGAGAAAGGCTGGGGAGAGGGGCAGAGAGGGAAATTAGATTTTAGAAGGAAGTAGATTTTAAGGAGGTACTTCATCAAGTCCAGTCCCCCATATCCTTTCCTTTTATTTATTTGAAGTGGAATCTTTATCCCAGTAAAAGAATTTGGGGATGACAGCCTTGGTTAAACTTAGGTCTTCATTCAAGGCTTCTAAACTCTACCACAAACTGAGATAAAACTTTCTACACACCTGTTGTCACACTTGTATCCTCCACATTGCACTAAGAATGGCTGGCCTCCTTAAAAACAAATGTGGCTTTTCTTTTACCATTAAATGTGAAAAAAATGGATTTGTGAAAAACTGAAGCAATAAACCTTTATGTGAAATGTCTGGATTCTACTAGCACCTTTTCCAACTAAAGATTTTTTATTAAAGGACTCAAAGCTTTCATGAGTTGCAGCTCACTTCATCAGATGAACGCTGTAATTAAAATAATATAGGATTTAAATTGGGATGAAGGGTGAGGAAAGGGAGAAGAAAGACAGGGCGGTTATGCATATGCAGATTGCTTGTTAGGCAGTTTACAAAAATATCGATTAAGTATTGTAATGTGTTAAAAATGTACTGTATTTGTTGAGATTAAAGGCAAAGAATATATATTTGTATTTGAGGAGCAAGAGATGAAAGGGGCAATGTTTTGAATAATCTGCATTAGGCACAAAAATATCCGTGGGTTGTGGTTATTTGTTTTTGAGCTTATTTGTGAGATTGGGCATCACTATTCAGAGTGGAAATCTGCTTCTGTGTGTGTGTGTGTAATCCAATCTGCCACTAATAAACAAATGCCACTCATAAACAAATGCTAGTGTTCCAGGGGCTCAAGTTGTGTAGTGGCCAAAGTGGCCATTGAGAGTTATTTTGCGGAGAAGGGTAATGTATATTCTTTCGATTAGCATTTCATCAGTGAATTTTCATTTCTGTTTCTTCCTTCACATCTCGGCTCCTTCTGGTTCCTACAGCATCCTTGCCCAAGCAGTTCCAACAGACTTGCTGAACTACAGTTCCCATCATCCCAAACCGGCATGGTTTTGCATTCTGGCTGGGATGATAGAAGCTGTAGTCTAATTCCAAAGCTATGAAAAGCTTGGTGTTGTACCCTTATACCCTCACCCGCGGACTCTGCACTCAGCTACTACGTTACCAGCAGCCTGGCAAGGCGAGGCACGAATCGGAATCTCGCCTGGGGAAATGGAAGAGGGCTTCAACCCAGAGGCGTTTCCTTGCCTCTTGTCCCGAGCAGCGCAGCCCCTTGCCGGAAGCGCCGAGTCCAGGACTCTCTTCATTCCTCCGGCGTGCTTTCCCATTGGATCTGGTCTCTTCCGCCAATAGCGGTCAAGTTTTTCGCCGCTAAGAAAGGGAGTTCTCCGGACGCTGCGGCGTGTCAGCTCCGCCGGGCCGACCAATCGCTCGTTAACAAATGGCTCAGTGCAAAGGCGGCGTTGTATCCCGCGCGCAACTCTCCAGAAGTGGCCTCTCTTCTTTTTTTTGACTGGCCGGTGTTCAGATGACTTATAGTGTATGCAAAAACAAACTTTCCCTCTGTGACCTTTAAAACACACACACACACACACCCCAAACCGCCATGCTTTCCTTTTCCAAACAGCGCGACGATTTTGAAAAGTCAGGGAGGCGGAGTAAGGGAGCACCCCGAAATGATAAATCGCGTGGCAGAGCTAATGGCTGGAGGGCGCGTTTACCAATTCATAATCATTTATTCTTGGTGATGTATGACCCTGACTCTTAAATCTCAAAAGCTTCTATTTGAAGGTGTAAATAGCTTCTCCCTCCCCCCGCAAACCCCCCCTCCGCACCCTTGCAGTAAACCTTCTTGCATTAGCAGTGATTGATCTCCTGTACAATTCGTCCCAGAGTGCTATTTTAGAGGGGGAACACTGGCTTTTGGAGATTAACTGGGGAGTCTGTTACATATTAATGAATCTCGCAGATATTCTAACGTTTTGGTAATTTAGTTATTTGTGTCTACCGCTTTCGCCCTGATTTTCTCTTAGACCCCCGCGGTTGTTATACATCGAATTAAAAAGTGGCCATTTCGCGTCATTCCCCCCCCACCCCCTTCTTCTACTGGCAACTAAACGCCATTTAATGGGAAAACAAATGTTGACATGCCTCTTTGAAAGAAGTGTATTTCTTGGCAAGACATCAAAGTACTTTAAACTGTATTGGCAGGGGCCGGGAAGACGGGTGGGCTAGAAGATCTTCGTTTTCTGTTAGACCAAGCGTTCTGTAATGTCAGAAAATAATCATTTGATATTCAGAGAGGGAATGACAAGCAGCTTTTTATTAAAAACAAAAAACAAAACAAAACTGAAGATTCGCAACCTGTCAAGTGACCCCAATGCACTAGTTGTCCAAGGCTTTGAAGTACATGAATTCCCCAACTGATTAGTAAAGCGTCTAAATCTAAAATGAGTGGTTAGCGCTTGTAATGCACCCATGTACAAAAATGGCAATGTGATAAAAGAATCCAGAGGGTTTACTTCGTTAACAAAACAACAAAACACTGATTTGGTTTGTCCCACTGATTCCAGCCTCTGATTGTGTCCTTCCATTGTAACCAGAAAGGCTGAAAAAGTTAGATCACCACTGGCTAATTTGGTTCCCTCCTTATGGGAAGGCTCATATAATAGCCAATCTTGTAATGCTGTCTGGGAAGTAGGATAGTTGAACAACTTACATGCAGGAGGCATGGATGAAAAAATTGGGTTGCAAATGCCTGATGCTACAGTGAGTCAGAATTTCTTGTTCATCAAATCATCCTATAGGTGATCTGCCCAGCACAAAATACGGTTACATTTGATTGGCAAGTTTAGGCAAGATCTAAACTCCCCCAAAAACAGAAGAAGAATGATATATTTTAAGGTGTTTTGAGAGGGGGATTTTTATTGTGAGTCCTTTTGTGCTTTATAGTAGTGCTTCTTCTGAAGGATTCTCCTTCTCAGAAAGAATTCAGTTGTATTTGGATAATCATATTCCATAAGATGTCCCTACAGAATAAAAACACAGAGTAATGTTGTAATTGGAAACCGATCCAGTTTGCAGTTAATATCCACATCTTGTAATTGGTGAGTTGCAAAGTGTGAATGCAACAGTTTGTTTCATATAAATAAGTGTGGCACACAAGTACAACTGTTAAGTGCTAAAACTGATTGTAACTCCAGTGCAGAATCACTGGTGAAACATTTCGTTTGGACTCCTTGAAATAGATATTACATGGGAGGGCATCTTGTTCATTCTCAACCTGAAACATCTTGAAAGGTGTAGTTGCTTTTATTCTGGAATCATAACACTTGACCCAGAGGTAAGTGCTGGCTGTTAAACTGTAAGTCTGTATTTCCCCAAGAGTGGTAAGACTTTCAACCTTCAAGATTTCCCCTCCAGCAGGGAAAAACCAACAACCAGTCTCAGTGCAAAAATTCATCTTTTGAAAGAAGTACCCTATTTACTTTGGAGCAAATTTATTTATTTAAATTCTAAGGACAGTTTCCCTTTCTGCCTGGGTATTAATATTTAGAGTGTTTCTTCGCTTATTTAAAATTAGATGCTGCACTTCCTATTAGGGATAAATTTCTTTGTTTATGAAAAATTATATGGCCACCTAACTCTCTCAGTGATTGCTGATGGCTTACAAAGATAAAAACTCAGTATAAAACAATAAAAACCAATTGTCAAGTGAGCCGTTTGATAGTCTCCATCCCACTTTGGAGCCCCCAGGCCCTTTGGCAAATGGAGGTCTTGCTAAAGTGTCAAAGTGGGGGCCAATGTTCTCTTCATGAGGATGGTGTTCCACAGGGAGGGAAACAGAGAAGGCTCTTCTTCTTGATCCCACTAGATGGACCTCTTTTAGAGATGAGACCAGTCGCATTCCCTGCCTCCTCTGTTCTGGTAGGTCAGGTAGACCAGGAAAAGATGGTCCTTCAAATAACTAGGTCCCAAGCCATGTAGGCCTTGAATTGGACCTGGAAGCAAATCAACTGCCAATGCAGCTCCTGCAGGAGATGTGCACATGTGCACACCTGGGCCTGCACAGAACCATGCATTCTGGACTATTGAAAGCAAGGCCTTGTCTTCCCATAATCCTACACATATAACATTTTAGGTGAAATATATGCATATTCATTAGGATGTACAGTCCCCTTGGATTCAGTGCATCTCACTCTGGTAAAACTGTCTCTTGGGGTTTTTTTTAAACAAATTTAATATCTGTTACTGTTTCCTCACTATTCCATTGTCCTATACTGTTTGATTGTGTTATTGTTCTGTGAATCCTATTCAAATTTAATTCTGAGCTTGTTGGAGGAATCAATATAATTGAAAGACAGTCTAATAATAGCTGCAATAAGTAAACTAAATCATCACGGCTATGTAGGATGAATAATGTTGCTTCTGCATTATTGCTGCCAGCACAGCTGCACAAATATCAACAAGGCAATGAACTTAGGAATGCTCACACAATTCATGTTTTCTTAGAAAGAACGTGTGTTCAGATGGTTACCATTGCATTGCATTGTCAAAGCCTCTGCATGATTATAAAGAAATTGTGTCATTTGTATTCAAAATGGGAAGGATTATTTAAAAATTAGACCCATGAAATCCAGCCAAATTTATTCAGATGTGTGTGTAAATAGGACCTAGTTCTAACAAAAGTGCTTCTTTTCCATTGTTTTTCTTTTTCCTCCCATCCTTTCCTTTTAAAACAATTTCTCAGGCAATCCTAGAATACTGAGTAGATCAAGGTCAGTAGGGTTTACTCTTAGAAAGAGTGACTGGTTTGGCAATTTTAGTGTTGCACAGAGTAATTTGCTGTAATTGATTAGATTTCTAGAATTAAACAAAGCACTTTTGTGCCTCACATACTTTTCTATCACACACATATTTTTTTTAAAAAAGGATGTATTTGCCTGTAAGTTTGCTATAAATATCCAGCTGCATCAGCTAGTCTTTGACTGTTTTATTTTAATACAATGAATTTGGGTTGATGCCCAGAATTTGGTTTTTCTTCTGCTTGAAAATTGTGAAAATGGGTATTACCATTTTCCTCTGAAAAACAATTTAGAAATGGAAAAAAACAGGTGGATACTTAGTAAAGATGTGAGACTTACAAATATCCGGAATGCACTGGCCCCCAAAGTGGCAAACTTGTTTCCTACATTAAGCAAATTATGTTTATATATTGTCTCTGTTGTCTTTCAGCCAAATAAGGTGAGGTGTTCCCTTTTGGGCTAACTTTTTCTGCTTAAAAAGAGAGTAAAGCAGAAAAAGAAAGAGACTTCAAAATGATGTTACAATGAAAAAAGGGACAAATTAGGAGCTATTTTCCCCCATCAAAGGAGAGCAAGAGAAAGCAAGGCTGGGCATTCAAGGGCCTTGACTTATTCAGACAACTTCTTTGAGGAGCAGGGCCAACAAGTGTGTCTTCCATTGAAAAGCCCCCTCTATTCAGAATGCAGGTGCGAACTGGTGTGCCACATTATGTGAAGGTTGTTGGAGATTAGTGCTCGGCCTTAATAAGGAAGGGGCTTGATTTACATGGGAAGGAAAAAGAGGGGCAGGGGTGATGGGTGGGGGAGGAAAAGAAAAACTAAGACTCTTCATCCGTGAAAAGTAAAATCATTGAACGTGTGATCATTTTGAGTGGGTCTGATATCCTAATACTTGGCATTGTCCTCTGGAGAAGTGGGGAGTCCCCCAGCAGTCCGAATTGATTCATTTACAGCCACTGAGCAATGCTGTGAAAGCGGGGGTGGGTGGAGGAGGAGGGGATGAAATGAAAGATACACACAGGAGAGAGAGAGAGAGAGTTTTGTATTTGGATAAAGAAAGTCAACTACAAAAGATCCCTCTTCCTTCAGAGGCTCCTATATTTGCATTCAGTGCTCCAAAGACCAGCCAATCCTCAACCTGCTCCTGATCTTCCATTTGCAATGAAATAGACAAACACCCCTTTCCTTATTTATGCACAAATGGCCAAAATTGTGGAAATCTTTTGGGAAAAGTGTATTTTTGAGGTTTGATGGCTAATAACACCACTTTTTGGGGGGAATAGTACCATAAAATTATACATCAATGGAAAGATAATTTAATAAAGAATGTAATGCAACAAAGTTTGTTCAATTATCTGTATTCTATGAAAAGGTGTAGCCAAATAATCAAAAAAAGGAAGCACAACTTGCTTAGATTGATATCAGGTAGCTTTCCTTCATCTGATTGTAGCCAATGAGCATGAGTGTTTAGAGACCCAATCAGGTGCCATCTTGTTTTGACAATGAGCCAATCAGATCACAGTAGGATTCAGTTATTGATGTCATGTATTGAATTTGAGAGGAGGACATTTTTCATTGTGTTATGTGATCACTATCAAGTTGGTGGGGGGGGGTTGTGTTCTTTCATTAGTGAGCTTATAAAATGTAATAAAATTAAAGTAATGGTGCAAAGAGTTGACTGGTCTCCCAGAAAGCGATGTAAAATAGTATTATTAAGAGAACAAGGCTACAGTTATAAAGAAATTAGAAGAAAAATTGGTGGAAACTTAACCAAAGGTGGCATTTCTAAGTTTTTGAAGAGGTATGAGGAGACTCAGTTACTACAAAACCAGACTGGAAAAGGCAGGAAAATATGCACAACAGCAAGTGATGATAGAATAATTAAGAGACTGTGCCTACTTGACAGAAGAAAATCATCTGGGTATATACAAGATGAAACGGCGCAATGCAATGTGAAGTTGCGTGCAAGGACTGTTCGGCACAGACTGCAGGAATTTGGCCTAAACTCTAGAATTTCACGAAAAACCTTTTTAAAAAAATCTCTCAAACGAAGATTGAAAAGCATTACATTCTTGATTAAATTATCTTTCCACTGATATATAATTTTATGGTACTACTCCCCCCCAAAAAGTGGTGTTATTAGCCATCAAACCTCAAAAATATACTTTTCCCAAAAGGTTTCCACAATTTTGGTCACAACTGTACAACCAGTTGGTATATAAATGGGGATAGATTATTTTGACCTGAAGAACGTAGACCTGCACACATATACATATGCATATGCACACCTAGCTTCAAAAAAAAAAGAGGTTAACACAAATAATTAAATTACAAATTTACCTGTGAATCCCAATGCTCATGAAATTGAGGTTCAAAGGAGATGGATGGATGGAGACATAAACTGTACTTGGATCAATCTGATAATAAATTGGAAAGAGAAACATACATACAGCCTAGTTTGCAAACTGGAATGGTAAAGGTTCATTTAAATAATTGACAACTGATTCATATAATATCTATGGTAGTCTCTGATGTCTGCAAAGCAAGGGAGGTATCTACCATTGCTATGGGGACAGAGAGCTTGCAATCCTATGGGCCCTGTATCAGGCAAATACCAAAATCTGGAAGAAGGTCCCACTCAATTCAATGGAACTTATTTCTGAGTGGAAAAGTAGAAAACTAGGCTTTTAGTTAGCCATCTTTGGACTAGCTGTGAAGCAGCTTGGGCTGTGAGCAAGCTTAAGGTTCATTGGAGTTGGAGTTGTTGTTCGCCAATAAATTAATAGTAAGCCCCACTGAATTCAAATAAATGTATTCTCTGGGTATTACAAGAATACAAAGAATGCCAATTTGGTTACTCGTTTCTAAGGGTTAGAAATTAGGCCTGGGCATCAGCTGAGACAGGAAATAGCTAACAAAAAGTCAGATCTGTCATTTATAAGACATAGATTAAATTATGCTATCAAAACATAAAACTGGAATTAGGGGTGTTCCTTTGCAATTGAAGGGCTGGAAAGGCACCTGATTCAATGCCCTTTCTGGGTTTCATATTTTTTACTGTATTTGTTGCAAAAGACAGGAAGGCTACCCATCCAGGAATTGCATCTGATTGAAAACTGATTGGGGAACTTCTTTTCCCAGCATTTACCAATCCAGAAGCTGAATAAAACAAAATGAGGCTTGTAGGAGGAGAAAAAAACTTCATTTGGTTAGCTAATCACAAGTCAAATAGATCTAAGGAAGCCCTGCATTTTTAAGCAACAGGCACAGCAAAAATATTTTTGAATCCTGATCTGGGCACAGTGACTATTTTGTTTGTGCTCAGCCCCTATTAATGATCTTTAGGCAAGCCTGTGGTCCATCAAGGAAATCACAAAACAATGAATTTCCAAGGTCCTGAACAAAGATTCCAAACTTATCTTTCAAATAAAGGCATACAGTTGAATTGGTTCAAAAAGCAGATTCAACCATTGCAAAAGACCTAACTTGTGAGTAAGTAAACATAGTTACAACTGTGGTCTAATAATCTTTTATTCAAAAGGTGTACAGGTTGGCCTGTCTAAGAGTAAATTTCAGAGGGGATGGCATGCTGCAACCTTCTGCAGAGTTACCTAAATTCAGTGATATTGCAAACAATGACGTTACTTCCGTTCCATAATTTACAGTAATGGGATATGCAAAACTGCTAAAGACCTGCCTCGAACACTTTGTGGTATCCCACCACAAATGCTAATTCCATGGCAATTACCCTACCCTACCCTTCTCTCCCTCCCTCCCATCCCCATGCCTTCTGACAGGGTTACCTAGAAAAACTCTAAAAAGACAAATAATGAACGTATGTGGCCATCAACTTATACACACGCTGGCCACCCATTTGTGAACATTCAGAGAGGAAGTAATTTCTTATAAACTACTATCCTTTATTATGGAAATATCTATGGTTACTCTCTTCCCCCACCCTCTAATTTCAGCAAGAATCTTTCTGGCATTTCCATAAGTTCTCCAAGAATATAAAAGCCATATAATGGGAACAAGGTGAGAAAGCTGTTCAGCCTTGTTTCACCAAGAAAAGGTCGTAAGTCAGGCAATTGGTGTCTGACCTGTCAGGAGAAGGTATAAAAGCTTCATTCATGCAGTCGCTCACGATTTTCTCAGCTCTCACAAAAGTGTTTTTATTATTCTGTTTTCTTACCTCGTCTCTTAATTAAAAGCTGAATGATTAGAATAGCACCTGCATAATGTCTGGACTTCGGCTGCATACTAATTCAAGAGGCTTTACATCTCGTAATTATAACATAAAATCAGAGATTGAATAAAACAGAAGGCCTAAAGCCTTGCTAATCCCCTTTAAAAGAGTCTGCTGAAATAATTCAGAATGCTTTCCGGAAGTTGGATTATCGACCCTCTTTTTAACTTCATACAATGAAATGATATTTCACACTAAAAGGGTGTCTGAAATTTTTAAACTGTTTTCCCTCTTTTTAGGTTGATGCACTTCCTGGACAAGGAAAAGAAAAACACAAAACCACCCTGATTCTTTCTTTCCTATCAGTGTGACTGGCTTACCACCACTCTTCCCCAGAGCAGATTCAGATATAGGAAAAATACATTTATTTGCAGTTGAGACCAAATTTATCAGTGTGCCACCACTATGAAATATAATGAGCTCTTCTTGTTTACAACAACAGTTCCTTCAAAGGAAGAAAATGTGATTGTTAAATGCTAAGCAAAAATACAAAGTTTACATTTCAAAGGAAGAATGGTGTACAGAATTCCAAAGTATATTTTCAGTTGTCTTTACACAAATTCATTTTAAGCCAAAAAAGCAAGATAAATACTCCAGAGTAATTGATTTTGTGTGGAATGAAATAATTTGGGTTTCTTCACTCTGGTAAAGAAAATTTTCAATAAAGAATAGTTCTTAGCTTTTAATTTAACTACAGTATTTAAGAATGATGTTCTGAATTTAACCCCAAGTGATCTTTCCTGGACATGAAGGCTTAAATCCAGTGATATTTTTTTGCTTAACTTGCTTATGTATTGGAGAAAGTTACAGAGAAAAATGCTATATCATCAGATATATGTCTTCCACTGCATAAATCTCATGTAGGCTCACCCTAAAATAAATGCCATTATGACCAACAGGAATTTCTCCCTAATAAGTATATTAAGGACTGCAGCCTTATATATCTTAAAGAAATGTCAGGTTTGGGACTGGGGTGAACATGTTGAATTAATGATGTGTTCTTGATTGAAAGAAATGAAAGAAAACACCACTTATTACGACTTGAAACACATTTTTGAAGATCTTTCCTTAGAAATGCCCACTAAGATCTGTGGCATTTTGAAATATTGAAGGGGTTATTTCTTTCTTGCTAAATAAAAGTTTGTTTGACTAAAATATTAGTAGCAATTTTCAAGAAACAGTCTGATTTGAATTTGTTAAAATTGCATTTTGAAAGCTAGCTATATAAGATTTGTTGCAGATTTAACCAAGGTTCAAAGGTTAATTCACAATGGAAGGAACAGAACTTTGAATAGATCTTTTGGTGTCTGTCAGTGAAAGCAAAATATTACTAATACAGATATTTTTTTAAAAAAACAACCTTTGGAATATAACAAGGTCCATGGACTACCACATTTTATTTCGTCTCCATGTAGTTCTTATAAGTGTATGGGAAATTTCAGTAATTGCAATCAATAATTGTCCTTTTGATAAAATAATTAAACCACCCTGAGTTTAAAAATTGTTATCAGGCTAAAAAAAACCCACCACGTGGTCTATCAATGCTTTTTGGAAAAGGACACATTTTAATATTTCATTTTCAGTAATAATCCATTGTCATCTTCAAAACATTAACTGTTAAGGTTTTTTTAGGCAGAATGGAAAAATGTGGTTTAAAAGCATTTATGCGCTTAATCCAATTTCATCTAAATTTAGAAAATAAATTCACGGGAGATAGCCTACATCTATGTGAGTACAAAGAACCCAAAATAACTCCCATAACATGTGCTGATATTAATGAGGAATTTTATATTGTGTGTGTATGTCTGAGACAAAACCAACAAGATTTTGGTGAAGACATTTTAAGATTTATTTCAGAATTCTTGTTTCAGGTCCTATTCAGCTTCCTTTCATTATGATGTTGTCTATGACTTTGAAATAGCAGTAGACAATTTTATGTAGGCTTTCCATGTATCAATGGAACACAAACTGTAGCCTGTATTTCATATTCAATGTATTAAGGTATTGGCAGTTCATTCCATTTTTCCTTTGGAGTGCATTGAAACGCAGGTCAAGTTGGGTGATAAGTAACCATGAAACGAGCGGGAGGTAAGGAAGAAAAAAAAGAAACCTGGCCCATTTAACTATTCCTCCCATTTACTCCGAAATAGATCTTTTTACATCCCTTTCTCGTTCGGGGTTGTTTAATCGACTCTTGTCTTTTTTACATTTTTTTTTTTTTGGTAAATCTGCCTTTCTGCTTATCTTTCCTCGTTCCTTTCCACGTCTTGGTGATTTTAAGGTCACTTCGGAATAAGCGTGAGTCCGGCAGCACTTAAGAGCCTTTCTTCCTTTAGGAGGTGATGCCAGGCTTTAAGTCTGGAGGGGATGGGTGCTTCTGTGGACTGAAAGCCAACCGGCCTGCGACTCGAAGCGCTGCACTCAACTGAGGACAGGCGCTGCCCTCTAACCTTCCCACGCAGAAGGGCCAGAAGGCTGCGTGTGCGGAATCACCCATCCACTGGAGAGAGTGAAGGCCGGAGAGCCCGCTCACTAGTGGCTAAGAGTCCCCCTGCTCATTCTTCTACTGGGATTCCCGCCCGCCCGCCGGCCCCAACTACAATGTGCATGGGTTGAAATGGGCTCGGTCGCCCATATATATATATATATATATATATTCCTAATCTTCATTTCCTAAAGATACAATTGGACTTGTGGGGGATGAATGGTCCTTAATGAATGCATTCGCACAATGCAGGGGCTTGCAAGCGGGGCCCGAGGCAGGAAAGCAACAGGAGAGGAAATGAGTTGGCTTTATTGAAAGAAGGAAAAGGCCGCCGGGTCTATTGAAAGACCAGGAAAGAATGTCCACACGCCTCTTGCCCTGCTACCTACAGGACCCTCTCTGGCTAGCTGACCACAGCCGGGGGTCGAGGGGAAACCTCTCCATGGAGTTGGGTGAAGTTGGAAAAACCCTTTGTCACTCCGCTTCTTACCCGCCGAACTGACTTGGGACGGAACAGTCTACCTTCTCCCCTTTATCGCTATACCTCCCGTGAGCTCCTTCTCCACATCCCCATGACCTGGATCTCCTGGGATCCGGACGGTCGCCGGCTGTGTTTTCTCTGGAAAGGCTAAAGTAACCAAAGACGTGAAGAAGAAAACAGACAGCGAAAACCACAGATGAAGTATGCAGCCAACCCCCATTTACCAAGAAAGCACCTGTCGATTGTAACAAGCCTGCTCGCTCGCCTTCCTCCCCGCCCCACACCCATCAACACCCCCCCCCCCAAACACCTCCCGCATCCATTATGATTTTAGTAGAACTTCCTTTTATGTAAGCCCGGTAAAGCGAAGCAGTCTGATCCCGGATATGCCTCCCGTGGAGTAAATCCTGCTGATTTCGAGGGGACTCGCTCTAACCTTACACAAGTAGCATTTCTGAGCAGGAAAAAGCCAAGGGGCGAGCCGCTGAAAAGCAACGCCTTTGAAGTGCTTGGCCAGTCATCGCGCATGCGTAGCGGGGTGGGGTCGGAGCAGCCGCGAGACGAGGTTTCACAGATCCGCTTAGACTGAGCCTCGTGTGTGCGAATGCGGGAGTGAGTGATGTAATAAGAGCCGTGATTGATTCTTTACATTAATATATGTGGCTTAATTCTCACTCAGCTCAGCACTGTACTTTAGGGACTGGATTTTGTAAGAGCTTTAAGCGAAGCCTTTCTGTGAAAAGCGGAGCTCCTTGCTCACCCTTCCTGATTTTGAGACGAACGTTTCTACTGAATTTCATTTGTAAAAAACAAAACAAAACAACAATTGGAAAGGAAAAGAAAGAAGTAAATAAAAATTAAGTAACCAGGAAGCAAGTTGACTTTCTTCTCATGCGGGGTTTATTTTGTTATATTTTAAAAGTACAAAAACATTTATAGACACGATTGACTGTTGTAAATTACGTTTTCGTCTAATATTTGTTTTTGTTTTATTTTAAACATTCATTACATCGATTCTAGGCCAAAACAGAATTTTCACTACCTATATTTCACACGTAGTACAAAACCTACATCCTTACAGCGTAGACGTTTAGTGTGGGGCTATTAAGGCATATTTCTCTAAACGTCTATTGAAAAAGGAGCTCAGTTGAATCCAGTGGCCTTTACATCCATCCAAATAAGGGTGTATCAGGCCATAGGCATCATATTTAAAAATGATGTATAGAAATAAACGAACAAAGGCATACTTACAGAAGTGGTCCATTCTAGCAAAAGGGAGATGAAGGAAGATGAGATAAAGTGATGAAAGTTCTTAAAATGTAGTACTGAAATAAAGGGGAAAGAAAAGAAAAGAAAAATGGCATCGTGCAGAACTTGAATAAATACTCTTGCTTTCGAATGCAGAAAGCCTAAACTTTTGAAGCAATCTGGGTTTATAGAAAGGTTGAAATTAGCACGGATTGAGATCTCCCAGCTGCTTTTCCAGCTTTTCCTATTTTTGATGAAAAGTTTTTAATATGTGCCATATTTCTATTTCCAAGTTTGGATAATACAGATTACCTTAGTCCTTCACATTTTTACTCAAGTAAATGTCTTTCGTTTAACTAGAAGCATGTTGGGTTGTTATTGTTGTTATTGTTAAGGGTGCAAACTAGGGTCCCACAGAAATGCCTAACTGCTGAAAATGAAGAAATCAATTTTAGTCAGTCTTATTCTCTCCATTTATGATTTGGGATTGTGGAACAAATGGCTAGCATCCGAGAGCTGTCAGCTTCACTAAATTCTGTGTTGGGTTGCTTGTGAATTACAGTTCCCAAGTGCATCCATAACGCAAAACCAAACATCTTTTAATTCATATGCACCAGTTAATCCTTTCCTTATAGTTCAGTGCTTGGCCTGGCACAAATCCAGCAAGGCTACTAAGCTCATAGTTTGGTTCATTGGACCAGGATGGAATCAAAGTCTTAAAATGCAAAGTCTTAAAACCAAAGTCTCAGGAATGCTTTTGGTAAATTCGAATTACCAAATGTGCAATGCCTGAATTTGTTTTGTTGAATTTTGGCTTACAGATGAGTATCAATTGTCAATAACGTAATCAGTCTTGTTTTTCTCAGCGATGGAGTGCACGCCAAGCGGAGTCCAGGTGAAACTTTTTTCTCTACTGCTTGACTATAAAAATATCCGCAAATTATGAAAGCTTTTGCTTGGACGGCAAATGGCTATTTTTAGTGAGGTGTTGTTAAAAAGTGTTCTTCTGGCCAGAATTTATAGCATTATCCAAGAGGCAGCCTGTGTAAAAAAAAAAAAAAGTGTATGAGCTATTACACTAGTCTAATGAAATGGTAGAAAGTCACAGATCTAATATTAGTGTTGTTCACCAAAATTTAAATACTGTGCAGAGAACAGAGGCCATTCATATAAATAACTAGTTCTGAAATGGAAAAGAATGTGTTCTTCAGGGTGCGTTTGAGAATGGGGAGTTTTGTCCCCCTCCTTCCATCTTCCACACCCTTGAGCCACATGATCCTTCCACCTACAGAGTGGCAGACAGAACTAGCCGGACATGGGTATTTGATTGTGTGTGAGGACGTCTTCTGTCTCCATCTCAACCTTATCTTTAAAAGAAGGTTGGATTCATCTCTTTAGAAACGGTCCCAGCTAACGGGGCAGAGGGACTTTGACAGAGGGGAGAACAAATCGCTGACAAAGGACCTTTTTACGTTTCATAAGCGTTGTTAGGACAACGAAAAGGAATTTCTCAGATAATAACTTCCCACTTCAAAGATTTCTCAGTTCAATAGCAATTGGACCATCCTTTTTTATTCAGCCACAAGGGCTAGCACTAAAGACGACTCAACTGTTTGTACCCCTCCTCCCAGTGTGTTGATTTTTCTCCTATTCATTGGAGTACTTGGATAAAATAAACACTGAGACAATTACCAGAACATGGACTTCTAACTTTCTTGGGATCATATACCCACTGCCATGGCCTCAGACTTGGCAATGTCAAGTTCTGGAGCCTGGCAAAACAGGACTCCCTTTTTAAAACCACCTCTATGATTTATGACTTGTTTACTTGCTTCTTTCAAGGAAAAAAAATGCCAGGCATTCTAAAGATCACACAGTCTTTATTGGTAAAACTAAACAAAGAGGCATCTCTTTCTGCTTTAACTTTTGTTTCAACATTGTAGAGCTATATATTGATACACAACAGTCTATGAATATATAGCTATACCAGTATATGCATTTAGGAATGACTCATCTTTTTTTAAAAAAAAAATTCTCACTACTAAACAGAATGGAACCCCCAAACAATTTAAGGGCTAAGAGTATTTAAATATGGAAAAAGACCAATATTCCCATATCGTTGCCCAAACAGAGCAATCAAGTCTCCTACTTCCATGGACAAAAACAATAAACATTATCAGGACTGGTGGGAAGAAACTTGGAAAAGGGTTTTAAAAGGATGATAAAGGAGCAGAACTATATATGAGCTTACTAAAGAACAAAATTCCTGCTTTGTATGGAAACTCTCCCAGACTTGACTTGCTGGAAACAGTCTTCTTCTTCTTCTTCTTCTTCTTCTTTGAATCTGGGGGGTTGCTTTAAAGCTGTTTTCAGAGAGCTGTATCCCTGGTCTTAAAATGCCTTGCCTTGGAGATAATGCCACCAACTTTTATGGTGATAACGCCACCACATTCTACAGCTGCCATCTACTAATATTGGTAACTCTTCGGTAGCCCCCTCATCCTCCCCGTTTCTCTTAATCACAGCGGCCCAAGATTCTGCCACAAAGGCTTTCCTTCGAAAGGGCAAGCCGGTCTGGCAAGCTGAAGGGGACGAGATGGAGGAAGAGCCAATTGAATGCATTAAGCTAGCATGAAAACCAGAGGTCAGCACAAATGTGTCTTAATAGACTGTCTCGAATGGAGTGTGCCTTCCTTTCAAGGGTGCCTGCTTTTGCACTGCTCATTACCATAGCGATCCTAACGTGGCATGTTGATGCACCATAAAGCTCACACTTTCCACCCCTGCAGCCCCCATCATCAGTCCCCCCCCCCGCCCTCCCCCCCACCTCAAATCAGAGCCTTTGAACAAGGCCGGTCTTGATTAGACCTTTCTCCTTTTCTTCCCTCTCCTTCAAACCCATTTCCTCGCCTTTAGAAAAGTCGCCATCAAATCCCAAAGGCCGTCTCTGATCAGGGCCCAGAAGAAGGGAAACAAAAGTGAAGTGACGGGCTGTGATTCAAGCTGGCCCATTTTTCTTTCTGACATTCTTATCCATTCTGAATATGGGGTTGGAACAAGGCCTCCCATTCGCGTGGGGTTTTTCTTAACCCGGGAAGGTCCGACAGGAGAGGAAATTCCATGTACATCAGAAACACACAAAGGATTGAGAAAAAGGTAGAGGTAAAAATAGATGTATACACTCACACTCTCCGATACACATACACACATATGCACTGGACTGGAAGCTCAAACAAAATCAATAAAGACCAAGTTGAGCCAGCTGGGGAGGGCTGTTAGAAAATCAGAGGCTGGGGGTGGGTGATGGCAGGAAGAATCTCTTAGACCTAAATATTATGTCCTTCTTGTGAAAAGGCTAGATGGGCTCCAGACTTCTCTTTTCAATCTTTTAAAGTATGACTTGCCTACTGCTATAGAAATCTTAACTCACCATGAAGATTCACCATTGCGAAGAAATGCTTTCATTGCGAGAGCCTGCTTTGATGTCTAAGGCATAAGATGCAGAGCTTTTCAGCTGCCTCTGTCTAGATTACCTTGAGAGCAACGAGATAGACATCTGTAACAAGCAAATGAAAAATTAAAGGTGATTAGCCTACACATCCAAAACCGCAGCTTCTGCAAAGAAAGAAATCAGGAAGAAAAGATGACGTGGGCTGGAGGTAGAGATGGGAAGCAGAAAGGCTCAGTTGAGAATTCCTGGCAAGGTAGAGCTTATCTTCTCCATTTGCCAAAGGCCTCCATAGCTTTGCTTTCTTGGGTTGCCTCCACTATCAGAGGAATTGAACAACAATAGGAAGAAAAACAACTGTGGAAAATACAGAATATATCCTTTTTAGTTTTATTACATTGATAAACAGGATAATATAGTCACTGGATTGCTCCTTCCATTGCTTTTAATTAGCCAACATAGGATAATATTGTGGATGTAGTTTGCAGGATTGAAGAATCTTATATTTCTCGATTCCCAAGCCACAATTGAAAACAGAATAACTGAGAAGCTGTAAGAATGCAAAAATGTAAATTACACAAGTCTGGTTTTTGGATATAAGTCCTACACGTTCACACTCTTGTAAGATGTTCCACTGAATTCCAGAGGACTTTTTGGGCTGCCCCCCAAAAATGAAAAGTTCAGAAAAAAATACGTTTGCGGACACTAGGTAGAAGAAACCAGATGCTTTTAATAGGAATCATTCAGAGGAGGTTTGCATAGTTTGTATCTTTACTACATAATGGAGGGAATAGTCCATATGGAAACTATTGCAGCAAAATCCTAGTGTGGACCTTCAGAAAAATGAGCCCTGTTTGCATAGCATTGATCAGAATCAACTGGACAGCCCAGGAACCCTACTGGAAGTACGATACATCATGAGCAAATGATATAGGACTCTTAGGATGACCTGATAGCCTTGGGGCCTAGTGTAAGTAACTGAACCTTTACAAGAATGCTTTGTCCCTATGCTCAAACTGGAATGCATTCTGTTTTTCCTTCTTGCCCCTCTCAGCTGGAAAATAAGAAAAGGGTAAAAAATAAGGAGGACTCCAAAGTAGCCTCTTGATATGATAGAGATTTGGAAAAAAACACATTTATTTTTACCATTACAAAAGACCTCACATAATTTTACATAACCTTTGTGCATTTCAAAACAAAATTGCCACTGTGTTTACTCCATCATTTGGGAGGGGAATCTACATGTTGAATTTCTGGACAATTCAAGAATCAGCACAATGACGTCACTCATAACAACTCCTCACTTTAATATGGATCTCACTTTCCACTCGCTAAGGAATTGCAAGAATTCACAGAAATAACACTGGGAGCAGGAGTGGGAGAACAAAGGAGAATGTGTTTGTGCGTTTAAAATCCATTACTTGTGTAAATTAAAATGTACCACAAATCATTAAGCCACCCTTGGGCCTGTTTTATTAGTAACAAGTGGGCAGAGTAGATTGGTTAAGTCGGGGCAGTAAAGAGGGTTTCTTTCCCCCCCAAAATGTCAACTTAGCTGGTAAATTAATCAAAGTATTTAACTGATCGCTGTACAGTTGGCTAACCAGTAACATATTTATAGATAACCCTTTTCCCAGAAAGCAAACGCACGCGCACACGCACACAGTCAAAATGAAAAACAAAAATAAAAACCACCAGGGAACAAAAGAGTCCAAGAAAAACACCGTCACGAGGTACCAGCACCGAAGATCGCGACTGTACAACTAGAAATCCGTAGGAAAACACTTTGGTTCATTGATACAAAAAAAGCTGTGTCAACTCTGACACTTCTGTAAACGTTGGGAAGAAAGCGATCCAAGCAAGTTCAGGATGGGGTGAAAAATAAAATAATACTCATAATTTAAAAAAAACACCAAAAACCACGAAGTCGTGGGAAAAGACGTAAGGGGGAGGAGGGGGCTGTCGTCTTGTGCTCTTGGCACCATAATAAATACAAAAGCAGGGAGGCGATTTTTTTCCCCATTATCTTGCTCCCCACAGTGCGTCTTCTCTCGGATGGCCAGTGCAGCAATTCTGATCAAAGGTGCCTGAGAGAAGGGAAGGGGCAAGAGGGAACGGGGGAACCGGGTGGAGTGGGGTGGAGTGGTTTCCCAGTCTCGGGGTCGGTTTCCGCCCCTTCTCCAAGACCCTGGTCAAAGTCCCGAAAGAGCTTGGAAAGAAGGCGGCGGTCTAGTTGGCGACGGGCAGTCCTACAGCCAGCGGCGTTAATAATTGGGGCCGGGGTCGCAGTTTGTGAACGCGGCCTCTCCTGCGTGGGGCGAAGGAGAGTTACTGGGTGGCGTCGGGATGCCGCTGGCCCCGGAGCTCTGACACACGTACCATTCGCTCAGGTTCGCTGCCGCCTGCGAAGCGGAGGTCGCTGGAGGCGGCGGGGGCGGCGGCGGCGGTTGAGGGGGGTCTCGGCCGCAGTCGGACGAGGGAGAGACCAGTGAAGGAGTGGACGACTCGTAGCCGGAGCTGGGAGGCGGGGATTTGCAGTGGACCTTCATGTGCTTCCTCAAAGAGCTGGGATGGGTGTACGACTTATCGCAGCCCCGCACTTTACAGTTGTAAGGTTTGTCGCTGGTGTGCACGTGGGAATGCTTCTTCCGGTCGCTGCTGTTGGCAAAGCGTCTCTCGCAGCCTTCGAACTCGCATTTGAAGGGCTTCTCGCCTGCAAAGAGAGAGGCAGTCCTGGGAGACTTGGCAGAAACGGCCCGGGAGGGAAGGGAGTCGTCTGGAAAGTAGGGTTGGAAGTGGGAGGCATAATATCTTTTGGGGGAGTGGGTGGGGGAAGAAAGAGGCTATTTCCATTGCTGTAACCCCGTTTCCTTTACTTTCCAAGCTTCTGAGAACATTTTTCTCTTTTGGAACCGGCGCCCGGATGTTCCGGTGCAAAGTCATGCCTGCCGGGATTCAAGGAGATCTCTAAAACTACCCGATGGCATTTCGGAGTTTTCAGTATCTCCCTCCCACAAGAAGTAAGCATGTTCTCCTTTCACAGAGAAAGGGGCTGCTCTGAAGCAAGAGAATTCCCCTCTTCAGGGCAGCTAGTTGCATGCTGGTAGGGTACAGTCAAAAAAGTCAAGATGGCAGCAACACAGGGTATTGAAAGCAACCAGGTTGGCTCTTTTTACCAAAGTTTTGCAGATTGCAATCTCTTCCAGAATCCCCTTATCCTCTAGTCTTTCTTCCCAAATGCATCATTATTTACAAATGGCCTCTGCTGTCTGTTGTTTTAGAAACAGCTACAGTACTATACATAGCTGGTCATGCCCAAAATTCATAACTAAAGATCCCAGTCTTCAGGTGGTATACCTCTCTTTCCCCTTTCACACTTCCATTAAGTAATCCCATACGCCTGCAGCCATGCACTTATATACCCACAATCAGACAGGAAACATAATATTTGGCTTTCCAGGGAAAACTGTACTTTACATAGGGTTTGGGATGCAATGCTGTACTGACAAAAGGCCAGAAGGAAATCCAACCTTTTGGAACAGCTTTCGTGGGCATGCATAAATGTAAACCAGCCTCCTGCCAGTTGTGTGTGTGTGTGTGTGTGTGTGTGTGTGTGTGTGTGTATCCTTGTTGGCATGCTACTCCTGGATAATCAGGGTTATCCATCTTCAAAATCAGGCTGTATAATTTCCTCAGGATTGGCTTCTCTTAATTTCTCTGAAGGTTGTGCAATATTTCCTAGAATCTGACAATAACTCAGGCTTTTCTTGGTTGCTTGCCACTTTAATACATAATGCCTAAAAATCTAGAGTGCTCACTGCAGCACTATTTTATTTTTGGGAAAGCCAGGATGAATTTCATGGATATGGGTGTCCAGGCCAAGTTTTCAATTTTCATGAAGACCTGCCATAAGCAATAGCATGGGGAATATATGCCTAGATAAAGAAGTGGATGGTAGAGAGCTTTGAGGACAATGCAAAGCTTTCATGAAGTCCAGCAGATCGTATTAGGATAGTAATATAGTCCTATTAAGTACCGTATGCTGGATGAATGGAGGAAAAGTTCTGTTGGAAGGAGAGGTGGCAAGAAAGACCAATGCCCTGGGGAAGGACTGGTTTAGACACAAAAAACCTGAGTGAGCAGTAGAAAGTCCAAGATTCTGCAGTCATGTGCTCTGAAGTTTCCATTGATCATGGGTATATTATTTGAGAACTGGAAGGCAGAAATGGGCAGAAAATGATAACAAACATATCATTGAAATATGATATGAAAAACCAGATCCTGTTTTCTAAAAGTATGAATTACTGGTGTGTGCCTGTCTGTATTTGTTTGTGTGTTAAGCGTTTCTTAAAGATAATTTTTGAAAGACTCCAGATTATATATTTTGACTTCAGTGCCAAGCATCATTTAAAATGGAAAATCCTGTTTAAATGTCCAATTTACAAAGCTACCTGATTTTTAAAGCCACTGTTCATTGAAAAAAAAAATCACTGAAGACCCATTTGCCTTTTGAAACAAAATGGCTCTAATGACTGCAAGGGTTTAAAGGGGGCTGTTGATTTTCCAGAATATCTAAATATTATTCTCAGTCCATAAGAGGAAAAACAATGGCTTTTGCAAAGAAGAACCTAACAAGATGTTTTCTCCCTTTCATGAATTCTGTATTGGTGTGCCGATGAATGGAGAGGGGGGGGGGTGGAGAAGAGGGGAGAGAAATTAAAAGAAAGGTTTTATATTTTGATGGCTCTTTAAGCATTTTAATTATAGTTCCTTGTACAGAAACAGTTTGACCTTCCCCTGCTCAGCTGAAATAACAAATCAAGGAGACCCATGTAATGCAGTGCAAGCAAGCTGGAAGTTAAGAGGCCCAGGGGAACAACTCTGCCCTCCTGCCAATGGGAGAGAGAATGAGTTGCCTTCAGGTAAGGCTCGCCTTCCTCAACCTTTTTTCCCTCCTCTAGCTTGTGAATTGAGACCAAAACCAAAACTGAAAGCTGGCTTTGAACACAAGGGCTGATTTGAGAAAAAGTGGATCCTCATTGCTGCAACTAGTCCCACAAACACATCTGCCAGCATTTGTGCCCTGAACTAAACTAAAGGGGTGTTTTCTGTACAGAAAAATATGCCTTATTCCAACAAGAGAGAGAGAGAGAGAGAGAAACCATTTCTGGCCTTTCTTTGAAAGCTTCCTTTTTCTAACTTGGTGATGGGTGGAGAGAAAAAGAGCATTGAAGTTGTGGGCGCAGGGGCATGCGTGCAAGCCCCATGGAATTTGCGCCGCCATTTTCTAACCCCCACTTGTAGCTCTCACAGGCCTGGCTGCTGAGTGCAAGAAGGTACAGCATGGAGATTTTAGCATAATCCTTCCAACACTGGGACTGGATTAAAGTCTTTGCAAAATTCTCAAGGGGGAAGGGAAGGCGGAGGAAGATCTATTTTGCCAGGCTTACTGCTATAAATTACAAGTTAAAACAGACTTTCCTTACTGCGGCCTAAAATCCTCCTTGGTTACAAATGTCCCTGGCCAGCTCTAATGGTAAGGAAGTGATTTTTGCTTTCTCTGTTTTTTTTCCCCACTGTGCCACTCTATTGGGAATTAATTCTCTCCATCTCTATTTTTCTTTCTCTTTCTCTCTTCCCCTTTTCTCCAGAAATCTGCTTCTTTATACTGTGCTAGGAAATATAACATTGCTAATACTGGACAAAAGAATTTTTTTCCCTTGCAAATCTAGAATTTTTTCCATGAATAATTTCCTGGAAGGTTTATTACTATTGTAGACATATTTGGGTTTGAGAATTTCAAGTTAGGGTAGTCAGCATAAAGTATGGTTCTGCAATCAGGCCTACAACATCTGACTAGTATGCCCAGGCCTTGGTTACATCTCCATTCCCTTTAAAAAAAAATTATGTGGGAAGCTCAGGCAAAAAGATTGTGTGTGGTAGGATATATCATATAATAAACCTATGAGTTGGCATCTTTCTCATGTGCTCAACTGCACTGCTGTAGGTCAAATTTACAAGGAATTGAGCATTTTCTGCTTCAGAGACTTCAAAAGAGAAGGCAGTGAAAGGGCACTAAAAGTTTGCTTATTTAAAAAGACACCATGATTGAAGAATAAAGTATCTTCTTTAATGGCTTCCTACTTATCCACGTGAAGACGCTTTGCTTATTATTTTGCTGATGATTAAATATTCCAAATAATATAAATCTTCTAACAAAAATATCATTATAGGGTTAAAAGTAAGATGGGAATAAAGAAGAGTGGAGCAAAGCCATTTAATTGCTAAAGCAAAGAGGCTTTACAGTAGCAGAACAGAAGGAAGAAAGAAAGAACCTAGGATTCCTCATTTCTGTAGGGTTGCCCAGAGAAAGGAAACACACAGTTTGTGTAAAACTATATCCCCCAAAAGGATTAAATTTTGCAAAAAATTAATATCTTATGCTGAACCAGAGTGAGTGAGAGAGAGAGAGAGAGAGAGAACAAAATGAAGAGTTGGGTGAAGTCAGCAAAATCACAGACACTGGCTGCCAACTCATTTATAGTGTAAGGCTTCACGGGGAGGACCCGGAAGTGTGAAAACTTCCTAAGTTTCCATTTATTCTCTCTAAATGCTTTTGTGGCAGACTGGGGGTCAAGCATAAATATTGCAAGATCGTCTCATTTGGACAGCTTGTTAACTAGAGGAAGAAAAACTCCAAAGTTTCTAATGGAGACTTCTCATAGAATGCTGGCCAGTGACCTTTTTCAAATGGGCAACCCAGAAACATTGAATCACCACCACCTTCAATCCAGGGCATAGCCCTGCCATCATTTCCAACTTTCCAGGTTCCAAAAATGAACGACCTCATATTTTCGAAAGCATACAAACATTAAAGAAGCAAAGAGCATTGGGGGCGGGGGTATCCTCAGGGCTTCTTGTCCCAAACAAAAAGAGGGGACTGTGCAGCTGTGTTTTTCTCACAAGGAAGGCACAGCGGCATCACTCACAATTGCCTAGACAATCTGCAGTTTCCTTTGTCTGCTCTTAATTTGCAAGTTCCTGCCCCAAGATTGGATGTGTTTATTTTCTTGAAAGAGCTTTGGAATCTCTTTCCCTCCTCCCCAACCACAAAAGAAAATGCCATCTTAAATTCTGGATCTTCCCTTCCCCTTCCTTCCTTCCTTCCTTCCTTCCTTCCTTCCTTCCTTCCTTCCTTCCTTCCTTCCTTCCTTCCTTCCTTCCTTCCTTCCTTCCTTCTCAGACACATACAAGGACACACACATGCAAATGCTGCAAAAGCAAAGCAAAAAAACTAAACCAACACTTCTGCAGGGTTTACTGAACTACTGTAGCTTTAATTAATTCTAAGTATAATTAGAGGGAAACTAAAGAGGGGAGGGGGAGGGGGAAGGGGAGGAAGAGGTGGATGGGGAGAAGGAAGAAGTGCACGTGCATCAGCAGATCTCTGGACTGAACTGTAACGGAGCAAGACCAACCTATACTGACCTGTATGCGTCCTTTTGTGGATTTTGAGATTTTCCGACCGAGCGAAGACTTTGCCGCATCCCGGGAAAGGGCAAGGGAAAGGCTTCTCCCCCGTGTGGACGCGGATGTGGTTGACCAGTTTATATTTGGCCTTGAAAGGCTTCCCTTCCCTAGGACACTCTTCCCAGAAGCAGATGTGGTTGGACTGCTCGGGCCCGCCAACGTGCTCCACGGTGACGTGAGTCACCAGCTCGTGCATGGTGCTGAAAGTTTTCGAGCATAATTTCTTGGGAGTCTGATCCAGTTCAATCCACTTGCAGATGAGCTCTTGCTTGATGGGCTGTCTCATGTAGCGAAAGAAAGCCCCAGGGCCATGGTGTGACGCTAGATTCACGTTCAGGTTCATGCTACTGTAGCCGTGGAAGGAGGAAGCCGCGAAAGGATCTGTCCGGGAGATTGGTCCTGGAGTGAAAGGCTCAGACCTGGCGTACATTTCTCCAGGTAGTCCCAGCCTGATCTGTCCGTTTAGATGGCCACCTGGAGGTCCATGGGGAGGTTGCTCCTGGTGATGGAGTCCAGTAAGGAGCGAATGAGTCCCGACTTCTGGGTGGTGGTGATGGTGGTGGAGGTGGAGGTGGTGGTGGTGGTGGTGGGGAGCATGGTGTCCGGGGTAGCTACCTGTTGTTGAGACAAATATTCCGTGATGAGAACTTGGAGCAGCAGAGTGTGGATAAGAGAACCCTGGCATGCCGGGGGCAGTCAGATCCCCGCGCAGGAATAAATCTCTACCTGCCGATAGAGCCTGGCTTGGGTGAGGGATCGCATAAGGGACTGTTGTTGACTGCGCCGGGCCCAACGCTCCAGTTGGACGCGGGACCACTTCAGCTGGGCCTGTCACGGGATGGCGAGGCTGAGGGTCAGCACAGAGCTTAAGGGCCGCTGGGTGATGAGGTGGTGGAGGAGGAGAGTGATGGTGGTGGAGGTGGTGGTGGTGACGATGGTGATGGTGGTGTCCCAAGTGTTCTGACCGGAATGGACTCAGACCGAGGCGGGATTCTCCAGGGTGCTCCCCAGGGCGCGTGGGAACGATGGAATGGGGATCCCCGGCGAAGCCTGTCATGCTCTGAGGGGAGTGGTGATGGCGGTGAGGAGGATGAGGAGGATGAGGGTCCCCTGCCAAGCCTACTAATTTCAGCGCGGTGTTCCGCTTGGAAAGTGCCGCCGACCCCATTCCTGGCTTCCCCCAAAGCTCACTTGGTTCTACAGTTCTAAAAAGTCACCTGACAGCGGGGAGGGGGGGAGCGAGCGAGAACGCCTGAAAGGCAGGGAGAGAGAGAGGGAGAAAGCCAGCGGTGGAAAAAAAAACTTTTCCAAAAGTTTTCCTCCCCCCCCCCCGCCCGCTCCCCCGAAAGATTTCCTCTCTCCCTCCCAATCTCTCGGTCTCCACTATTTGGCTTTGTTTTGATTTTGCTGCTTCTTCCTGCTCCCCCTTTCTTTTTCTCTCCCCTCTCTTTATTTCCCCCCTCTCCCTTCCCCATCCCCTTTTTTGGGGGGTTGGGGGTGTAGATTTCCCCCCCTTGTTTTTTAATGCCTACGTGGAATCCCATATGCTTTTGAGAGGCAGCAGCAGGACGTTGGGAGGCTACTGAATAGAGCTTCATAGACTCGGCTCCAACCCGGAGCGCTTAAACAATCAGGGAGGCCGCTGATTGGCCGAAGCTGCCTGACCGACGTCAGCGATGACAGGTCCCCTCTGAAGTCTGAAAAGATTTAGGAAGGAGCGGGGAGGAAAAGGGCGGGGAAGGGATGAAGAGGATACAAGGAGATCTGCGCTTGCGCGGTGCTTGGTGGGTAATTTCCAAAAGACCCTTTGCGTTTTTCCTCCCTCCTCTTTCTTTGCTCCTCAGCTCTGCATGGCTCCACCAAGCCGGTCTGCTGTTTGTAGTTGCCTCCCCGCAGATAGTTTTCACCTGCCTTTTAATTAACAGAATTAAAAGTAGCCGGGACATATGTCCGGCCCAAGTCGAAAGGGTCTTGGTGCAGTTCAGCGCTCTTGGGCAATTGTTGAGCCACGACAGGGGCTGCGAGGGCGCAAAGACGAGGCTGGCTGGTGGGCGGCTGGGGGCTCTCTGGTCTTTCTCGTTCTTTCCTGCGCCCCGCTGGTGGTCCCCGATCCATTGCTTGGAGTCGCCCCGTTTTCCTGCCCCCCCGCCCCCTCCCTCCCCCCGAGTTGCTTGGAGCGAGGTTCAAGCCTTTACGGTTCTCAGTTGCGCTCGCCTGAGGTCTCCACGGTTCCCCTCCCTCCACCCTTGTCCGGGCCTCTGTCCCAGCCAGCCGCTTAATCAGCAGACGGTTTAATGGAGAGCCGAGAGCGGAGTCACCTTTCCGGCCGAAGGGCCTGATTGGCTCCAGGCTCACTTCAAGGCTAGTTCGCGGTTCCTTCCCGCCACAAAGCTGGAAGGGACCGAGAAAGAGAGCCAGACGCCGCGCTGGTCTGAGTCTTTTTGGGGCTGGAGTGGGAAAGAAACCCGGGCCAGGCCAAACCGCATCGGGAATCCGCAGGGAAAGAGGTACGGAGGGGGAGAGAGAGAAAGACTGCCCCGAGAAGGCTTCGCCAGACGTTACAAGATCGCCTCCGCTCGCTTTCTCTGCTCTTGGAGCCTCCCGGGTTAGAAATGGCTTCGGGCAACGGGCTCCTATTCGGCGTTCCCCAACAGACAGGGGACGATACCTAGTTAAGTGATAACACCTCGAAAGGAGGGGCTAGATCTTGAGATTGTACACGGTTATTTTATGCAATTCCCGGAATATGCTTTAAATTAGAAGATGCTTCCCAAACTTGGGTCATTACCCCGTCCCTCCACCCCCAGACTGACTACCGATTTTTTTATGGCACACACAGATATGGAGAGGCTCCCGGTTCCCAACATAAATAGGTACCATGAAGAAAAGGCAGGCTTTGGCATCCAGAAATTATTCTGAGAAGCAGAGCTGGGCAAACAGTTATTCGGATTTCTAACACTTGTTGGCAGCCCAGAGGGCTGAGCCTTTAAAAAGAAAAGAAAAAGAAAAACCCCGTAAGAACAGTATTCGTACCCTATTTCCCAGGCACCCTATTTTCCATTGTGGCATTATTTGCTTTATTTTTAAACTGAGCCACTACTTGCAAGTGACTGCAGCAATAGTCAAGTCCAGTCTTGCGGATCATTTCAGGAAGTTTTCTGAAGTTCCAGTATCCATCCCCTGAAGTACTGGTGTGGGATGGGGAGGGGGAGAAATTTGTATTGATCTATTCTCTCTAGGCAATCGCTCCCATTTAGTTAGGGGAATAACAATAATCGCGTCAATGGAGCAGGGAGCTGTGAAATTAAGCAACCTGTAGAGTGCAGGCAGAAGTTACTCTACCCTTCTGGCAAAAGAGGCGGAAAATGACTGTAATGTTATTGGGTCTGTGATGAAAATAATAAATGCCGGAATGCCTTTGTCTCTTTAAAGCCTTGGAACATTTCCGAGAAATGTTTATCCTGATTTGTCTGAATTCAGGATCTTCCCCACCCTCCCCACTGTCCTTAAAATGATGCTTCCAGAATTCTGTCTTTAACTTCATAACCCCAAATTGAGGAGGTAACCATTACGTTAGAGTAAGCCTACTCGGGTGGAAGGAGTACCTCCCCTCTCCTCTTCATTTTTAAATTCAGCTCAGCTATCTGCACTTCTCAACACATTTGATTCCCCTACACTCAGGTGCGTGAATTTCCAATTAAATTCTTATAATGAACCCCATTTATCCATCTCGCATTTCAAAACAAATGGTAAAATATATGTACTTTTAATGTGTGATCTTCCTTACTTTCTGTCTTGCTCTGGATAAATAACATTTAAATGACATTTTAAAACAATTCTCTGATAATCTCACGTTCACTCAGCTCATTTGTGCAAATGTCCTGAGGGGTCAGTGAGAACGACTCTTAAAATGCCATCCAGATATTCACTCGAGATAGGTACTTGCACTGAATTTAGCAGGATCCCCCACCCACCAAACAAGGACTTCGAGTGAACTGCAGCAAAAATACTTCTGGTCAACTACATTCTCAATGAAGTCACCAAAGCTTTCACCACCCAAGATAATATCCATTCACGAAATAATGAAAAGCATATTAAATTTAAGTAATAGAAAAAAAACAGTGGTAGAGATGAAAATCCTTCAAGAAGGCAACCTATGGATTCAAACATATTATATTTCTGTCTCTCACCATCATAGAATTTTAGTTACCATGGTACCATGAACATATTATCACACAATGTTTAAAATATTTGTAACAAATCATATAATGCTTCGCTTTACTGTGAAATAATTCCAGCCATTCAATTGAAAAAACACACACACATTTCCAATACATCTAAAGCTATTTTGTAACTGATAGCTTATTTTTATACCTTGTTTCCAAGAGCTTTTAGCCATTCCTTGATAAAGCCACTATCAAGCAACTTCAGGTAAGCGGTCAAACAAACAAATTAGGAAATATGTCTATATATTTTCCTGGCAACTTTTTTTCTAATATTCTCCTGAGAATCTTTGGAATTCTGAGTTTAAATGTTAGAAGTCCTCACAGATAATAATCTTAAGGAGAATTTATTTTATTTTATCTATAGCAGAGATATAGTTCTGTTCTGACCGATTTTGTTCGGATTGTAACTCCAAGTATTTTGAAAGGCAGCAGAATCAATATTTTACACAAATGCAAACACACACGCTTTTATGCCCCAAGGAGCTGAAAAGTTACCCGTCTTGGATTCAGTTAACTGTCCTTACATAACATGTTTGCATAGACAATCTTACACCCACCCAGCCATTCAAGACAATTGTCCTTTGATAGTCACTTTTGCCTAAAGCCAAAAACATTTTGCGTTTTTCCTTCCCCAGCCGTAACGATTTCTGAATGAGGTTACGGCAAAAAAAAAAAAAAGCAAACGTTACAGGAAGCAAGATTCTGGTAGGCTGGTTACTTACAAAGATACTGAGTGGGATTTCCAAATAAAGCTGTTTTCCTCACCCCTCCTTACAATCACTTCATCTCTACATACTTGACATCCTTCAATCCTGACAGTCTTCAGTCAAGAGAGAAAACATCTGGAACACTTTATCAATTTTTTTTTTAAAAGCCCCTATGTTACCATCGGTTGGCTTAGGCCATTCTAAAATATTGGCATGGCTTCTTGTCAAACGCTAATGGCTTTATCCGCTCTTACTTAAAACCCCGAGGTTTCACACAGGGGTTTCCCCTCCACTCCCCCCTCGCCTTCCGTGAATCCAATGGAAAAGAAATGGCCCATGGTGTATCTCTCATTAGATTAGGTGAAGTTAGTGCTCTCACTCCTAGCGTTTGTTGTGTACCTTGGGAGACATATCTGTGTGTGTGAGTGAGTGAGAGTGTGTGTGTGTGTGTGTGAGAGAGAGAGAGAGAGAGTAGAGTAGAGAGGGAGGGTTGTGGTACACAAGATCAGAAGGCGGAGAAAATAAAAAGAAAAAAGAAAAGAGGAGGTCCTGAACAAAGTTGCTTTGCTATCCCGCAGAATGCCGAAAACAAAAGTGTGCACATTCCACGGACGTCCGTGCGTCCGAGCTCTGCCATTGTGTGGCCAATCTATCCCTGAACCGGAGAAATTAGGATGACCTTAAGAGCTGCAGAAGAGCTCGAGGTTCCCCCACACTTACAGAAATCCGGTTGGCAGGTATTCTACACACACAGAGAGAGACTGTATTTTAAGACTGTCATAGCCCCGAGAGGAGAGATTCCGCTTCTAATATAAATACTGGAACTGAGGAACTTGATGACAAGGAGAGCGGTCCTTTCCAAGAATAACGCCTAGTTGCGTTATCGCGGCCATTAGCTAGAAGCAGGATTTTAAAATATCCCCAAGGCAAGCTTGGCTCTTTGGCTTGCCAGCTCCAGTGAGTTCGGATTCATTTCCTTCCCGCTGAAGGGGCCCAGCTGCAAGGCCTGCGAAGAGGCCCTGGGAAGAAATCCTCGCCTTTTCCAGCTTTCCGCAAGGCGTCCTCTCTTTCGTCGCGGCGGCCCGGTTGCTTACAATTTGACAGGGGCCTCCAAGAAAGGAATAAGGCGAGCGGGAAGCTCGTGGGTCCCGTTTGCAGGCTGCTCCGGGTCCTGTTAGGTCGTCCCTCCGACCCCACATAAGACTACAACCGAGGTGGGGGTGGGTGGGCAATTGCTCCGACTAAAGCGCAGCCTTGGGTGATCCGTGCGAATAACTAAAGGCGCGCTGCGGGGCTGAGTGGCTGGGGGTGCGGAGAGGAGACGTGGGGGGGGGGGGGCGGGCGCGGACATTACCTTGCCCTGCCAGGTGGTGGGTTAGCAAAGAGTCGAAATATCTGGAAAGCCAAGGCTGTCTAATAAAAATAATAATCGAGACTTAAAGGTTAATAAAGTCTTTCCCGTGAGTTGTGCATCAACTGGTGTACAAACGAAGCAAAAGACGCGGCCACGAATACCATTTATAAAGTTGGTTGATGGATTTCGGCGGCTTTCTTCGGGATTCGCTTACTGGTAGATCCTAAGAAAGTCGGCCCGTTAAGCCTTTCTCTTCCACCGACACAGGCCTGTAGGTTTTGCAGGAGAGGACTGGATTCTTTCTCTCTCTCTCTCTCTTTTCTCTCAGACCTCTGTCATCAACTGATTAAGATGTATTCTTCCTTTGAATTCAAGGTTCACTTTAAGTTTGCAAAGATCACTGCCGTGGGGGAGGGAGGGGGAAAGAGAGGGAAGCCCATTGCTTATATATCCCATTTCTCATATTGAAGAATCCGAAGTCTCCTTTGGAAGAGCTGGAAGAGGCAAAAGGTTGTATTTCTACCCAAAGAGGATGCCAGAATGCAGGGAGGAAAAGGGTTGACCCCCATGGACAATTTTCTGCAACGGTGTTCTCTGGAGTGACTCAAGGAGTCTCACTTGCTCTGCTTCTCAAGCAACACGAGAAACAAAACAGAGGACATTTTATTCTGTGACTTTGTTGCCTTTCCCATTGGAAGAAAAAAACCTTTGGAAATATGGAGCCTTTTTGGGGGGGGGGCTTTGCCTGCCTGGTCTCACGTGCTTTCTTTTACCCCCATCTCTTAAACAGAGCTGGTTCGGCTGTAGCTGCTTGACAGAATTTGACCTTTTAACTTTTGGTTAAAACAGACGGATTCTCTGGGCAATTGAGACCCTCAGAAACTTTCCCCGCAGTTCTATGTCTGTCTCTCTGACGGGTCAATGAATCTGTGTAGGGAAGGGGTGACCTTTTCAGAGGAGGTCTTCATCACTTATGAAGAAGGAAAGTTTCGTGAAGAAAGGATTTCCATGCAGCATTGCCATCCTTACCCCCTGCTCGCTTCTCCTTTAAAATCAAAGCATCCCTCCTCTCCTGAAATTTTAGCTTTATTATCCAGCAGTTATGTGAGAATTTATAAGAAAGGCAAACTGAATCCCAAACTTGGTTCAAGGGAAATGCCTACTTTCAATACTCCATGATGTCATGACAATGATTTCAAGAGTAGCAACCCATTTAAATCTCGTGTTCTGTGGGGATTAACTGACTTGTTATGGGCTCTAAGAACATAATGCAGACGGAAATCCATGCTTCCTGGGCAAGACTGTAAGGAAGACCAGGAACTTACCCAATTACTCTGCCCAGAAGGTAGTACGTGGAAGGATTTTTGTGACTTTGGAAAGGCTCAGAAGGGCAGAGAAATAATTTAGGATGAAATGCTGGCCCACTCTTTTATTGAAAGAAGGTGATTTTTGGAACGAGGAGAGAAAGTTAAAGCTTCCTCTCCACTCCTCTATTTTCCTTTCCCATTTATTACTGATGGGTATTTTTATATATTTTAAGTGGGCTAACAAGGAAGGATGGAGAAGTCAGGTAAAGATGATTATTGCTTTAGGAAGGTCATAGAGCCCTTCCTTCCTTCCTTCCTTCCTTCCTTCCTTCCTTCCTTCCTTCCTTCCTTCCTTCCTTCCTTCCTTCTTCTACCCTTCTTCCAGTCTAAAAGCTGAAAGACCAGCCCAATAAGATGCTAATTTCAAATGGAATACTTAATCCACTCCCTCCAGATTAAGGTATTCCTGTCAGATAAGATGTCAGTCAATACTCCGCTTAAGTCCTCTCATGGTGGACACTGGAAAGCTACCACGTTATGGAAGGCTGATGCGGCAGCTAACAATGATATATATCATGTAAAGCCAATCTCCGAGATCAAAGTCTTCTTTTTTAAATAAGATCCAAATACATGTCAAACCTCATTTCAATCAAATAATCCATTAATGAATGCAAGATGAATATGTCATAGCATAATGTGACAGTACAATCAGAGGCTCGGGGAATGTAGTTTAACTGGGACCAAAGGTACATTCTAGACCATCTGAATGAACAGAACAGAAAGGGAATTGGTGGGACACTGTTGAGTTATGCTTATACAAGCTTATACAAGTATAAGGAATCATATTTTAACTTACTTGAATATTCCAGAAGGTTTCTGTAAAATCCTTTTCTTTTTCTCATTTTAAGGTGAACGCTGTGCTTTATTTTCTGATTTGGTTCCTGTTTAGGAAAGAGGAGTAGCATTTTTTTTTTTAAAGTGGCTGTCTTATGTGCAAGTGATAAATAATTTGAGAATGGCGTGAAATCTCCTTTTTTCCCCCACCCAGAATAAAAGACTCACATTGTTTTGGAACTCAGTCTTTGTGTCTACAAAATACGGCAGAAATAAAGGAAGGGAGAGAGGGAGGGCGGGAAGAGGGAGAACCAGCTTACAACTAAACATTTCAAAAGTTTGAGCATATTTTACAGAGCAGGTCTATGAATGATTTAGAGAGAAATAGGAAAGGAGATTTTTTCCCCCCAGTTTTCCTTTGATCTAACCCATTCCTCCTAGCAGAAAATTAAGAAGCCCTACCACCAACTTGGCTGCATTGTTTATGGACTTTTCAGGGCCAATATTAAATTTGGTCTCATTTTCAAGACCCTCCAAATCAAAGATACTCTCTCAGGTTTAAATCAAATGCCCTCAAGATGGCTGGGATACTTTAAAGCTGCCGCTTTTACATGCCTTGTCTCTACATTTCAAAGGGGGAACCAATGGCTGTCCGCAATAGACACAAGGCTTCAACTGCAAAGATACAGATTTAAGAGATGCCTTTAGAAAATTCAAATACACCTCCTAACTTTTATCACCAGTGGCAAATAGGAAGAAGTAATTGCAGGCAAAAGTGACACACAAAATGGCAAGAAGACAGGACTTCATGATTGCTACAGAAAATCCTCTTTGTAGATATGGAATGTAGGTGCGAAATGGAGACAAGTTAAGGAATGCTACTTCATCAGAATCACATATATGAAGAAGCCCTATCAGATTTCTATGTGGGCTATAATTTTAAAGATCAATGCTATATAGGAAATATATATCAATACTACCGTTGATAGAAGGCTTTTCTCAAACTTTTAAGTTTGAACTCACTCGTAATTGTTATACAAGCACTGGAATAATGTAAAAGAAAACATCATAGAACACCTAAAGCTATAGCAATTAGTTACATTTGTTCAAATATCGTGAACAAAGCTAAAATAAGGCTTACAAGGAGTTAGCAAAGAAGGTGTGTTACAGTACTTAAAAGAAAACATTTTCAAAATTCCCTTGACTAATTCATTAACACTTCAATGTCTAATTTTCAAACACACTTTCCTTGCAAAATAAAAGATTTTGCAGAGGGCTTAATCTGAGGATCTGTGTAACAGATTTCCCCCACAAACAGTTTCTAATGCATTGCTTTCATTATTAATGAAGGAGGCTTGCTGTTACCCTTGAGTTTTTGTTTCCCTGTGTTTTTTTTTTTTACTTTGACCAATATTCTGAAAATGTGATGAAGTAAGACTTGAGGTTCATGTGTGCTGGGTGTCTGGCACAGATGACACCTGTGTTTACATATTGAATAAGTGTAGTTTCTACTATGGGCTAGATAGTCCTGACTTCTATTTTCATACTAAAAATAGTTTAGCTGTAAGCAAATACTTGCTGGTAACTTGATTCTTGATGTAGCCAATCATTCCAATAAACCTCTTGCAAATCTATTTTTTTCCTTCTTAGCTAATTCACTCTAAAACAGCAGCACTGCAACTTGGGAAAGCTGCATTATAAAGGCAGTATCAGATCCTATAGATGTTAAGCAAAATTAAAAATTGTTTACATTGAGGGTATATACAAGAATCAAATTAATTTGATTTTTAAAATTCGTCTTGTAGAGGAAAGCAGGCAGGCCAGATCCCTATTTCAAGAGCTTTGCAAACTAGTAAGAGTGCCCTCAGCAGCTGCTTCCACCAAGGCTGGTTAGGAAATCAGGTAAGACTAGTCCTTTGAAAGGAAAAGCAAGCCAATGTTCACTCCCCCCACTTCCCAAGGTTGCACACTCAAGTCATTGTTCCGGATGCTGTGGGCCTGGCACATGTTCCCGGTCGCAGGTCAGAGGTCAACCTCCAGGGTGTTTCCAAAGCCGGCCACTTCAAGAGCTTGAGCCTTCAACACTTATCCAAACTGATTAACTACATGATCAACAGTAGCCAAGGAAATGAAGTGGGCTTCACCTTTATCGCCACTGGGAAGGAAGGGCCAGACCCCAAAGGAGAACTGGGTTGAAAGAGTGTATGTATTGGCAGAGGGGGGAGGGGGGAGGGAGGGAGTTGTCATTGTTTTAGAGGAATCCTACTTAGTTCTCTTAAAGACTCAGCGCTCCCTTAAGGAAAACGCCTTAAGTGGAAGATTCGGTTATGAAAGGCCGCTAGACCTTCCCCCTCCAGCAGATCGGGTTACGTCCCTCTTCCCTGCGCAGGAGAACGGGAGAAGACGGTGCTGAGTCTCCCAAGGGCAAGACCCGCGCTTGACCAAATCAATGTCAGTCTCTAGCTGCTTCCGAGGCAGCGTTTCCAGCCCGAGACAAAACGAGGAGAGATGTTGGCCACTAGAAGAAAACCCACGTTTTCTGTAAGGAGCGCAAGGGGGCATTTTCGAGCGTTAGGAACCCCTTTCTTTCAGTGCCACCACCGCCTCTATCGCAACCGGCTAGTTTATTGTCTGCTGTCCTGTTAAGAGGCGTCTTTGGAGATCAGCAGCAGACGCGCTAACTCCCGCGGCAGGGCAGCGTGAGAAAAGCCTTGCTCAAAAAGTCCTGATCGTCTGGCCCGAGGGTGGGGGGGGGGGGGAGAGAGAGAAAGAATATCATTCCAATGCCGTCCCCCACCGCGCCTTCAGCTGTGGGGATCTGGATAGCTTACCTGCAAAATAGTCTCCAGTAAAGGAATTGGTGCTAAACTCATAACCCACGTGCCCGAGAAAGGTCAAGACTCGTGGGTGCATCTCTCCCCTCCTCTCTCTCTCTCTCTCTCTCTCTCTCTTTCTCTCTGTTAGTGTGCGTGTGACAGAGAGAAAGAGAAGCTTCCTAAACTCAGGTGTACCCACGCAGACCCTTTGAAAAGTGAACAAATCGCTCCCACCCACCCAGTTTGGTCTGCCAGAAGCTGATTGGAATCCGTGTTTCCCAATTTCCATCTCCCATTCTCCCCCCCACCCACCTTAATCACTTACCCCACTCCACCTGTTGAAAGCGAGATCCTTTCATTTCTGTTCTACCAAGCCCGGACTCACAACAAATAAGAGGATCTAATAATAACAGAGCGAAAAAACAAGGAGATGGGAATAGAAGCTGGGGCGGGGAGAGAATTAGGTCGGTGGGCAGCGGGTGGATCAAACCAGAAGTCCTCCTGGGTGCTTCGTCGGAAAGTTCACCCTTCGTTTCTTCTTTTCTTGCTTTCTGAAAATAGTTGGGAAATGCATGATGAAATAGAAATAAAACGTCGGGACGGTATTTTAATGGCTTATATGTCACGTTGGTGCATGTGGCTTTGAACTGGAGCAGCTCTGGTTTCCTGCAGAGAACATGCCACAAATCCCACTTTTGATCACTTCTACAACCCACAATGCTTGCACACATACAGCGCGCACACGCACACAGGCACAAATGGAGTTTTTAGCTCAGCCGCCTTCCCCCCCACACCCCACCCGGAGAAATAAACAAGTGAAGAAACAAAGCATCCAGGCTGTCATTTTTAGGCGGCACTCTTCCTTGAAGGTAAATTCTTGGGGTGGGTTTTAAGTGGATGCTCTGCGTCCCGAAAACCCTCTTGGTCTCTCTTCTGCTAGCTGCAAAGGTGCGCAGGTTTCTTCCAAGGACAAAATATCTCCCAGATTCTCCTCTTGTTGGTAGCCCTGGAATTAACCATGCTAAGTATAGTAACCTTTCACCTTTCAGGCCAGATCTAATATTTGCAGCCAGGGCGAGACATATTTCTTACCCGGATGAGATGCTTGAAACCTGTTGCTTAAGGCGTTGGAGTCTTTATGCTCTATGGGTTCGGTTTGCCAGGCTACTTTTCACCCAAACATCAGCGCTAAGAAAGGATAGAAAACCCAGGAAAACCTACAGACCAGAGTGCTCTGAAAAATCTTCCCTTCTCTTGTATTGACTCTGCAAGAATATCTGGCCTGCAGCATTCATTTGCACTACATATCACAGCAAAAGGTTTCTAAAGAAAAAAAAATCTTTGCCATGCGGTCTCCCTGCCTTTCTTAAAACATTGACTATTATATCACGCACCTAGACCTGCCAGGGGAATTTGCTTCATAGCGCCTAACAGGCAATTGGAAGGATGCGTTTTTGTGGGAAAGCTCCCATTGGTTCAACAAACCTGAAAGATTCTGAGTTTTAGCTGGTTTTAACCACCTCCACCCCTCAATTCTAAATTTCTAGATATTAGGAGAAAATGGGCCCGAATTAAAATCAAAGCAGATGCTAAACTAACCGGTTATTTTTTAAAAAACAAAACGAAACAAAGCAAGTACATTTTGGAAAACTGCAAGGAAGAGAGTCTAGAAGTTGCATTTTTAAATGATTGGGCCACAAAGATGGTTTTTAAGGGCCATACTTCTCCCTCTCGACAATCATTTTAATATATAGTCAATGGCTCTTTGTAACAGGAACAAAGGCGAGCTATTCGCAGTTCTTCAATAGACTTTAGTTGGGGGAAAGGCAGGTTAATCGAGGGGTTGCATCTAGAAAACAAGCAAGTGTTGTATGTTTGCACTGAATCCAAATGTCTGCATTTTCCTAACTAAATCAAAGGGAGTGTTATTTCTTTTTCTGCTCACTCATCTGAAGGTAAGTAAATTTTCTCTGGCGATCACAAGCTTGGTCAGCAACAAAGGCGCTGCCTGCTTTTTCCACCGTCCTGGTGTGGCAAGTTGAGGAATTTCAATAAATGTGACAAGGGTGACTGATTTGTGAACTAGAAACGGTTGAGCGTCAGAAAATTTATACTGCTCCTATCTAGAGAGGATTTCAAATGCATTATAAAACCCCAGGATCCAAGAACTTCATGAGCATAGAAGAGACAAAAGCAAGTTTGGGAAAATTTACAGTGTTGTTTTTTTTTAATCTTGAATTAAAGAGTTGTTTTTTTAAAAAAAAAAGTAGTAGTAGAGAAAAACACACAAAGTAAGTATGAAAAAAGAGACAACACAAGCACTACACAAAATAGTCAAAGCAAAAGTGCTCTCACCCACCTGCTTTTCGATGGGTGCTACATATTGGTGTTTTTTTGGGGGGGTGTAATCTAACGTAGTCATTTCCCCACTGATATTAGGCTTGTTTTAAAACAAGATCTAAATAAGTCAGAACCAACTTTGGGGAGAGCCTTATATGTAAAAAAAAAAAAAAAAGTAAACGCAAGTGGAAAAGGAGCAGATCACAAAAGGATTTCCATGGTCAAGCCCCTTAAAAAGTTGTTGAGTGTTGTTCAAAGGTCTTGAGCGCCAACCCATGAGCATCTTAGAAAGAAAAAAGTAAAACGTCGTACATGAGGGACATCTACATCTCGAGAACAAACCTGGGGAAAAGCTTTGGAAATATTTTCCAGCATAAAAATAATATGTTTTATATGTTTGTGGTATAAAAAGTTGCTACTCCTGTACGAGCTGTTTGTTAAACGCGATGTCACTCGGCTTCACAATACCTGGGATTGATGAGAGGAGAGAACCAATCAGGACAGAGCAGAGGTTTTGTGCACCCTTAATTGGAGAGGAAGGAGGGAGTTGCAAGTGAAAGTAGGAATGGCGAGGTACCAATGAACTGCGACGTCGGCCTCCACGTAGCTCCTCCCCTTCTCCCATTCATGGGGGAGGGGGGGGACGGTGTCGTCTTTTCAATTCATTTATCTGCAGGAATGATTGCCGCTATCAGTCTCGCGTTCACCGCCCGGCTGAGGAGGTGAAAGTTTCTCCCCAGGAAGATAAACCGCAAAAGACAATATTGTGCATGATTTGCGCCGGTTTTTTTTTTAAAACAAAGCAGGGGGAAAAAGGAAAGCGAAGGGGGGAAAAAGCCAAAGGAGGGGAAAAAAGAGACGGGGGGCGGGGGGGCGGAGAGTGAAAGAACTGGAAGAGAATTGAAAATTGTTCGCTACTTTTCTACATTCCTCTAGCTTCTGCTTTTAAAAATCCAGAAGGGAAAGAACTAAAGGAAGTTTCGTTTTTGTTTTGATTTTTTTTCCCAGCCAGACTCTGCTTCCTCCTCTCTTTTGGCTATTGTTATTCAGGGTCTCCTGAATTCTCTCCCTCCTCCTCGCGAAGACCCCGAAAAAGTGCAGTCCGAGACGCAGGAGTGGGGGGAGGCGCAGTCGGTTTTGCCTGTGCGCGCGCCGAGGTCTTTTTTTACTCTTCTTTTATTTTCGCAGCTTCTCGACTGCTTCCACGGCGCTCCCCCCAGCCTTCTCCCCCCCCCGCACCCGACCCTTTCGCCCACCCTCTCCTTTTGGTGTGTGTGTGTGTGTGTTTTTGGTGCGCGGATGCCGAAGGGGGAGTTCCTGATGCGGTCGCTTTAGTGGCTGATCGTCGCGCGGACTTTGGCAAGAGAAAGGCACGGCGAAGCTGGTTGGATTGGCGGCGGCGGCGGCAGCGGCTCTTCCTTCCCGTTTTTCCTGCCGTTTGTTGGCGGCTGCTTCCCTCTTATCTCCCCCGCCCTCCCTGCCCCCGATAAATCACTTTTGTTTCGGTGGTTGCTGCCGCAGCTGCCCGCAAAGCGGGAAAAAATGCTCCTGGATGCTGGACCTCAGTACCCAGCCATCGGTGTGACGACCTTCGGCTCCTCTCGCCACCACTCCACGGGCGATGTGACGGAGCGTGAGGTGGGACTGGGCATCAACCCCTTCGCCGACGCCGGCATGGGCGCCTTCAAGCTCAACCCCAGCAGCCACGAGCTGGCCTCGGCCGGCCAGACCGCCTTCACTTCGCAGGCCCCGGGCTACGCGGCGGCGGCGGCGCTGGGACACCACCACCATCACCCGGGCCACGTCGGCTCCTACTCCAGCGCGGCCGCCTTCAATTCCACGCGGGACTTTCTTTTTCGTAACCGGGGCTTCGGGGAAGCGGCGGCGGCGGCCAGCGCGCAACACAGCCTCTTCGCCTCGGCGGCCGGCAGCTTCGGAGGGCCCCACGGGCATGGCGAGGCGGCGGGCCATCTCCTCTTCCCGGGCCTCCACGAGCAAGCCACGAGCCATGCGTCTCCAAACGTGGTCAACGGGCAGATGCGCCTCGGTTTCTCCGGAGACATGTACGGCCGACCGGAGCAGTATGGGCAGGTGACCAGCCCGCGCTCCGAGCATTATGCATCCCCCCAACTGCACGGCTACGGTCATATGAATATGAACATGGCAGCCCATCACGGAGCGGGGGCCTTCTTTCGTTACATGAGGCAGCCCATCAAGCAGGAGCTCATCTGCAAGTGGATCGAACCCGAGCAGTTGGCTAACCCCAAAAAGTCCTGCAACAAAACTTTCAGCACCATGCACGAGCTGGTGACTCACGTCACCGTGGAGCACGTTGGCGGGCCCGAGCAGTCCAACCACATCTGCTTCTGGGAAGAGTGTCCCAGGGAAGGGAAGCCTTTCAAGGCCAAATATAAACTGGTCAACCACATCCGAGTCCACACGGGGGAGAAGCCTTTCCCTTGCCCTTTCCCGGGATGCGGCAAAGTCTTCGCTCGGTCGGAAAATCTCAAAATCCACAAAAGGACGCATACAGGTACGTCTCCAAAGAAACACACACACAAAAAAAAGAGGCCAAACTTCACTTGCCTTGTCAGGGTTCAAAGCGGGCCGTTCGCAACCGTGTCTCTTCGGGAAGGGAAGAGGCCTCGGAAGTCCTGTAAGGGGGCCGTTACCAGAGCAATCGTAGCCGAAGAAGGCGATTGAATTTCGGGCTGAAGTTCAGCTAAAGCGAACAAGAGAGAAACAAGAGTATTTTTCTTTAGAGTTTTTAATTTTTGATTTAAAAAAATATTTTTAAATAAGGAAATTCGGAAATGTAGGTTCTAACAGCTGGGTGTGGAAGGGAGGTAGGAGTTGAGTAGGAGTTGAGGGGGAAATGGCAGCGATCTGAATTTATTGGTTTTAATTAATTGGTGTGACAGCGTTGCTTTGAGAAATCTGGCTAAATATATAGCTTGTTCATTCCAGTTTTTCTTGCTATCATTTTTATTTCTCTGTAAATATTTAATTACGTGGGCCAATTTAAGTAATATGAGCTGTATGGGTTTGTGTTATTACATGCTACCCTTGGAAAAGGTTTATTGCAATATATCGTAAATCAATAGCACCTTTAAAAATTGGCCTTCCTTCCTTCCTGCCTGCCTTCCTTCCTCATTCTAGCATATAAGTTTATACGAGAATTGGAAGCAGGCACCGTTACCACTTGGAAGTTTAATCAAAGCGTATAATGCATTGGAAGTGAGATAACTATAAAGATTATGTGTAGACTAGGGTTGAATAAGGAAAAGGAAAAGTAAACTAAGACGAGGAATAGCTTTAATAGTGACAGCGAATTCTCCCTTGCCAGACTGGACTGCCAGTTTTGCTGCAGCAGGTTCACGTCTAGTGAAATCCTGAGATCTCTTCTTGAAATGGAAGAAAAAATCTGTAAACATTTTATTTAGTTCTCGTCTCCCGATATTTCTTGGAATTGGAACGATCCGGTGTTTGTGTATATATTATATTATATTATATAAAAATTAGCGCGGATAAAGTCCCAGGTTTGTAACGAGAAGGTTCTTGTTTATTTTTTCAATAGGTGAAAAACCCTTTAAGTGTGAATTCGAGGGCTGTGACAGGCGCTTCGCCAACAGTAGTGATCGCAAAAAGCACATGCATGTCCACACGTCAGATAAGCCTTATCTCTGCAAAATGTGCGATAAATCCTACACGCATCCCAGCTCCCTACGAAAACACATGAAGGTAAAAATGATCGCTTCAGCTTTTTCCCATGCTTCTTGCTGGGACCTTCTCGCTTCCGCTTGCTGTCGTTCGCCTCCCTTATCCCATCGCCGATTTGGATTATAACCCACCGCTACTTTTTTTCGCGGGGCGGGAGAGAAAAGAGTGGAGGACCCCCAGGTTATTTCTTTGCCAAAGGTATTTCGATCTACAGTGAGTTTGTCCCCAAGAATATAGCCACTCTAGATAAGATAGATAAAGGGAATACTCCCAGGAGCTCCCAAGCTCAACACCCTCCCCCGCACAATGCCATGTTTTTTTGCACTGAGAAACAGTCTCAACAATGGGTTCCGATCCGTATTCATCTGGGGTTAGGCGCTGCTTCGGAAAAAGGATTTAAAGCAAAATCTAGATGGTAGTGCTTTGAAGGAACCTAGATGGGGACGGAAACCTCACGTTTTCTTGTTTAAGCTTGCATTAACAGCGCAGTGTTTGTGTGTGTGATCCAGGCCCATATTTTTCTTACACGGCGGGCCGTCCCGCGAAATGAGGAGAACTGGCGGAGACTTCAGAACTCCACGTTTCTCTGAGATCAGCCCCGCATCCTGATTAGCAAAGCAAGATTTCAAACTTCTCGCGTTTTCTCTCCTCCCCCGCCCCCTTCGCTGGCATATAGAGTTCAATCGGTGAATTGAGCTCAGGGAGGCTTAGCATTCGGGACAACTAGCCGAGATAGTGCGCATGCACATTCGTCTGTCAGTTAGGCATCCACAACTGTTTAGCTCTGCAGTGTGCATTGTGTGTACGTGTGTATATGCATGTATGTATGTACGTGTACGTGTACATGCATATGTATATTTGTATATGTATGTGTATAGTTAAGTGGGGTTGTGTGTGTGTTTATATATATATCTGTATATGTATATATTTAAGTGATGTATGTATACGTGTATATTTAAGCGATGTGTATGTACACAGAGAGAGAGAGAGAGAGAGAGACTATGTACGCAGATACCTATTCATACCCACCTGCGTGTCAAGCTTTTCTCTTTGTTATATCTTTCTCTCTTTTCCAGGTCCACGAATCCTCTAACCAGGGATCCCAGCCTTCCCCCGCTGCCAGCTCGGGTTATGAATCGTCAACTCCCCCAACCATCGTCTCTCCATCCACAGAAAACCAGACCACGAGTTCCTTATCCCCTTCATCTTCAGCGGTCCACCACACGTCCAGCCACAGTACACTCACGTCAAATTTTAACGAATGGTACGTTTAAACAAACAAACGAAGGGGGCAAAAAGCGACCTATTTAAAAGACTCAGTAATAATAATAATAATGAACACTTTGAAATTGATGACTCTTTTTTGGGGGTGTGTGTTTTGTTTGGTTGGTTTTTTTATATAAATAAATAAATAAATCTATCAATCTATCTAAATGCTGCCATAGACCCAGGAGTGAACCAAATCAAGAATTCTCTCTCTCTTCCCACTCCCTCTCCTCCCTCTCCCGTCTGGTTTCTTTCCCTCTCTGGTCCCTCTTCTGCTGTTTGCTTTGGTTCCAGGGGCCAAAGGATAGGAGAGCACAACCCAAAAGGTTCTGTTGCTATGAGAGAATGGCCGGTTTGTGGTGCCATCTTGTCCATGTGTAGGGCTTTTTAGATGGGAACCACTGACTGGAGCTCTCACAACTGCATGTTTCTCTGGGCAGCTGCCTCCTGTTTTCTGTAAATACAGAAATACTAGCTTACAATGTACTGTTTGATTTTGTAAATAGTTCTGCCACAAGTTGAAATAAGGGGATATGTGGTCTTTGCATATACTGGGGGTGGGGCGGGAGGGAGGGGAGAGGGAGGAGGTTGAAAAGGGGGAAGGGGGGTGGTAGAAGATCAACTATTTGTACTGAATGGCAAGGATGTTCTAGTAAATGTGTACCAAAATGTGAATTACTTTGTATTATTACAGTCTAAACGTCAACCTAACAATATTATTGGTGTGCTTTTTCTTTTGTATAAAGTGCAAGCATTTCGTTCCAAAGTCCAGTCTAAGTAGTGCAGTAAAATGTTGTTACATGTCCTGTCAAAATAATTCGTATAGTGCAAGCCTGGATCTGCGTGTCAAACTGTTACATTTGTGTATGTAAAGTGATATTAAAAAAAAAAAAGAAAGGAAAAAAAAAGCTATAAGCTATAACCTGTCCATTGCTTTTGGCAAATACAACCACATATTGTATATATTTCCCGAATTCCATATTTATCCGCATGTAAAGGTCTGGTTATACATGTTACAGATATTCAATATTTATGGCTAGAAGAATTGGTATGTACAATTTAGTTTACAGAACTGTTTGGTAACATTTCGTACATTATTAAAGATTCTGAAATCCTGTAATTTGTGGTAGGCATTCTTATTGCTTTGGTTGGGGTGCTGCAACTTAGATTTTTAGTTAACTTGAGAGTCACCCCTCTCCCTTCCTCCTGGTCCCCCCTTTTCTTCCATGGGTCATCAGGAAAGCAGCAACTTTGATATAAATGTTTTAAATGCATGCATAGTTGTCCCCGTTGACATGACAGTAGTGTGTAAATAGTATTAGATTAAAACCTACGGAGCAAAAGTTTTCATTTGCAATATAATTTAACTGGCCATTATAAGCAAAGAATATATTATTATTGATTGAATTTGTCCTAGCGATATTAACAGAAAGGAAATTTCATCTGGATAAAAGAAGGAAAGAAAAGAAAAAACATGACCAGAATGTATGCTTGACCAGGGAATTATAGTACCAAACTACCACAGTCAGTAAGGATTGAAATAATTTATATGAGGATTAAAATTAAAACAAAACAAAACACTGCAGAGGCTTTGACTACAATTTATTTAAGATAATTTTAAAGATGGCCACAAGTGATATCTTGTCCTTCCTTTGTAATGATTTCTCCACCCCTCCCCCATTCCTAAACCCTCAAACCAACATTTTGGAATCATCCACATATAAAGCGTTTTTTATCCCTTCCCTCTAACATTATACCAACCTTAAAAGCTTCTTACAAAAATGATAACAAAAACAAACTGATCTAAGGAAAGCTGGCTGGAATGTATATACTTTACCTCTTTTGTCTCCCCTCCCCATTTAGTTAAGAAATCTGTTCTACTGGCTGGCAGTAATGCAGTAAAAAAAAATATGCCTTTGTATATTAATATTAGTGTGCATAATGACTGTGGCACAATTCCTTTTTTTTTAAAAATCAGATTGCTTCTCTTTGCAATTTAGTTTGATAGATTTGCAAGCTGTGGTGCTTCTCTTAACTTAGTGATGCTTGTAGCAACTGCTAGGCTTTGTTCCTGGATGTAGCTTGCATGACCGCCCCATTAAGCAGACAACATTTCAACAAGACAACACAGATCACAAGCTTGGCTAAAACTGTCTGTGTGTCGGCTATCATGTCACAGAGTGAATTACATCTGGTGACCTCTTCATAGTTCAAGGAGGTATATGTGTGTGTGTGTTTGTTTGTGTGCGTGTATGTGCACGATAGGTGTTTTTAAGTTCAATCAATCAGTTCTAACTTCTAGAGTGAGAAAGCTTTGGGATGGGCAAACATCTTGGTATGGATTCATTCATTGTTTCCAATGCTTAATGCCTTTATCGGTTAACTATTTGCAATACAGTACTGTAATGGAGGGTATTCATTGTGCTTGTTTGATAATAAATGTCATTAGGGGAAGGAGATGCTATGTTTACTCTTGCTTGAATGTTTAAAGCGGCAATCCTGCATACAGTATCCTGAAAATAGTTCTTCTAAATGCAATAAGGTTTACTTTTGAACAGAAATGGGTTTGCATTCTTCATTCAGCAAAGATAGGCCTGCACAGAAGAAACTAAGTGCAGAGAAGAGAAAATGTGTATGTGTGTGTGTGTGTATCTCCATGCAAACACACCCTTGCCAATTTTTCAATAGCAAAGATCAGATAGCAAGGTGGCAGAGTTTTCTGTCCCTGTCTGTCTGTTTTTAAAGTATGCTTTCTAGAAAATGCTATTCTGGCCATAAACTCATTTAGTCTTTCAGCATTTAGTCTTTCAATGTGAAGAGCGCCACCTTGTAAGCTCTACAGTAACTGAACAAAGTTCCTTCGAGAGAGCAGAGAACCTACCGTAGAAGCAAAAAACCCCTCAGAGAACAGCACCCGAAAGACACATTGGGAAGCAACCGAACTCTAAAGAATTGCAACCTACTGACGAAATTTAGCATTTTGGCCTTTTAACTTTGTTTTAAATGTAGTCGTGTTGTACTGGGGATGGTGTTCTTTTCTTTTTAAAGGGAAATAATTATGGTTTTAAAAAAAAAAAAACGAGCCAGTGGGCAGAGCGATCTCCCTACCCACACTCTGAATACTCACCTAGATTTTTTTAAAAAAAGGATTGATTCATGCTTAGATAACATTTAAAAGAGGAATGCAACTTTTTGGGGGGGGGCTATGCACTTCGCAGCCTTTTTCCTTCCGTGTTGTGTGGGTTCAGGAACAGTGGTTTTATCTGAATTTTAGGAGTACTCATAAGAGTAGTTTAGCCAGTTGATTAGAACATGGTTTCCACTACATTCTATTTAAGGTTTGTGTGATTGTGTGATGTGTGTTTTAAAATATATATATTTTCTTCCCTTGCTATACAATCCAGGGAGACCCGGGGAGAAAATACAGCAAGTGTAAAAATTATATGGCAGTTTTATGTTTTTTAGAACTGAACAGGTTTTTTTGTATTTATGCATACAGACATGTGTGTATATGGGATGCATCTGCGTTTACAAACACACACACACACACTTTATTGTATAAAATAAGATACAGTTATGCCTTATATGCATGCTTAATTAACCTTGCCTTGATGTAAGAAATCAGTACCTGGCTAAAATCATCACCTTCAACAACAGCTTTTTCTTCCTTCTTCTTCCCCATCCTTATTTTAAAGGCTGGCTAGAAGGATACTATGGAGAGTTTGCATTAAACGGCCATTTAAAACTTCTGCACCGTCTGTCATTGCGTGGGTACTTTTTAATGGCTTTGTGAGATGTATTTTTCCACACTTTTCTTCATGGGCTATTAGGTCTAGAAAGACGGGGAATGCTGGTTGAGAAATATGAATTGCTAGCGTCTGTTTAGCGGGAGGCTCAGACAATGCACAAGCGAGCTGCTGGAGCGCGCGGAGTCGCCTCTTTTGGATTACGAAGGCCGTCGCCTGCAGCTCAAGACTCCTTCGCTGCTGTTGCTGCTGCTTTGCTGTAGCCTTTCCACCCCCTGCGAAGTACGAGGACAGGGTTTCAAGCAAGTCTTCGACCAACATCCAGATTCCTTGCAAAGGGTATCTGGATACAGCCGTAACTGCGTTGGTTTTTCTAGGCGATCCCAAACAGGACGCAAAATTCCTTTAAAAAAAGGGGGAGAGGGGGCATGGGATCACCACTCAGTGTTTAAAAACCTTACTTCGCAGCAAGAAAGCCACCGGACCGCAAACACCTGACCACAACAGCCGTGGATCCTAACATTGCAGAGACCAATTGAGTGCCGAATTACATTTCCCGCAATCCTATCAAGTCTTCTTCTTCTTCCTCCTCCTCTTCTTCCTCTTCTTCCTCTTCTTCTTCTTCTAAAAACGGACCCTTTGTCTATAGAAAACCAATTACATAACGTCAAAAATATCTAAATCAGTTAAAAATGGATGAAATGCATAAAAAGTATTCATAGTTAATGTGATTGAAAAGTAGATCTCAAACTATCCTTTTAAGGTTTAGCTGTACTTTAAAAAACAAACAAACCCCAAAAACTTATTTGTTGACTAAAACATGCGGGAATATTGAAAATTGTAGATGTTATCCTATTGGGAGTAGCTAACTTTTTTTTTGCAGATTTAACAAGTTTGTAAGATTTTGTTTTGTCTTCGTGAGCATTTACACCTGGATCTTAAATAATGTGAAAACGTGACTTCCCGTTAGGATTTCACTGGTAGAGGGAAAATTAAATTTTGAATTTTCATGGAACTCTCACTGAATATTTGCTCTTTCCCCCACTGCATCTCAGCAAATATATTCTTGAATAACTGCTTAGTATTTGGATATAAAAGAATTCGTGTCAGAGGCTTTTCTGATTCCTAATTGAAAAAGAAAAAGAAAAGGGAAACAAAACACGAACCATCATTTTCAAACAAATTACTAAATGATGCAAATTAAGGAGTGGTTTCTAGTACTGGTACAACAGTTGGTGCCTTTTAGAAGAAAGTAAAGCATTTTTAATTCAAGTGAACAGAACTTGAATTAAAGTTCTCACCACTTCTTATTTACCTCTATCAGTGTACCTATTGATATATCCACAGCATACAGGATTATTACTCATTATTTTGCCAATTTGTTCGCCCTTAGACAGGCAAATGGGTGTGTGTATATGTGCACGAATCCCACCACCATCACCATACCAGTATTTTTACACATACTTGAATAGATATAACCTGCACTGAGGAGGTAACAAGTGAAGGTTTGGAGACATTCCTTTATGGCAGCAAAGGAGAAGGCAAAGTAAAAAAAAGTTCCAGCATCTTCAAGATAGGCACAACAGAAGATAAGATAATGAAGCCACCAAACAATGTGGGATTAGGCCTGGCTAGCAAAACAATCCTGGTCAATTATAGAGAAAGGATTTTTGTGGGAACAAGATCACTGATTTAAAGAAGGCAACCACCACAAGAAGTCACGATTTATTCAGACAGATTTTCTATATTACCTCATGCTCTTATTTTGTGTGTGTGCAGGCATGCACATACATACATATGCTTTTTAAAAATTCAGTGGGGTACATTTTTAAAAAAAATTAACATGCAGATAATGCAAACATTTAATGAGTCAGCAGCACATTCTTGATCACAAAGTTACATTGATACTCAATAGTGCAGTTACCTCTTTTTTTCTAAGAAGCTTTAACATTTTTTTTGGTGTCTATTTCATATGCCTGATATTTTCCATGCACTATGAAATACATTTCTCTTCCCATTTTTGTTTCTCATTCCAAACCTAACTGTCTGTCCCAGACATTTGCCACAATGGGTGCTATTTAGTTTGCACCCAATTTTAACTTAACTCGAGGTATGCTTGAAGATACCAACATAAAATAAATTATCAAAATTAAGCCTTCTCTCTTTATTGTTGAATGTGCATCTGCATGTATGTGCACCTCTACATGCATATATATGTGTGCAATCCTGTGACATGATAAAATCAGTGTTAAGTCTGTCCCTTTCTCCTAGGTTCTGTAATTCAGATTTGCTGCATCTTTGCTTAATAAGAAACACGATCATGTGAAACTAGAGGGCTATTTTTACCATGCAGCTGGAAGCTGTCATCAATTGGTAACATTTATTTCAGTTTTAGAATGCTAAAATAAAATAGCATGAAGTTTATAGATGACGGCCTTATTGGAAAGGGGGCTTTGGAATAATAGTAAATCAAGTTAATTGCAATATATGTGTATAAAAGACACACATTTTATGCAGATATCTTAGGAGAATCAGCACAGGCAGAGATCTTTGTGTACATGGCAATTCTCACTTGTGAAACAGCAGCAGCACCCAAGCCGGTCTGAAATACACAGAAATGGAAAGTTTGCTAGGCACGGATGAGCAAAATTAAGCCCTTTGGAAGCCGCACTTGCACCTCTGAGAATCTTAAGTATGTGTTTGTTACGAATTTCTTTTAGGGCTTACGCGTATTCAATGTTAGGGCCTGTAGTAAGCAACTGCATCAGTCCGTTGTAGGCAGGACAGTACCGCACCTCGAATGTTTACATTTAAAGAACCTTTTTTCCCCATCGAATTTCTAGAAGCCCCTTTTTTAAAATATTATTTTTAGCTCAAGTCACTCCCGTTCCGTTGTTTCCTGGGGACGCCCGCGCATTCGCGGGAAAGAGAGGGCTGGCTTTTCGTGTGTGTCTATGGAGCCCAAGGGGATGGCTACAGAAAAAGAAAGAAATCGCATGAAACGAAACGACAAAAAACAAAAAAAGCCAACTCTCTTTTGCGCAAAGCCGTCTGCTGATTTTCCAGATTGGCTCTTTGGTCAATAAAGGAACCGAAAAGGAAAACAAAAGAAATCTGGGAAGGCCAAAGAGGCTTCCCCTTTTTCCGTTATAAGGAGCATTCTTGGAAAACAAGATAAGACCGCATGCTCAGAAGCCTCACTCTGCTTTTTTTTTTGGCCGCACCGAGAATCTGCTAGACTTCTCCAATGGCACAGAGCAGCCAGGTTCCTCGCTTTTAAGTACGCGCACACACTACCCGGAGCTAGAGTTCGAGCGCGCCGCGCATGCGCGTCTCCCACCCCTGGGCAGAGCTTCCACGTGCTGTTGAATATTTATAACTCAGCACTTCCTAAACTGTCTGGGAGAAGGTAACCGCACAGAGCCTAAATCATCGCGAAACCGCTGGCGTGGCTCCCGAAACAGTTGGGTTGGGGGTTGGGGGGGTGGATGAATATATGCACGTGCTTGTTTTCCCGATATCGGCGGTGGTTTAAGTGAGATCGTACGGCAAACAAGGCTCAGCAGAAGGTTCAGCAAACCTTGCGGGCTCATAGCAAACAACGCCAAGTGGCGGGGAGGCGGGAGCGGGGTGGGGGAAAGACGAGGCTCCCTACGATGACAGCAGCAGCAGCAGAGCGGTTCTCAAGCAGCTCGTTAGGACGAAGCTGGTTCGGGCTTCGCGTGTTTCCCTCCCTTCGGTTAGCCAATGATTTCCATTGCATTAGGAAGATCCATACATTAGGCCCGGAAGGGATCTCTTCGAGGGCTTCGCTTTTGGTTTGTCTGCCAGACTGCCTCCGCTTTGATCTCCTCACCTCCTTTCTCCTGCTATATAACTGAAGCGGTCTTTCAACGCGGGCCCTTCGGTATTGTAAAGGCTTTTTATAGGTCTGCTCCGTCAAATAGCTTTCCGAGGTCTTAGACTGGCAAAACACGCAGGAGAAACCGAGACCTTCCCGAATCTTAATCCCTTTGCCTCGACTTGCTTCCATGCAGGCGACCAGCTCCAGCACCCTCCCCCCCTCCCTGTGTCTCCTTACCCTTGTCGTCTGAATGGCAAGAGAAACTTGGGCAAACTAGGACAGGCATCCCGAATGTGGAACTCTAGAAGGGAGCCAGAGATCTCTCGATCGAAGAGATTTTGGAAATCCTCGGGGGGGGGGTGTGTGTAGAGAAAGGAAATACGACAGCAAACGCCGTTAGGACGACAGAAAAAAGGGTTGCGTGCTTTCTGACGGGTTAACACATCGCGGTGTACGGGCGATGGTAATGCAATCCTGTTTTCTAGCTTTTGCTAGGAGCAGGAAATCGCCCTGCAGGTTACCCGCCTCGGACACGGCTATGTTTAGCAACCTCACAACTCAGGGGGAAAAAAAAAGGTTTTGGATTTCAGCCTACACCGAAATCCACTTAAGTCATAAGAGGGCACAGACTGGAGAGCTGTTTCTCAGGGTTGTTTCACTTTCTCGTAGTTCTCAGACTGGTGCTTCGCCTTCAGCATTGTGAATAGGGCCCTGAGGCGAGACCCAACTTTCTTTTACAAGGTTTAACCACGGCTGGGGAATGCCCAGTCTTTCTCCTCTCCCCCCTTCCCCCCACTCTTCTTTTATGGCAAATAATCAGTCGCTATCTAGAAATTCTAGATTATTTTTTCCTTCTCGAATAAAACCACACAAACACACTCCTTTCTGACTACTAGCTTTCCGTTTGGCGTCCTGGAACTTCCCCCCCCACCCGCCTCCTAAACGTAAAAAGAGGCGCTAAAGCGAGGTTTCTACGTAAAAGATTTGTGTGATTATTGGATCTTAACTTAAACGAATCACTTTCTCTTCTTTAAATATCGTGTTGAAGAAATGGAAAAAAAAAATTCATGGCGTGGGCTTTTTTTTTTCTTTCTTTCCCCTTTTTAAAGTGCATCTCCTAACAGATTGATTATAGCCCTACAATCTGGCGAGCATATAATATATTATTTCGCTGAAGGAAGATTGGTGACTTTTGAAAAGCGGAATGAAACGCAGAGGCGCGCGCGCGCTTTCACATTTCTCCCACCCCCACCCCTTGATCACGTGACCGGTCAGCCTCCGACAGATTTATTTCGTTCAAAAGGTGGGCGAGAAAAACATCCGGCTCCACCATTGTTGATCCTCTTTCCTTTCCGACTTTGTTTACAATCCCTGCGTGCTCTAAATACTACTGCCAGCCCGCATCCTTTATTTGCACTTACGGAGCTGCTGTTTATCCTCAGCTCCACTTTCCCAGGTGAATTTTTTTTTCAAAAAAAAAAAAAAAGCGGCTTAGAGATCATTTCCTTGAGAAGAAAACATTTTTTTTTAAAAGACTGGGCAACAGGTTGAGTCACGCACGTACAAATACGGGAAAGCCACCCCACAAGCCCCTTGGAGGGTTTGCACACTCCCCCACCTCCCCGTTGGTGGGCCAGTTTATTCGAATAAGCGTCTCTCTCTCGTTTTCTTAGGGAATAAATTAAAAGTTAAAAAGCAAAATTAAACAAAATCCACCCAGCTCGCCACAAATACACCCAACGTATCGGAGAGTTTGGAAAGATTTTGTCTACACAAAATGCTACTTTATTGTCAGGGGTTATTTCCGTCTTTCCTTCGCTCGTTTGCCCTCCAAACCAACCAACCAACCAACCCGCCCCCAGCATTAACCCTTTTGGTTAGCTGGAGGGAATGTGGAACAGAGATTTGGCCCTGAGTTTTTAATCTCCCCCATCTCTCTCCCGCTCCCGCTCCTTCGCTCTCTGTCTATAGATCTGGCACGGTCTTGCTCTCTTAACTCTCAGATCATTGTTCCGGTGGCGGCGGCCAGAAAGAGCAAGGCAGCGCTGTGCTCTCACTTCCTCCTAGCTTCTTTAAAAAAAAAAAAAGGGGGGGGACATTCCCCGTCCAACTTTTCCTTCACTCCTCAATCCCACTGGCAGGCTTTTGCCGAAAACCTACAACACCTCCAGTTTTGGTAAGTGGGACGCCGGTCCATTTGCAAAGATGGTGCCGCCGCCGAGCTGGCTGCGTTGCGTATACCTCGTAGAAGTGTGGGTGGTTTGTGTGCGTGCGTGCGCGTGTGTTTTGATATCGAACAGAGCCTGCCCAGCACCCGTGTCGTTTCGCGTCAAGCAGCTCCCGAGCTTAACTATGGTGGCGTCTGAAATCTCAATAGAAATCAGCACGGTCGCTATTTGTTGGCTGGGTCGGACTTCGGGACACGCAACCCTGAAGCCGGTTGGCAACTCGGCCGCCGCTGTTGCGATCTCGGCGGCTGTTTAACGTCCGCGTCGAGGAGAGCCGAGCGCTTGGTTTGCCTTACCTTCATATTTTGCTGTTTGCAACGGTTCGTCCCTTATATAAAACAGGCAGCCGCCAGCCACGGGAGGCTCTGATATATCATTGGGTTAGCATTGCGGGGTGATTTGAAATCTCAGGTCAAAAGCTCCCTCGAAGACAACCCATAAGTTTAATAATTATTATGGCGGAAACAAACCCTTACAACTTTTTAACAAGCATTTACAACACAGTCTTCACTTCGCATTTCGCAGCCCGAGGCGCAGTTTTACATTATTGTCATAAATGGTTTCCGACCGCATAGCTGATATTAAACAATAAGCCTGACTGAAATTTATAGGCATTTAAGGGTAAGCCTGATTTGAATTTCACCTTGTCTACCACCCTCCCCCCCCCGCGCCGCCCCTTCTAGGATGTATGGGGAAGTGAACCCAACCGCTGCGTAGAGTTGACCTTTGGCTGACACCCCTGGGTGGAAGACACTTTGCAAATGAGGGGTGGAGGAATTAAAATTAGCTGAATTTTGGTGGTGTTCGACGAAGTCCCTTGACATTCGCCCGAGGCTGAGCTCTCCAGGTCTGGAAGTCCAGCAAAGTTCAAGGGAATCGGAACAGCTTCTCGGGATCTCCCTGATAGTCACAAGGGGGAAGAAAGATGATTCCTCCGGGCTACAGAGCGAGAACAGCAGCCGCGTGGCGCCTTCAAGTTCAGCGGCACTTCCCGTTCTTCGAAAGCTTTAGCTTTATTCTCACTTTTCGGCAGGGGGAGGGGAAGTTACGGCAACAGTAGCTTAGGTTTTCGAAGCACGAAAACAAGCGCGTGAAAGCGGGTGCTAACAAGCAGTGCGACTTTCTGAGGTGGAGGGAGTGACAACCTTACGCATTTCTCGAAAACTTTTTCCAGCGTGGATCTGAATCTACAGCGCCCAGGATTATATAACAAAAGAGCTTTGGCTAGAAGGGAACGCTAAAATCGGAGGAAAAGGTGCCATTTCGCTTTCAAAGCAAACACCAATCCTGGCTCCTTTCTCCTTCCGATTGGTTTGGGGGTTTCTAAAACTTTACCGGCGTTTGTGAGACGGTCCTTATAAGTTTACCAAAGTCCTGGTACGCATGTCTGTTACGCAGGAGGGGTATTATGTAAAATGTGAAGCTGTTGAAAGTGACGCGGCTTCCAAGGCTTCCCACGGTCTGAAGTGTGAATGCTGGACATAAGGCTAGAATATGGCAGTGGGGTTGCAGAGGATGCCTCCCTCACGTCTTCACGCATACCTGCCCCCTAAACCCTGTTCAACCCTAGGAAATTACTTAATGAAATCGGGCCAGCACTGACAAGTTCTACAATAGGTCAGTCCCTGCACGGTTGCTTTCAATAGGAGCCCCCCCCCTTCCACCCCCACTCCCCCCCAGCATTTTGACTAAGAGGTATTCACTTCTTAGTTTCTCCGGTTCCCATGGTCAAGTTTCTCTCTGGAGCCAGAACACAAGTTTCCATCAAGTCTATGCTTTCCTCACATTTAACGAGCAGTGCTTTTCCTCCCAGGCTCACGTCGGTGAGACTCACGCCTTAAGCAACGTTGCACAAGGCTCAGGTCTCTTGGAATTGCGAATAGAGGCTCTTCTGTAAGTAAGAAAGGCGGAAGAAGGGATGCTGTAGGCGGGCGAACTATCTACGAGGACCAGACAATTTGTGGGATGCCAAAAGTTTATCCCCTTGACCAAATTCCTATTCCTTTCCAAATAGGAAGGTGAATACACCTTCCTATTTGGAAAGGAACATCACCCGTCTAATATATATATTATCCACCCACTCTTTCCCGAGAAGGGGTGGTGTCGATCCGTTCCACCCCAGCCCCTTCATGAACCGCTTATACCCCAAGAACTTTGGTACTATGGGTGGTTTCAGGACCCAGCAGGATTAACCGAAGGGCGAAGGACGACCCGACGCACCTAACGTCCTTTCCTAAGAATCTCCTCTAAAGCAGTTTTGGATTTTCTGTCCTGTGTGAAATGAGAGCGGGGCCTCCCGTGAAAGTTTTGGAAGGTCTGCCCTTATTGATCCCTTCCCTTCCTTCGTTGCACTGTTTTAACCAAAACAAACCGGATGTGGTTGTGTCTCTGAAAGACGGCCATTCCAAAGGAAAGGCGAATGAAAACGGTGTAGGTCCAAGAAAATGTATTTAAGAGACCAGCGAGAAGGGCAATCTTAACAGCACTTAACGGGTTTGCTTTAGCAGACCTTGGCTTTCCTTTGCTCAATGGAGATTTGGTCCCCGTGGCTGTCTTCCGATGACTCGCCTTGGCATTTAATTTCCAACACGAGTCAGAGTAACTTGCTTTCAAGAAAAAGCCTAATTTAGCCTGTTGGAAAAAGCGTCTCAAGGCTGGCAAGTCCCATCATGAAATAGGGCTTAATAGGGCTCGATGCCCCCAATCTTTTTTTTCCCAATGGGATCCCGTAGCTAGTTTTAAATAGGCTTGGAATCGATAGGATGTCAGTCTGAATCGAATCTGTGCCTGGAGGAGTTCGAATCCCATTGCCATCAATGAGACTGAATTCTTTCTGGGGGGGGGGCAGTTAGAAGCGGGGCTCCCCTGTCGATTGTACTGCACTCCCGCGGGCGGACGTGGGATTCGGATGGGGATACAGATCTTCCAAAAATATTTGTACTGTATTTAGAACAAACCCCAAATATCTGGCTAGGCTGCCGGTGCTATCAGTCCTTCTCACAACCCTTTTCTTGTCTGAAATTTGCCAAATATAAAGGTTTGCATTCAAAAGATCATATAGTTTGATCAGAGCTAAATTTAGCAGACAAAACATCTCCCATCTTAATAAACCAGTGTGTTACTTTTACACGAGAAGGGTAAACATACCAACCTTTCAGAATGGGAGAAATCGTGGCAAGTTTAAAGTGTTAATAGGACAACTTTTGTTTCAAAAACTGAGTTCTGACTGATAATATCCAGCAAAGAGGCATCGGCTGTAAATAAATTAAACTGTTTAAATAAGTTAAACTGTTTCCAACCAGGTTTTAATTGCAAAAATTCACATTAAAGCTGATTATAAATCCTTCCTGTCCTATCTGCATTCTGCAGTCTGTCATTTTTTAGGCTGCTTTGTTATCTCTAGAACATTTAGTTAATTAATCATGCCTACATTTTTCTTTTCTTGTCTGGAACACACAGTTTATGGAAAGCAAAATCGCTCAGCATAAAATGCTTTTTAAAAAGGCTGTTTACTTCTCTCTCTCTTTCCCTCCTCCCACTCCTTATCACCGTTTTAGCATGCTTGGTGTAAGGCAGAAGTTCGTATCCCAAGGCAGGACTATCGCCCTATTGGTATGCTATGTCCAGACTTAGAGCAAAAGGTTCATTAAATGGGTGGGAATTGGAAAAATTAAGTATGTGTCTCTTTGTGGGTATAAGCAATATCTTCTAACCGCATATTCATTGACAAATTTCATGTCGATTGTATCAATTTCTTTTGCCTATTAAAATTAGGATCGGGGAGGGGAAAAAAAAGGGGTTGTGTATTTATTGGAAGATCAACTTCCTTTCTTCCTGCTTCTCTTTCTTTTTCTCCTTTTATTGGAGACAACCATTATAAGGAACACTGGTCATCCTATAATTCAGAACTAATCCTATTAGTTAATTCTATTGTTTATATCTGGAAACTGGAAGAAAGTATTGTGTGAAGTTATGGATCTGATGCAACATTGATGTCACTGTCCCCACGAAATGTTAGACCAGTCAGCTTAGCCTGTCTGAACCAGCATTCTTCCTATTTAATCAGTTCTCCTGGCTTTTCTTTGCTCTCGCTTATCTATCGCTGAATGTTCCTGACTGCAAGGCATAAAAGGCCGAATAGTAGATACATTTGAAGGTGTGTTTCCATCGACTTAGGGAAATCCCTTGTATATCCTTTGAATCAACTGGTTCATGGATTGGGATAGCTAAGAGGAGCAATAGACAAGTTCTTTTCCTTCCTCTCACGCACGTATTATTTGTACTGGGGTTCTATGCATAGAATACTTCCATCCATCTTTCTTATCCTCAGTTGGGACATTCCTGTTGCTTTATTGTGCTCTAGGTCAGATAATAAATCACAGATGCTGGTAAAATGAATTCAGGAATACAGAAATGCTTTTGATGATTCTTATATTTCCCTTGAATTGAGCGTTTAGACTGCAATTCGGCAGTCATTGGTAATGTACCAACAAACTTTATATATATATAAAGAGAGAGAGAGAGAGGGAGGGAGAGGGAGGGAGAGAGGGGGGAGTTGTCCTGGGATAAATATATGTACTTTATAATGATGTTGAGATGATTTTCAGTTCCAAACATTTCAATTAAGACATATAATTGTCTCCTCTACATGGGAAATGGGAAGTGACTGTAATGAATATTAAATATATCTCCATTAGCAAATGTTCTTAATTCTAACTTGGAAGAACTATTGAATTGCTGTTTACTGAGAAACAACCCCTACTCATACTCTTTAGTCAACATCTTTATGATTCTAAGACGCCAAAGTAACACTTAAATAATTATTGTGAAAACAATTCTACAACCAATACTTGAATAATCTTTCATATTTTTGTATTTTTTTAAAAAAAACCTACTAACACAGTTATAAAAGAATTAAGACATGAAGAAACATAAAGTCTTTATAGTAACATTTTACTGCCATTATCAACAAATGAAAAGTCATTTACCTATCTTCTTTTAAAAAGAATTTAACAGAATGAATGAAAGGTTGCCAAAGCCAAATAATTAACAACATGCATTTGATGTATTTACGACAAAATCATTTCCATTCAAAAATGCTTATGATTTTCTTTTTAATGTCATAAAGTCAAATTCTGTAATTAATTTCAAAGTACTTTGATAGTATTTATGGTGTTTTCATTTCTTATAATCTTAAAATATCCCTTGTCTCACTGATTTGAACAACATTTTCTCAGAATGACACTGAAGGGGTATAAAAGGCAATAATAGTTTTTATTTTAAAAATATATATCCATGGATCATCTCACAATTACTTTTGACAAAGGGCATAAGTAAAGGAATAAAATATTGGAATATCACTGATTTCACTGGTATCTTACTGTGTATGTTTTACAGTAATAAAATATACACATTAAGATTCTTTTCTCTGTACATTTTGGATTATGACATCAGTACAGGCACAATTTTATTTCTTGTTGTAATAACAATAGTGAATTTAAAATATATGTCTAAGCCACTCTCTCTCTATATATATACACATTTATAGATATCTATCCTTCTGTCTGTCTGCATATCTGTCTAGATACACGCACAAACACACAGGCATATCTTGGATCCTGTGTATTGATATTTCTATGATGTTATTCATGGGTCTTTGTCCAATACAGAATCTGCTGTGCTTTAACTCCACTGTCAGGAACAAGTTTAAATATGGTAAGTTGGTATTGTGCCATGGCTAAAATTAAGCCATCTATGTAGATTATTATAGAATATTATGTAGAAAACAATGGGGTTCAATGTCAGGAAGGAAGGAAAAAAAACAGTGTTTATTCTGGTTGGAAGCAAGTTGCATCAGTATCAATTGCACTTCTTTATAAGTAAACATAATCAAGGTCAAGCCCCTTTGGAGGATCATTTATTATTTACAATTAGTAACTATTAATAGATATTGATACCTTAATGGCATATCAGGATAAATAAAACCAATAATCCTTAAAGATTGTTATTTATGGATTGTACTTTTAAACACCAAATACTTATATAAGAGGCTTTATAATCGATAGCCTTAACCATAGGTGCCATAATAATTGCTAAAAAATTATGGAATGAAGGAATTTATGGAAGATACACAATGTATATAGCCCCCCCCCAATTTTCCCCAATGGATTTACTTGAATAGGTATATATACCCACATAGGCATTTAACAGGCTGGAAGTCTATTAGAAGTCAATTTTTTTTCAGATATGCAGAATGTGGACCTCTTCTCTTCTCTTCTCTTCTCTTCTCTTCTCTTCTCTTCTCTTCTCTTCTCTTCCTTTGAAAAACTTGTATGGGAGTAAAAGAGCAAATATTTTTATTAAGGGGCAGTATAATATATGTAGAGAAAAGAATGAAAAAGGTAATTATAAAAAGTAAAGAGTTTAAGGAAGGCAAATTCTATAGTAGAAAGCAGGTTGTATGCAGAATTTATGGGAATGAATTGAAAGAATATAAACAATCTGGTGTATAGAGCATATTTGCATGTGTTTCGATATGTTTTTCATTTTTTTATCTATTTTCTTCCTGCAATGATGTCTTTTAAACCATGCAGTGCAATTTCTCTAAATAGGTGTACACAAATGATACCATCTTTCGAATAAAGACTGTGTAAACTGTTTGATAGCTTGCAATTATGGCAACCCTGGATCTATGCTTGGTGTACAACTATAAATACTAAAAACACCTTCTGTTATTTCTAACACACCATGCTGTATTTTAGAGAGGTCCAAGATGGTTGTTCCAAGGAAAATAAAAATAAGGAAATAATATAACTATTAGATTCTATTGCTTCAGCATATGGCATGGTAAATGTATGAAGATTTACAAAAAGGGTTGTGACAACATGGTGTGCAGCTGTTCACAGCACCATTTAACCATCCGATTTAATAAAGTAGTTTCTCAGAACCTCATTGACAATCACGGACTGCACACCAAGTTTTGGAATGTCCCTTTTCCAACATCCTTATTATTAGTTCATCCTCAAATCAGTTCAAAAGCCCATTCTTCTCTTGCTTTGAAAATAATATTTATGGCACTTCAAAGGGAAATGTAGGAGAAGACTGAAATGCTTTCTGTAACACCTTTGTGCAGCGTTTTTCCCATGTTTCCTCCTAATAATTTAAAAGAAAGCTTGACAATTTTTTGGGTTTACATGATGGAACACACATGCTTCTTTCTGGGGCTCTCAGGAAAAGACTTTTTTCTTTTTTTCAAGACTCAACAGATAGTACTTTAAAGTTTGTCTTGCACAATAAGTGGTTATTTAGAGTATATGCAATATGCCTGTGATTAGCAATATATTCTGCCATGAAAGTCTCACATACTTAGCGTTTATGTAAAACTATTATCCTGGAAACCGTACAGGTTTAGAGAAAAATTTAGATTGCCATGTTGTGACCAGAAGATTCTGTCTGCTGCTGCTACATTCCACACTTTGCTTCTTTATTGCTTGTGCCTCTTTTTCTTTCTTGTCATCTTATAAAGTGATCTTATAAAGGACAAAAAAGCCGATAAATATAAATAAAAAGAGAAACAGAGCTGGGGCACATCATGCATCAATGCACCAAGGAGCGATATTTCCCCAGTCTTATATCTTCCTACTCAGAAACAAAGCAAAGTGCTTTGCCTTGAGTAAAAGTACCAGAAAACCTTTCTGTAGACACTACTCCCAATGTTTGAGGTTATGTCTCATCCCATTTTTATGCAGTTGCCCAGGTTCCTTAGGTACATCCTAATTTATTTGTCTGTCAAAAAGCACTGCTGAAAATATTAATAAAAATAAAGCTTCCATTTATTAATAGGTGTCACTGTGGTGCATAAATACCGTGTATATTTGTGTGATTCTCACAATCATAACAACAAGCAGAGATGATAGAAACCAAACTAATCACGTAAGCATTGAATGACAACCCAGTCCCTCAATCACTCAACATAGGCAGATGCAGGATATGCTTTAAGTGCAGGAGAAATGTTCTGTAAAGCTATGAGCCAGCATGGAGTCAGGCAGAGGTGAAAAAGCAGCAGTATAGATAAGGACCAGAGGAAAATATTGCAGTGTAATAAGTAAACAACAAATAAATAAAACAGATTGGTTTTCCAGCTCAGAATTTAAAATCCTTATTTCCAAGTTCTACATAAAGCAGTTAAATTCTTCACTGAAAGCTCAAGACATAACTTACTTTATTTCACTGCAGTTCATTGAACTGAAATAAAACTAACTCTTCTTAAATTATTGGGGGGGGGAAGGGCACTCATTTAGTGCTTTAATTCTTCCTATTGTGCCAGACTTTGGAATAATACTAGAATTCTGAAGATGCACAGAAGGTAAAGTGATGTTTTGAGGGAATATGAAAATTTGTTAGTGGATATTTTACAAAAGCATACAATATTGTTTCATTTTTGCCTCTGGCATAAGATAGGGAAACTTCCCCATATTTAGTTACTTATTATGTGATGAAAAAAATCATGGAAGAATGATTGGAGCCTTGCTAATCTTTAAGAATACAGGAAATTAAATACCGTCAAAATGAATTTTACAATAATCTATGCATAACATGATTAATTTTCAATTGTTTTTGCTAGTTTTTTTGAACAAATATTTGATTACTATATACCTCTGGCCAGATTCCATTCAATAGGATTAATTGCTGAACCTTGCTTAAGCTATTGGTTGTTATGTAATTCCATAGGGGCAGATACTTATTTCTTGAGATAAATGCAGCCTAATTCCAATTTATACAACAATAGCTCCATTAAATACATGAACAAGCCATTGTGATATATGATTTCCTACAAGAAAACATTTTGTGTACAAAGAACTGGAAGACTAGCAAGGGTATTTTCTAATTTAAGACAACATACATTTTCTACTAAGATGTTAACCCCAACATATAAAAAGAGACTAAACAATCAGAATAATTCAACAATGTTTCATGTTATGTTGAAGCATTTGAAACTTCTTCATAATGCAAAGGTTTGATTTCTTTAAAACATTTATCTATCAGATAGCCAGAATTTTTTGCCACATACAAGAAATCATAATGAGGGGAAATCTTGTATCACTGCAAATCTTAGATGGGCTTTTAGCTTAGGGATTGTGCCCCACAATGTTTCATATATTGTCCTTGTATTGTTAAGTGAGAGATCACATTAACACACACACACACACACACACACACACACACACACACACAGAGAGAGAGAGAGAGAGAGAGAGAGAGAGAGAGAGAGAGAGAGAGAGAGAGAGAACTGTATTTTTTTTTAAAAAAGACCATTTCTGTGATTATAATTTTAATAGCAATACCAGTTAGACTTCTATACTGCTCTGTAGTGCTTTACAGCACTCTTTGAGCAGTTTACAGAGTCAGCATATTGCCCCCAGCAAACTGAGTCCTTGTTTTATCAACCTCATAAGGATGGAAGGCTGAGTCAATCTTACGCCCATCAGGATCAAACTCCAGACTGTGGGCACTGGGCAGAGTCCGCCTGCAATACTGCATTCTAATCACTGTGCCACCAAAGTTGTTACAATTTAAAAAACATCAGAAACAAACATTTAATTAAAAAAACTCTGAAAGTTCTGGCCTATATTTTTTAAAGGAATTATTTATTTGGAATACAGTGGATATAAAAAGTCTACACACACCTGTTAAGATGCCAGGTTTTTGAGATATAAAAAAATCAGATAGCCAGAATTTTTTGCCACATACAAGAAATCATAATGAGGGGAAATCTTGTATCACTGCAAATCTTAGATGGGCTTTTAGCTTAGGGATTGTGCCCCACAATGTTTCATATATTGTCCTTGTATTGTTAAGTGAGAGATCACATTAACACACACACACACACACACACACACACACAGAGAGAGAGAGAGAGAGAGAGAGAGAGAGAGAGAGAGAGAGAGAGAGAGAACTGTATTTTTTTTAAAAAAAGACCATTTCTGTGATTATAATTTTAATAGCAATACCAGTTAGACTTCTATACTGCTCTGTAGTGCTTTACAGCACTCTTTGAGCAGTTTACAGAGTCAGCATATTGCCCCCAGCAAACTGAGTCCTTGTTTTATCAACCTCATAAGGATGGAAGGCTGAGTCAATCTTACGCCCATCAGGATCAAACTCCAGACTGTGGGCACTGGGCAGAGTCCGCCTGCAATACTGCATTCTAATCACTGTGCCACCAAAGTTGTTACAATTTAAAAAACATCAGAAACAAACATTTAATTAAAAAAACTCTGAAAGTTCTGGCCTATATTTTTTAAAGGAATTATTTTTTTGGAATACAGTGGATATAAAAAGTCTACACACACCTGTTAAGATGCCAGGTTTTTGAGATATAAAAAAAATCAGGCCAAGATAAGTCCCTTCAGATTTTTTTCTGCCTTTAATATAATTGATAAGCTGAATAATTCAACTGGAAAACAAACTGAAATCTTTTAGGGTGGGTACAATAAAAAAAAAGTACATTAATGCAGAGATCTCCAACCTTGGTCCCCTTAAGACTTGTGGACTTCAACTCCCAGAGTTCTTCAGCCAGCTTTGTTGAAGTCCACAAGTCTTAAAGGGACCAAGGTTAGAGACCCCTGCATTAATGTGATTGCATAAGTGAGCGCATCCTTAGACTAATCCTTTGTCTTTTGGAGTAGGAGTCAGCATGACACATCATTGTCCACTCTTCCTTGGAAAACTGCTCTGAATCTGTCAGATTGTGAGGACATCTCCTATATACAGCCTTCTTCAGGACACCCCACAGATTTTCAATTGGATTCGGATCTGGGCTCCAGCTGGGCCATTCCAAAACTTTGGTATTCTTCTGATGAAGCCATTCTTTTGTTAATTTGAAGGTATGCTTTCGACCATTGTAATTTTGAAAGGTGAAATTCTTTTCCACCTTCAGCATTTTAGCAGATATCTGATTTTGCCAATATCGACTGATAGTTGGAACTGTTCAAAATTCCCTCCACCTTGACTAAAACCACATTTCTAGCTGAAGAAAAGCAGTCCCAAAGCATAATGCTGCCATCACAAGTGCTTCACTGTGGGTATGGTTACTTTTGGTGATACATAGTGTTGTTTTTGCACCAAAAATAATGCTTGAATGATGGCCCAAAAGTTCAATTTTCCCAGTGCTTTTGTCAGACTTGATGTAGGTTTTTGCAAAAATGTAGCCAGGCTCAGATGTTTTCTTTGTAAGACTTCCACCTTGCCACCCTACTCCACAGCCAAACATATGAAAAATATGAGAGATTTTTTGTCAAATGTAGTACACAACCCAGCATTTGCAAGAAATGCCTACATCTCCTTTAATGTTGCTGTAGGCCTCTTGGCAGCCTCTCAGACCAGTTTTCTTCTTATTTCTCCCATCAATTTTGGAGGGACAGAGTTCTTGGTAATGTCACTGTTGTGCCATATTTTTCCACTTGATGATGACTGTCTTTACTTTGTTCCATGGTATGTCCAGTGCCTTGGAAATGTTTTTGTACCCTTCTGATGGATAACATCCAACAATGAGATCCATTTGTTGCTTTATAAGATCTTTTCAGACCATGGCTTTTGCTGTAAGAGACAACTGAGTAAATGTCAGGAAAAAAATCTTAGTAGAACAGCTGAACTTTATGTGGGCTTGATCAAAGTCACCTTAATTCAGGGGTCTCCAACAAAGCTGGCTGAGGAACTCTGTGCATTGAAGTCCACAAGTCTTAAAGTTGCAAAGGTTAGAGACCCCTGCTTTAATTGGTGGTAGGTACGTACTAACTACTATTTAGCATCAATTTGAATGTGATTGGTTAATTCTGAACATAGGCATATCCTTACTTATAAGAGGGTGTGCACACTTTCACAACAACTCATTGTGTGAATGAGTGAGTAAAAACTTCTAAAGCATTTGATTGAACGTTTGGAGGTTGTGAGCAGAAGGAGAAAGAATTACATCTGAATCCAGAAAGACTAGAAACGATAAAATGAACTCCTTCTCCCTGTCCCCCGCTTTTCCCCTCCTTCTCATCATCAGAGAAAAATTTTGAAGAGTTTCCTGAAATTGGTGTTGATTGTTGAAATGCAGGTTAATTGTTAATGAGCATGCTTCATTCATTTTAGATTAATATCATATATATTTCTTCTTCTAAACATCACAGATCTTGCTGCATTGGTCCATTTTTCCAGGAGTGTTCAGTTTGCTATATATGGGACAGATTGCAACTAAGATATTTGACTGCTCTCTATAAAAACTCCACTGAAAGCAATTCACCTATTTTGCTGTATCCCATAATACAGTGAAAATTGGACTCTAGGGTAAAAATTATGCAGCAAGGGACAAACAGGTCCAACATGACCAGATGTGTAAATATGGTCATTATAAAAATATACATTAATGTTTTTATATAATTGTTAAATTTTCAAGAATTCTATATAATGCAATCAGAATAAATCTAGTAAATAAATAAAACAGATACAAAAAAAGGACAAGATTTTTTAGAAATGTCATCATATATTTTTCCTTAATTCTGGTCATACCTCTAAATCAGCATAAGCTGTTAAAGTCTCAACAAGGTTAAATAGTCATCTCTTATTTTTTCCCCAACTGATCCTTAATTCTCATGGCTTCCGAAGGTGACTGAAGAACCGCTTAATTTAAAAATAAGTTAAAAACACAATTATATTTTTGTTTATATAGAAACTCCACTAGTAATGAAAAAAACAATTACTTTTCTGTATTATATAATTTTGCTGAGAGATACAGATTTATAGGCACCAAATTATTAAAACTAATTAATATAATTATATGAAATAATTAATGTATGACTTCCATGCAACATGTTTCTAGTATATTACAATAGCTTCTTAAGTTCCTGCTATTAAAAATAATAATGGGGGATGAAGAAAGAAGCTTTATTCAGGCTTTGATGGCTCTTAAAAACAGTAGTTCCTGACCTAGCATTCTCCATATGGGTTGGCAATATAAGCATTTCCAGCCAACACAACCAGAATCCAGGATTCAACTGAGAAAATTTTAAAATGGTAGACCAGAACATTGTTCTCATTCTCTTGCTATTCAAATATACAGTAATAGAGCCACTGGGGGGAAAAAACTTGATTGATTGAAATAGGGTGTAATAATATGCTGTAGTATACAAAAAACTAAGCAATGCAAAATTATGTAGCAAAACCAGCACACCAAATCAGGCTCAACAGGAAGTCACAGCAAATCACGGATTATTGAGATGCGAATATTTCTCAACCTCAGCAACTATAAGCTGTATGGACTTCAATTCCCAGAATTCCTCAAGCAGCATTGTTGAGGTAAAGACCATACAGCTTAAAGTTGCTGAGGTTGAGAAACACTATCCTGCCTTACATTAATTAAGTGTAATTCATGCTACCTGTCATTTAAATTTCTTTTAGGACCCATTTCACATATAGTACTTGATTCCAACCCCCAGTGTTCAATCCTATGTGAAAATGAAGCATGTTAGTTTTTTTAAAAAAGAAGATTCTAGGGCATCAGTGTCAAACTTGTGATGTCATGTTGCCGTCATGTGACGTTTTGTGACGGTTTTCCCTTCGTGGAGCTGAGGTGGGCATGGCCTGCACCTGACGCATTCAGCCCATGGGCTTCCAGTTTGACATCCCTGTTTTATGGGCTACCATTTGTTACCATTTTTTCCAGCTACACAGTATTTATTATAATATCTTCTTTCTATGAAGCCATTATTATAGTATATGCTCTGTAAAGGCTTTGGATAATGAGTGGTGAATTGTTATACACATTAAGACAAAACTTGTAAAAGAAGAATGTTTTAAGCCCATTACTTTTTAGAATTAATAGTACTACTTAGTAAGTGTTCAAACACTCCTCTTTATAACCCAACAAGCTTATTTTTACAAGTTGCTCCAAAACATTCAGCTCAATTAATTACTGGAAAACCCAAACACCAAACATTTTTATAAAGAAAGAAGCTAGGACACTTCAGGATTACTGGCTTGTTTTCCAAACACCATCCTAAGGAATTACTCATCTTCTCCAGTGCTATTTAGTTACAAGAGCACATTGTCTAAACTGCCGCACTTGAATTCCAGTGAGAATATTAAAGTTTTCAATGTATATTTTTATCTTCATTAAAAACAAACATAGCACTAGGTTTAAAAAATACCCACAAAAGAAGATGGAGACATTTCAGTGCCACAAGTGAGACATTTTTATATAAACCTCAACTGAATTAAATCATTTGGCGTGCCATACTTCTTGCATGATAGAGCACATGTTGACTAAAGAGTCATTTTTACAAGGTTGTATGGAAACTGGGCTAATACGATGACAATTTTTCAGGGCCTGACCTTATCGCAGTTGTGCACTGAGGCTACAAATTGGACACTTGCAACCCTATTACATGGAAATAAATTGGAAATGACATATTATTTATACAGATGTATACATGCCTCTTGATATTTGGAGGGAAGAGCATTTAACTTTTATTTATTGCTCCAGTAAAATATAATTAAGTAGTTGCTACATTGACATGGCAGAATGGCAGGATACAATAGTATTGCTTACATATCTGGGTTGGCTTATTACTTTACAGCTGAATCAATTCTTCACAAAGGCAGAGAAGACCCATCCTGGAAAGCAGTCCAAGACAGACCTACAAGCTATTTTTATTATGTTTTTAAGAAACAGGTTGATACCCAACACATCAATATTTGTTTGAAAGCAAGTCCTATTATTTTTGATGGAACACATTTTAAAACAGGCTGAAGTCTTCTGTACATTTAGTTAGGAGTAGGTCTCACTGGATTCAGATAAATTGGATTGTTCCCTTTACATTCTGCAAATTTTCATAATTTGAACAGTTGGAATCAGATCCCTTTTGTTATGAGATATAAAATTATCTGATAACAATATTATCTGCAGCTCATCCCCAGTGAACCAAACAAAGTCTACACTGGTATGTTGTAATCCCATGTACATTTATATGAAAGTAAGAAAACTCCACTGCAATTAACAGGATTTATTTTGAAGAAACAGCATTTGCTTGTACAATATTTATTGTTCATTTTATAGTATCTGCAAATCCTAGGGTTGTACATATTTCAAAAGTGACTCTGGAAAAATGGTTTGCATTTTGCATCAACACTTCACAGCTATTAATTACAGAAACCTGGTTTTTCTGGCTCCATATAAGTCTGAATAAAGATGTCACTGTTTTATGGAATAATCCATAAAATTAATGTGACTGTTAACCCCTGTTGCCTCAAATCCTGACCCCACATAATTTAAATCAGAGTTGTGCATCTCTGCATCCCACTTTTTCTTTTTTTCTTTTTTTTCTTGTTTGACCATGTTTAGGAAATGTATCACCACAATACGTAGCATTTTGGCAACAAGAACTTGTTCAGATCATCCCAACCCTTCTAGAAAGTCCTACCCCTGTTCAAGGATGAAATGAAGTTCTACACACTTTGCACCAGGATCCCAATGCCTATGGCTTCCAGGAACGTCTTGCAAATGTGTGTAGAGATAGTCCTTGTTTTATAACAGTTCATTTAATGATGGTTCGAAGTTACAACAGCACTGGAAAAAAGTGACCTATGACCATTTTTTGTACTTATGACCTTGACAACAACTCCATGGCCATGTGATCAAAATCAAAATTCAGATGCTTGGCCGCTGACTCATATTTATGGACGGTCGCAATGTCCCAGGGTCATGTGATCTCCTTTTGCGACAAGCAAATTCAATGGGAAAGTCAGAATCACTTAAAAACCGTGTTACTAACTTAACAACTGCAGTGACTCAAGGAAGGCTGTAAAATGGGGCAAAATTCACTTAACAAATGTCTCGCTTAGCAACAGAAATTCTGGGCTCAATTAGGGTAATAAGTCGAGGACTACCTATATTGTATTTCCCAAAAAACTGATCATCCCTGATGAAGATCTAAAGGCAAATAAATCCATAGAAGCTGACATGCTGCAGTTCATTGCTGCCACTGCCTGTGGTCCATACTCAAGGTCCAGAGCAGCCTTTCTCAACTTTTTTTTTTTACCTAGGAAGAAGCCTTGACTTAATTTTTAAATAGATTTTTGTTGATTAGGACTGATCTTTTTTTGGAGTATGATTATTGATAAACTATGAAATAGGGAAAGAAGAGATTTGTTAAAATTAAAGAATGAGGGAAGGTGTTAGGTCATCCAAATTGCTTATACAATGCCTGGAAGGAGGACGGGGAAGTCATTTATATATATTTTTTCTTATCTTTTTTCCCCATTTCTTTTTCACTTTTCTTTTAATATTTTCTTTAGATTCTATTAGATTTTCATTGTATTTGTAAACTTTAATAAAATTATTGTAAAAAATTAATAATTATTAGCCCTTAGGAACCCTTGCATAGAAATGATTATATCTACAGCTAATATTGCACAGCAGGCAAAGTTTAAAAACAACAACAACCAGTGTGTTTGTTTGGATATGCATGCTTGTGTGTGTCTGTATGGGTTTGCATGTATGTCTTTATGTGGTTTACAACCTCTGGTACAGGGTTTATAGGATCTATAAAATCAGCATTGCTTCCTTTTGTTCTAGAGTCATGGCTAGTGCGATTCCTTGTCGCCAAGTGAAAGGGGAAGTGGCTTGCTAACATTTGTCATTCTCAGTTGTGAAGAAGGTACACTCTTCCGAATCCATCGCCCAAATAATAGAATTAACTCTCCATTGTTACCTAATTATGTTTTATTCAATGAACTCAATTGCTAGGGCTGGCAGAAGATACTTAATCATAAATTAACCACATAGACTGGGCTCATAGACTGGGCTCACCAGATTTAATATAATTGGCTATGTTAATAGTTCACATGTCATGTAAATATAGACAACCTTTTCCCTTTTCATCTTGCCACTGACTTGACAAGCTAAGTTTCAACTACTGACAAAGAGTCACATTATTCTTTAGGGCCCCCAGTGTCTCCCCCCCCCACTTTTAAATATCAGGGCCCCCAAGCACTTGGATGTTGTATTTATAAAAGTAGAACTGCAGGTATAGTTTTTCCCATTTACACAGCTCAGTGGCATCAGGGGTGTATCCGGGTTTCTTTCTGTCATGCGATTCTTGTTCATACAAAGTAGTCTCATTTCAGATCTGAAAGATCAGAGCAGATGCATCACTGTCTTGTTATGTAAGGAATGAGAGTGTCCCATCTGAATGCTGCCAAATATGCTTGTCAAGCACAGTAAGTAAACTATATGCCAGGTATTTTCCTAGTAAATTGTTTTGGCAAAGGAGCAATCCAGATTAGGGAAGAACTGTCTACATTTGATCAATGTCTGGTTCTTCATCATATAACAAAAAAAAGGCATGTCTTCCTCTTAGGTCAAATGTTATGTGTGCTTTACTGATTTAATGGCAGGTTTGAGTCTGATTCTTAGAAAAAGGCTATAGGGGAAATTGCCTGTTGAATCTTCATCAGTTAGGATTGTCTCATCTTGGTCATAAAATAGAATAGAATAACAAAGTTGGAAGGAACCTTGGAGATCTTCTAGTTCAACCCCCTGCTTAGGCAGGAAACCCTATATTTATTTATTTATTTATTTATTTATTGTTTATATTTATATACCGCCCTATCTCCCAAAGGACTCAGGGCGGTTTACAGGCATTTAAAAGCAATAAATACAATTCTAAAAACAATTAAAAAACTTATTCAAAAGCCTAGTAATTAAAAATATAAAAAATTAAAACCCAAGTTAAAACCCACAAACTAAAAACTAACTCAGTCCTGCGCAGTTAAATAGGTATGTTTTAAGCTCGCGGCGGAAGGTCCAAGGTCCGGAAGCTGACGAAGTCCTGGGGCAGTTCATTCCAGAGGGTGGGAGCCCCCACAGAAGGCCCTTCCTGGGCGTCGCCAGGCAACATTGCCTCGCTGACGGCACCCTGAGGAGTCCCTCTCTGTGAGAGCGCACGGGTCGGTGAGAGGTATTCGGTAGCAGTAGGCGGTCCCGTAGATAACCCGGCCCTATGCCATGGAGCGCTTTAAAGGTGGTCACCAAAACCTTGAAGCGCACCCGGAAGGCCACAGGTAGCCAGTGAAGTCTGCGCAGGATGGTGTTATACGGAGCCACGAGGGCTCCCTCTATCACCCGCGCAGCCGCATTCTGGACTAACTGCAGCCTCCGGATGCCCTTCAAGGGGAGCCCCATGTAGAGAGCATTGCAGTAATCCAGGCGAGATGTCACGAGTGCGTGGGTGACTGTGCACAGGGCATCCCGGTCCAGAAAGGGGCGCAACTGGCGCACCAGGCGAACCTGGTAAAACGCTCTCCTGGAGACGGCCGTCAAATGATCTTCCAAAGACAGCCGTTCGTCCAGGAGGACGCCTAAGTTGCGCACCCCCTCCATCGGGGCCAATGACTCGCCACCGATGGTCAGCCGCGGATTTAGCTGAATATCATTTCAGCTGAATATCATTTCAGACAAATGGTTATCTAATCTCTTCTTAAAAACTTCCAGTGTTGGAGCATTTATAACTTCTGGAGGAAAGTTGTCCCACTGATTAATTGTTCTAACTGACCGGAAATTTCTTAGTTCTAAGTTGATTAGTTTCCACCCATTGCTTCTTGTCCTACCCTCAGGTGCTTTGGAAAATAGCTTGATTCCCTCTTCTTTGTGGCAGCCCCTGAGATATTGGAACACTGCTATCATGTCTCCTGTAGTCCTTCTTTTCATCAAATCTCATGAAAATAATTCTATGCAACTCTGTTGTGGTTCTCCCTCTCTAATTCCTAAGTGAAAAGGAATGAAACAAAAATACACCTTGTCATTTATCCTTTTTCAACTCCAATAAGTTCCCTGGTTTGGTCTGAAGTGGAATTTCAATTCCAATGCCTTCCAATGAACCTATTTCAATTCTTTTGCATGCATAAGAGATAGCCTTTTTCTCTACAGCTCAAGTGGGCTTCAGATGTTTTCTACAAGCATCCTGTAGAGAGAAAAGTCTAGTCATCAAAACATGGCAAAATCAAAAATATTTGATTTTGATTTTAATATGTTCTCCAAAAGACCTGCAACTTCCCACCACTCTGGAAAATTGATGATATCTGCAATGATCAGCCCAACACATTCAAAGAGTGGAGTCTTTTTTCAAGCATTGCTATTAAAAATGAACAATTAAGGAATGTTCATATAATGTTGCAACTACTAGAAGGGCTTGGACATATAATGCTGCAAATACTATTCTGTGTTATGCAAATCATAATGGTAATAATAATCATGTCCCCAGCTGCAATAAAAATCTATAGAGTAAAGGTCATGAGCCTTTTGGCTTATGGCACCCAGATATATAATTACCATAATTTGGCTGTTCTGTAAGCCATCAAATGTAAATGTTTAAGGACCTTGCTGTGAGTTCCCAGTGTGTTCTCAACCCCTTGCTAAGACAGAAATTCAGTTTCACTTCCACAGAGACTCATATGTAGCTTTGGTGCTTGAAATTTGGGTTGAAACTCATTTTCTTTGAGAGTTTCCTGGTCTTCTTGACCTTACAAGAGAAATTCACATCATGGATGGCAAAAATCGATTAGAATTTAAATGTTGTGGCATATCTAGTGAACACATGGTTTCACTTCAAAAAAGACTTGCTCAAATTGAAAAAAAAAGTATTTTCAACTCAGATTCTGAAAGATTTAAAAGATATCCTAACTTGTTTAGGTTTACCCTGATGACATGTTCCACTTGAGTCACAAAATAGCCATTTAATATTTTTTATTCAAGATTTTTCCATTAGCAATGCTGAAAATTTTAATAAATGATTCTCTGTAAATTGCTTATTGGAAGAATTTTAATACGTTCTGCAGGTACTTCTTCAGTGGAGATACTTCTTGTAGGTGGGATGATCACGAGAAAAACATGCACATTGAGGCTATACGTTTATGAAGAGTTACATGTATTTGCAGAGTTATCTGATGTGGAATGCAAATTCTGGATGACCATTAGATTTCAACAAAGCATTAAAACTTTTCTATACTTCTTTTCAGCCATCTAGTTATGACCCATATTTTGGTAGCTCATCTATAGCTTAAGTCTCATTTCAAATGTTAGGTCATAATTGAGATATTTTTCCATAAGATAAGGTTCTAATTGTAAAGGACAGCAGGGGGTAAGATGGATGGATGGAGCTGAATCACTGGTGTGGGGGTTAAGGTGCTGACCTAGAAACCAGGTGCAAAAGCCAGCTGGTTGACTTTGGGCCAGTCACTCTCTCTCAGGAGTTGTTGTTGTGAGGAAAATAGGAGGCGGAAGGAGAATTACATATGTTTGTTTCCTAGAGTTACTTATATAGTAGTAAAGGCAAAAAGATAAAAAGATAAAAATCAAGCAAACAAACAAATAAATAAACTTTGGGGTGATTATTTGTTGTAATGATCTTGGACCTTCCTTCCTTCCTTCCTTCCTTCCTTCCTTCCTTCCTTCCTTCCTTCCTTCCTTCCTTCCTTCCTTCCTTCCTTCCTTTCTTCCTTTTTTAAAATTTGGAAGTAATTACACTCTTTCAAAAAGATAGAAAGTCAAAATCTGGCATAGTTGTTAGAGAAAGGCTTGTGGGTTTTTTTTTAAAGTGAGTATAAGTCTGGTCTGTATAATATTAGGCATAAGAACCAAGGTTTAGAAATATTGAATCTGGCAAAGGTTCTTCTTTTGTACTGCTATAAAATGTAGGGCTCTATCATTGTACCCAAGTATCCATATGTAACTGATGATGGCTAGATTATGTGGTAGTGATTTTATAGATATTGTATTTATACAACATTAAATCCTATAGATATGGTATTCATACAACACTGAATCCAAGATTAATACAATCAGGACTTCTTCAATTTATCCAATTTTTCTGTGTTCTTTTGACACCTTAAGCCACAAATTAACGACACTGTTTCATTTGTACAGTAACATGATTATTTTTTTGGACATCAATATGTTGTGGAAAATAGCCAGTTTTCTTCCCTAGAAAACTGATCCAAATTTGCTGTGTTTCTGCTGTGAAAAGCAGTCCAGGAAGAGAGATCAGTACGGCAATGGGGGAAATGGCCAAGGTTTTCTGGAGTTGTTTTTCTGCATGCTGTGTGCTGACCATCATGCTGACCATCTGTGATCTGGATTATTTTATCTTCTGACAGCTGACGATTTTCTATCACCTGTTCATTTAACAAAAGATATCAGATATGGAATCTGGGTTTGCTAGCTGAACTTCCTTGAAAGGTTATTGCCATTACCTGTACTGGTTTGATAATATAATTTGGGATTGCTTGCATGGAAACTGAGATTAATATACCTTTTAGAACTAGAAATAGGACACCATTTATTTCATATACAATATACAACATGGCATACATGTATCTGTGCATCCATCTTGCCATAATTCTGAAGGATTCTTGGTGTTTAAGCATTAAAAAAAATAAGATTAATTTTTTAAAAATCATACATCATCTCAACTTCTCAGTAATTCAGCAGCCTTCAATATACAGCATAGATAACATTATGTGACAAATATTTTCCATAAAAGCTCTGTATTTAGTTGATTCCGGAAGGTAGCCAGAGTAGGGCTCCATCTAATTTTTATTGGGGCAGGAGCTATTCCAAAGGCCTGGTGTTATTATTGAAAATAATCTACAAGCTTCAACATCTTTCAACTCCCAAAATATTAGTATTTCCTGGCAAGATGAAATTGAATTGGTTCAAAAGTGCTCTTGAAGCAGAGGTGGTTTTCAGCAGCTTCTGACCAGTTCTGGAGAACCGGTAGCAGAAATTCTGAGTAGTTCAGAGAACTGGTAAATACCACCTCTGACTGGCCCCGCCCACATCTATTCTCTGCCTCCCGAGTTCCATCTAATTGGGAGGAAATGCGGATTTTGCAGTAACCTTTCCCTGGAGTGGGGAGGGAATGGAGATTTTACAGTATCCTTTTCCTGCCACGCCCACCAAGCTACACCCCCATGCCATGCCATGCCATGCCATGCCATGCCCACCAAGCCATGCCCACAGAACTGGTAGTAAACATTTTTTAATCCCATCACTACCTTGAAGTTAATTTGGTGCTAAACCATATGAGAAGCAAATTAAGAATTCAATTGGTAAGAAATGCCGGCTCTGATGTCCCCCATCAACAAATGCTGATTAACATGGAAGGGGTGTGTGTGTCACAAGGAGGATTAGAAGGAAAAATGTAAAATATCCAGAAATATTGAAACTGGTAGCGGGGGGAGTCTATTTTGAAAAACACTAGAAATTTGTGGAAAATAAAGTATATCCATTAATAATCATGCAAATTTTGGTGATTTTGGTTTTATGAATACACAATACAATATAAAGAACTTGGTTAAATACTTTCACATATAATAAATAAATGACATCAGCATGAAAGTATAATTTAATCATTAATATTAATTACATTTAAATTTTTTTTAGATATTTCTCTTGTGCCTTTTTTTAACCTAGTAAAAAAAAAGATCCACTAATTTCTAGTTAAAAAGTCAGCAGTCACCAAGCCCCAAGCTTATCACATCTTTTTTCCTTCCTTTAATGGTAGAATTCTCTCATTTACTTGAGAGAGCATAAATGTGTCTTTGTCTTGCATTTGAGAGATGTCTTCTGTGTATAGATTCTGTGGTACAGGTAGTCCTTGACTTACAACAGTTCATCTAGTGACCGTTCAAAGTTACAAAAAGTGACTTATGACCATTGTTCACACTTACGACCATTGCAGCATCCTCATGGTCACGTGATCAAAATTCTGATGCTTGGCAAGTGGTTCAATATTTATGATGGTCATAGGGCCCTTGGGTCATGAGGTGAGCTTTTATGACCTTCTGACAAGCAAAATCAATGGGGAATCCAGATTCACTTAACAACCATGTTATGGTCTTAACAAATGCAATGATTCACTTAACAACTGTGGCAAGAAAAGTTGTAAAATGGGGCAAACTCACTTAACAAATGTTTTACTTAGCAACTTAAATTTTGGGCTCAATTGTGATCATAATTCAAGGACTACCTATACTCTCACTCTTCAATCTTTCTATTACAAGTTAATATAAACCATTTTTGAGAATGCAAGTTGGCCATATATGCACAACTTATATTAATGGATTAATTATTCTAACAGGAAACATTTTGTTAGAATGTCTTTACTCTTTTCAGTTTCATTTTTTAAAAAAGATAACACATACATTGGGGAACAGAAATAAAAACCACAGCCTAGGCAATGGTCATGAAAAAAGTATCTCAACCCACGGAAGGAAAAGAGGGTAGGAAATAACATAGATAGGACCTTCTCTAGTTTTCTGGAAAGTAAAAGCAAGAGGAGGAGAACTGTTTTCAGATTTACAAGATTCTATTATTGTAACCTTGCAATAAAGGTGGTGTAACTACTCATGGTTTGTGCTTCTTGTTTAAACTACCTCCAAGAGCTCACATCAATCTTGCATACCTCCACAATATAAACTAAATCCATAAAATTTATATCCTGCTGAAAATTCAACCACCTAATCTGCAGCTTTTTAAAATAATAATGGCACGGAATCATTCTTCGGTGCAAAGATAAATTTTTGTATTTGGTATTCATGTTTGTTGTATTTGTGTTGCTTAGCAACCAGGTGGAGTTAAGAAAGTTTTGGCCAGACTTCTGTGTTGCTTGCTGCTCTTTTATTCTGCAGTAAGCTTTTCTATATCTGATAGTACTTAAAAACTGCTTTGAATCTGTCCCAAACGTATTTTATTTCTGACAAGAAAGGTTTCCGAAATTCTTAACTTCATGGGTTCTGTCTCATTCTTGAGAGATGTTCAACTAACCTAGTGAACAGATTAGTATCTGGTTCTTCATTGTTTTCAGCAAGAAGAAAGTAAATGGAAAAAAAGAACACTTTCAGTATTTTTATATACTTTTTTAAAGCAGGCTTTTCTAATTTGTTGCCCTACAGATTATCATTATGTATTACTATCATGCAGGGATTTTGTGAATCCAAGATAAGCAAGCTTTCCAAATTATGCTTTTGATTTATGATTTGTATATTTCTCTTAATTATTAAGATTTCATTTGTAAATCTATTATGTCATCTTTTTCCACATCATTCAGTGGTGGGATTCAACCAGTTCACACCACTTCGGGAGAACCGGTTGTTAACTTTCTGGGCAGTTTGGCAAACTGGTTGTTGGAAGAAATCATTATGGCAAAGAACTGGTTGTTAAATTACTTGAATCCTACCACTGACGTCACTCTCATATTCTGGAATTTTAAAATACATTTTCAGATCCACAACTTCTTTTTACACATCACTCTTATAATCTCATATTTTTTAAAAGCCCAGATCCACATTCAAATTAGCCTCAGTCTCTATTTTTTCCAATAAAATCTGTTGTTCTATATCATCTCTTATAATATCAGACAATCTTTTAAATAATTTCTGAGCGTATTGTTACTGAACAGCCTTAATTTCTTCAATAGTCAAATAGTATTGTTCCATTGTGTTAATGGGCTGCTTCTTTAATTATATCTAATTCTTTCTGGTTCTCTCTAGTCGCCCATCAATGTCCCTGCTTATCTTCTATTTATTTTCCAATCACTAAAACTTTTCCACAGGAGGATTTCTTTCAATTAATTTCAAAGTCTTCATATATTTTTAAATAAAATGTTAAAGACCTCACAGGAAATATTCTTTCCAGAACATCTAAACCCTTAACTTTCTAAATTCCACATTCTAATTGTCTTTTACTGTTTCCCAAAAAGTAATGCTTTTCTTTTTAAGTCTTAAATTTATATGAAGCTTCTTTCATTCAGGGTTAAAGGAGATTCACCTGGCATAATAAGACTTGTCTTTCAGAAGGTTCTTAATTTCTAGTAAATCAATAATGAAGAACTTTCTAAACTAGTTAAGAGAGGAAGTGGGTGAACCCAGTATCTCTTTAAAAGCGCCAAACTGTATCTTCACAGAGAGATTCTAATATGGAAGAAATTTATGTGTGATCCTTGTCATTTTCTTCACATGGTGAGAAGCTCCAAGGAGCAGATCCATTCACCATTTCCTCTATCTGCTGTCATCAGTCTCCCACTCCAATCATGGAAGTGCAAAAAAACAAACAAACATAGTCTCACATTCATTTTCCTGATAATATTCCTGAACAGATTTCAGGGAAACATTAAAAAGTATCACATAATAACTGTTGACCATTGAGAGTGGAGACTATATTACAATTCAAATTGTCAGACAGATGGGCATCAGGGCTTTCTTTCTATTTTAATTTCATAGACTTACTAATGTTTTAGTATTGCTTTAATTTTGCATTTTGGACTGTATGGAAGACATGAACCTATAAAAGAAAATAAAGAACCAGGCAGAATCCTGAAAATTGCTATGGCCAATTTTATTTCAGTTAAACCAAACTGCACTTTACCAATTTAACTGCAGAGAGTAGAGAATGATATTTTCTAAGTAACTTCTATCAGCCTTGAGTTAAAATAGGAGTCTTATTATGCCAGGTGAAAAGTAATTTACTTTTAGAAAACTCTCTACTTTATTAATACCTCATCACGCATATTTCAAAACTACAAGTCAGTATTATGCAGTTTCCCAAATAAAATGCACCCTCATAGCTTATAGAGGTAAATTGAAAATGAAATTTGTCAAGACGATGATTGATTTCTAAAAGTGTTTTGTTTTCAGTGACTGGCACTGCCAAGTTACAACCATCTATCATCTAACAGGTAATTAACCATATTTCTCATCATGAGCTTTCAATCCTGCTGTTTCATTATTGAAATACCACAAATCAGTAAGCATCTGAATGCAGATAGAATTCCTTGTCATGTCCAAAGAAAATGCAATGTGACTCTAATACTGTTCCAGGAAAAGTCAATGAAATGTAAAGCTCAAAATGTTAAGGAGACACATTTCTGTTTTGTGTTTTATAGAGATGTTCATAGGTTTCAAAAATGCTTATTAAATCTTGAAGCACTCAATGACTCATTCTTTTATTTCACAATTTTAAATGTGGAAGTACTCAGTAACTCATGATTTGGTTAACTGTTAGTCTCTTCAAGATGCATGGGAAGTATCTGCTATGTGTATACTTTTAGTTCCAATTTCAGCAGAAACTAGAGGAAAAGTATAAATACATTGAACAGAAAATTGTCATATTTGAAGCCAATCAACTTCTAATAATTATTTGCTATTTTCTTGTGTTTTACACCTTTAGATAAAATAAAGACTAAGGTAATATTTATTGGACTAGTGATTATGTGAAATGGAAACTGAATTGTATTGAAAGGGTACAACTGGCTTACAACATGAAGCTGTGCAAAGACCCTCCTATCCATGATTACCACCTATTCCTTAAGTATGTGAGTCTAGAAATAACCTAGATTGCACACTGGCTCTGTCTGGAGTAGTGCCACCTCATTCATTTGGCAATCTTTTTTCTTTAACTGTAGGACTTTTCAAAGGGAATGAAATATCATCATCATCATCAACAACAACAACAACAACATCAACATCATCTTCAACTACAGCCAAATATATCAGGATTCATAGCATTATTGGCCCACCATTTATATATATATATATATATATATATAGTTTGCTATGTAGCAAACCAGTCACTGGTACTTTAGGAAAATATGCAAAAAAATTAATATAATAATATTATAGCTTTTTTAATCAAATAGGAAAAAAGGGCAAGAACAGATCTAACTTAAATCTGAATTGATGTCTGCCTTTGTCTGTCCACTAGCTGTATCATATACTCATTTAGTGTGTGAATGATAATACATGGATATCCATTGCATTAAATTTGCATGGATCACAAAATTTTTTACAAATACAAAAATTAAACTGGAAAACCAAAAGAAGAAATAGATTTAGAAGTATGTGACCTGAAAGAGGGTCTATGGACAGGAATGGAAAACTCAGTAAATATAAGTCACATAGAAAACAAGACAAGGACCATAAATATATTTAAAAATGATTGCTACACACTGGCTCTTTTGGTTTATTCCAATTTCTCCCTGTAACATTCTTCTTCAACTATTGAACCATTTTGTTCCCTGCCATCCTACACCTATCAGCAGGTTGTCTGCATTGCTTATACTTGACCTTTGCAATTACATAATTCATAAAACACTTTCTCTCTAGGCAACCACTAGGATGCTAAACATTTCTTCAATAGAGCGAATTTATATAATGCTATATAATCAGGATATTTTATCCTTTGAGTTACTACTTCTTACATTTCCTTTGTTTCAAATAATTGCAATTTCACCCAGGGCTCTGAAATTTGGTGCATAAACGAAATTACATCTTTTATATAAACATAGAACTACAGCCAAGTTTGAAACTCAGCAAGATCTTTATTCAGAGAAAACAATTATAACAAGGTTCAGGAGATGTCCTTTTTCTTTCTCTAGTGTGTTTCACCTACTTGTGTACTTTAGACCTATAGTGCACATTATTATTAAAAGTCTGATTTTAGGCTCACAAAAACTGAAGAAATCAACCAGTCTTTTGAAAAGCCCAGCAATGAGCAAAATAAATATTATGGAAGTGATTAGTAAAGGGTTTTGCAACTAATGCGAATGCAAACATCAATTTATAACATTTTTAACATTCTATTTTGCTTTTTAGCAATATATTCATGCATAATTATTTTATTACTGATTAAAAGTTTTATATCAACAAAGTGAGAAAATATACTGTAAGAGAAATAGAATATTTTCTAAGTCAGGCATGTAATATTATTTATTTAAGATAAAACAACAAATTTAATTCCTACTTTTGTTCAATCAGGACTTTCCAAAAAGTTAAGGAGCCTTCTGATTCTTTTTTTAAAAAAGAAAAATATAACTTGGACAGAAAATAAATATCAGGGCAGCACTGAAATATTGAACTCTTGTTGTCATATTCTCTGTGAAATTGGTAGTGAATTATTTCTAAGGAGTTTTATTGAACAATGCTATTTATATTAAATTTCACATTAAAAATGGGCATTTCCTATATTCTTATAATAAAACAAGAGTGATGATAATTAATGCAATGAATTAAAATAACAATAGCACTTAGACTTATATACCACTTCATAGTGCTTTATAGCCTTCTCTAAATGTTTTACAAAGTCAGCATATTTCCCCCAACAATCTGGCTCCTCATTTTACAACCTGGGAAGGATGGAAAGTTGAGTCACCCTTGAGATGGTCAGAATTGAACTCCTGGCAGTGAACAGTGAGTTAGCCTACAATACTGCATTCTAACCACTGTGCCACCATGGCAATACATTGGACAATACATTTGTACATAGAAGAAGTATAGATTAAGAAATTTCAGCTTTAAGACATTTTTAGTTTAAGTCTCAAATGGTAGAAAACACAAAGGACAATAAATGCAGCTCGAAATGAGAATTTGGCAGAGAAAGCATTATTCATGGTCTATTAGTTGGCCATAAATTACTTGAGGAAAATTTGGGAGACAAGTAAATAACCAGTGAACAAGACTGGGGAAAGCACATTGTCTTACCCATATATATTCTAGAAAGATAGGAATTTGTCACAGAAAAATGGAAACAGATTGAAACAGGTTGACAGGCTGGGAACATAGAAGGACCCACATAAACTTCATTATACCTTTCTTTCACCAGTTTAAAATGGTCTAACTTACATTCCAGGGTGATCTATAACAATGGGATGGTAATGGTACATAATGCTACAAAACATGAGTATAAAATTGGAGCCATAATGCTGTCAAGGACAAAGAAAAACAACATCAGTGGAAGGAATCGGAGCAAGAGAAACTGTTTATGAAATGACCAGTTTGAATATACATGGGGTTCTAGCTGCTTTTCACATCTTGACCTTGACCTTGTCACATCTTCCATCAATCTCCTTTTTAGGTGGCCTATGTTTCTTTATGAGACATGGTTTCTATGTCCCCTGATTCCCTGTATTCATGGCCGCACTCTGAATCTATTTCATTGTAAATATATCTCTTTAAAGGGGCCACATCCTGATGTAACCGAAATATTTCAGATTTGTTTGTTTAAGCCTTGTTTATTCAGAATTCTCACAGGATTTAATGATTAATTTAATCATTTTGTTCAATTTAAAAAGGATTATCTCTGAATAGATATGTATTGAATAGCATTATTAATATAATGTAACTGTAGATCTGAAATAACGTCTGAGGGTTGGTTTCTTTTTCCCAGAGAGGCATTGGGCATCATGTTCACTTCTAAATGAGATGGGTAGCACACAACTCAAATAAATGAAATAAATGAATGAATGAATAAACGAATGAACAAAAAACAAATGAATGAATGAATGAATGAATGCATACATACATACATACAGTACATACATCATATTGACTTTGTATGCTTGAGAAGTGAGGAAATGTAACACAAGATTCCTTTGAGATTGGACTCCCTTTCTATAATGGTATAATAATTATAATAAGGAAGATCGTGATGAAATTTTCTGGATTGCTTGTGTGGCTGAAACCCAGAACTGCAAGCTAGCATATGAATTCCCCTAATTTTATTAAATTCTATATGACAACACAGTTAACACTTCAGTCTGTACTGAGATTTAAGCCTTACCTCCCTCTCTCCTCCCTCCGTTCCTCCATCCCTCCCCTTTTATCTTTCTCTCTCTTCCTGCCCCCCCAGAGCAGGAATGAGCAACCCAAAGAAATATTAAAATAATCCTTGCATCCTCCTAAGATTATGTGGCTACAATTTGGTTCGAGTGTGATTTTTACTTTATTAGACAGAAAGAACAATGAAAATAGGTGTGCTAAAGCTCTGCTATGCACAATATCCTATTTTTGCATTGAATTTCCCCAGGTGCCTTAGCCCTCTCCCACCCCCCAAGCCAATAATTTCATCTGCACCCCTCTAGAGAAGTCGTGGCTGAAGATCTCAGAAGGCAACTTATAAACAAAAATGAATTCTCCTTCAGCCCTGCAGAAATGCTGCCTGCCCATATAAACAACATTGGAATAGTTAAGACAATTGCATTTTAGGATATAAGAAAGGAGTAGAATTAATTCATAAAGTAAAATAATATAAAATAAATGACGAATAAAATAATATGGTTAGATAGTGAAGAAATTCTATTTTTTTTAAAAAATAAATCTCCTGCAAACATCTGTTCAAACGAATTTACTGTTAACATTCACAGAAAAAATATAAAAGAGTGACATGTGGCACTGAAGATTTCTTATTATATCCAACAGCAATGCACATACGTGATATATGACATCCTTCCATAAATCCTAAACTTACACAGTATGCTAATCCTTGATTCCATTTTTTTTAAAAAAAAAGATTATACCCTGCTGCTATGAGCAAAGGCATACTAAAATCAGTTTTCTATGCTTTTCCAACAATGAAATGCAAGGCTGCACGCCATATAGCCAATACTTACCATATGTTAGAAGTTAATCCAGTAGACTTTAGTCACTGGTATGATTTGCGTAACTAAAAATCTCCCATTTTTAAAGCAGTAACCACAGTCTCCTTTATTATTATTATTCTTCCTCCAGCAAACCATTAGAAAAATGTTACGATTAGACAGAGAATGATCTCCTCTCCTGATACCACTCTAGTTTTTTTTTATGGCTGTTTCTATGACATAATTCTAGCAAGATATAAGGAGGGGGAAACCAGCATTTAAATCATTCATGGAAATTAATAAAAGCTCACATATTTATTCACCGTATTATGCAGAGCAGCTTTAAGACTGACCTAGTATATAGCAAGTTTTGTGAAGCAATTAAGAAGGATATTACCTTATGCAGTTAAAAATTAGACTGTATTACAGAGAACTACATATTTCATAGCAAAAAAAGATGAATATATATAATACATTATCCATAAAGCTGGCAATTAATTGTTATTAAAATGGCTGCAATCCTATATCCCTTTTAACCCTAGGAACAAAATTGCACTGATATTGAAATATTTAGGAACACCTAATACATTTTTGTAGTAGTTTTTTTTAAAATGAAGTCACAGAAATATGCCATGGATTGCAGTATGTGGAAATTAATATCATTTTGAATTGAAATAATGGGGATACAATTACTAGCCTCAGTTTTTATATTTTATATGGAATTTGTCTTACATAAGAATCATCATGGATTTTCTTCTCAATAAGCAGTGGATGACAAGTAGATTCAGAATTTACTACTTCTACACTTACACACAGTCTCATTCCACACATATAATCTCATGAATGTTGAAAGCAGTGCCTTAATTTTTAATATAAAATTAAACAACTTCTATCCCTAATTTTTTTCGTATAACCTCCAGCGTAAAGATGGCCCGACAAACAGGTAGTCCTCAATTTACAACCACAATTGAGCCCAAAATTTGTGTTGGTAAACAAGACAGTTGTTAAGTGAATTTTGCCCCATTTTATGACTTTTCTTGCCATAGTTGTTAACTGAATCACTGCAGTTGTTAAGTTAGTAACATGGTTGTTAAGAGTATCTGGCTTCCCCATTGACTTTGCTTGTCAGAAGGTCACAAAAGGTGACCACATAACCCCAACATGCTGCAATTGTAATTAGTATGAGTCAATCACCAGGCATCTGAAGTTTGATCACATGACCATGGGGATGCTGCAATGGTCTTAAGTGTGAAAAATGGTCACAAGTCACTTTTTTCAGTGCCATTGTAACTTCAAATGGTCACTAAATAGACTTTATTTATTTTATTTATTTGTTACAACAGTATATATAAGTATAAACATGAAATAACTATACGAATTGGATACAATCAAAGGGAACATTAGGACAGGAACGGTAGGCACGCTGGTGCTCTTATGCACGCCCCTTACAGACCTCTTAGGTATGGGGTGAGGTCAATAGTAGATAGTCTTTGGTTAAAGATTTTGGGATTTTGGGAAGAGACCACGGAGTCAGGTAGTGCATTCCGGGCATTAATAACTCTGTTACTGAAGTCGTATTTTCTACAATCAAGATTGGAGCGGTTTGCTTTAAGTTTAAATCTATTGTGTGCTCGTGTATTGTTGCAATTGAAGCTGAAGTAGTCTTCAACAGGAAGGACATTGTAGCAGATGATTCTATGAGTTAAACTCAGGTCATGCTGAAGGCGGCGTAGTTCTAAATTATCTAAACCCAGGATTTCAAGTCTGGTGGCATAAGGTATTTTGTTGTGATCAGAGGAGTGGAGAACTCTTCTTGTAAAATATTTCTGGACACGCTCAATTGTATTAATGTCCAAAATGAGGTGTGGGTTCCAGACAGGCGAGCTGTATTTGAGAATTGGTCTAGCAAATGTTTTATTATTTATTTTATTTATTTATTTATTTATTTTATTAAATTTTTTATACCGCCCGAAGGACTCAGGGCGGTGTACAGCCAGAATAAAAACAAAATATATACAATTTAAAACAACATTTAAAAAGAGCAAATTTTAAAGGCTGATTATTAAAATTTAGATTTAAAAATTTAAAAATATTAAGAATACCCAATTAAAATTCAACACTAATTATGCCAGTCCCACTTTAATAAATAAATATGTTTTGAGCTCACGACGGAAGGTCCGAAGATCAGGCACTTGACGCAGGCCAGGGGGAAGTTCGTTCCAGAGCGTCACTGCCCCCACAGAGAAGGCCCTACTCCTGGGGGCCGCCAGCCGACACTGTTCGGCGGACGGCACCCTGAGGAAACCCTCTCTGTGAGAGCGTACGGGTCGGTGGGAGGCAAAGGGTAACAGCAGGCGGTCTCGTAAGTACCCGGGTCCTAAGCCATGGAGCGCTTTAAAGATAGTTACCAAAATCTTGAAGCGCACCCGAAAGACCACAGGAAGCCAGTGCAAGCTATGGAGCAGCGATGTCACGTGGGAGCCACGAGCGGCTCCCGTTACTACTCGCGCAGCCGCATTCTGGACTACTGCAGCCTCCGGGTGCACCTCGGAGGAGGCAGCAGGACATCGCCATCAGCCAGGGATCTTGCCAACCGCCGATCCGAGCGCTCAGTAAGCCGCCATTCTTGCGCATGCGTAGAGAGCCTCTATTATATGCTTTAATAGTTAATAGTGTAATCTTTTTGGAGAAGAAGCTACGCGAGATTAAGTTTACAACTCTTAAAGCCTTTTTGGCAATGTAGTTGCAGTGGGCTTTAGCATTTAGATCGTTTGATATAAAACTCCAAGGTCTTTGACGGGGTGAGGGTCATCTATAAGGGTAATGTCCATCGAGCTTGCATTTAGTGTTCTGATTCTTTTTTCCAATGTGTAAGACACAGAGCATTTGCTGGTTGAGATTTGGAGTTGCCAAATTTTTGACCATTCCGACACAAAGTCAAGGTCTTTTTGAAGGATAGCCGTGTTGTTGGTAGTGTTAAATAGTTTAACATCATCGGCAAAGAGAACACAATTACTTATAATATGGTCACAGAGGTCGTTAATGTATAATATGAAGAGTGTTAGTCCTAGAACGCTGCCTTGGGGGACATCGCTATTGACAGGAGCAGGATTTGATAAGGCACTGCCTATTTTGACCATTTGTTGTCTGTTTGACAGGAACACTATTATCCAATTATGGAGGGGTCTGGAGATGCCATAGGATTTTAGTTTTAGAAGAAGTTCATCATGTACCACTGAGTCAAAAGCTTTACAGAAGTCTATGTAAATTGCATCTATTGCTTTGACCTGATCAAGATTTGTAGTCCATATGTTTTTGCAGTGAAGAAATTGTAAATTACAGGATAAATTTTTTCTGAAACCAAATTGTTTATTAGAGAGTAGGTTGTTTGCTTCTAGGTGGAGGGTGATGGATTGTTTGATGATTGATTCCATTACTTTGCAGGTGATGAAGCATAAGGAAATTGGTCAGTAATTTTCAACTACGCTGGGGTCTCCTTTTTTGAAGACAGGAATGACCATGCCTAGTGACCATAGTTTGGGAAGGGAGGTGGTCCTGAAAGACTTTTCAAAGATTATGGTTAGGGGTTCTGCTATAATAGTGGAGAGCTTTTTAAGAAGTATGCACATAGACCATCAGGTCCAATAGATAGAGATGGTTTCAATTTGCGAAGGGCCTTTTCAACATTATCTTCTATGAAATCTATTTGTGTTAGATCATTGTAATTATTGTTGGATAATAAAAACTGTTTTTAAAATAATAAAAAAGTTTCATTAGTTTTTATTTTTAAAATAAAAATAAAAACTAATAATAAAAACTGTTGTAAGTCAATGACTACTTGTATTTTATTATTATTATTATTATTTATTATTATTTATTAAATTTTTATACCGCCCTTCTCCCGAAGGACTCAGGGCGGTGTACAGCCAGCGATAAAACAAAATATATACAGTTAAAACAACATTTAAAACAAAGCAAATTATAAAGGCCGATAAATTAAAATTTAGATTTTAAAATTTTAAAATATTAATAAACCCCAAATTTAAAATTCTACATTATTATGCCAGTCCCGCTTGAATAAATAGGTGTGTTTTAAGCTCACGACGGAAGGTCTGAAGATCAGGCACTTGACGTAGGCCAGGGGGGAAGTTCATTCCAGAGGGTCGCTGCCCCCACAGAGAAGGCCCTACTCCTGGGGGCCGCCAGCCGACACTGTTTGGCGGACGGCACCCTGAGAAGACCCTCTCTGTGAGAGCGTACGGGTCGGTGGGAGGCAAAAGGTAACAGCGATTTAAAAGTGGTATACAAAATCTTGAAGCGCACCCGAAAAACCACAGGAAGCCAGTGCAGACTACGGAGTAGTGATGTCACGTGGGAGCCACGAGCGGCTCCCGTTACTACTCACGCAGCCGCATTCTGGACTAACTGTAGCTTCCGGGTGCACCTCAAGGGCAGCCCCATGTAGAGAGCGTTGCAGTAATCCAACCTAGATGTAACCAGACCGTGAGTGACCGTGCATAAGGCATCCCGGTCAAGGAAGGGACGCAACTGGCCGACCAAGCAAACTTGGTAAAAGGCCCTCCTGGAGACGGCCGCCAGATGTTCATCAAAGGACAGCCGTCCATCCAGGAGGACGCCCAAGTTGCGAACCACCTCCTTTGGGGCCACTAACTCGCCCCGAACAGTCAGCCGCGGATGCAGCTGACTGTACCGGGGTGCCGGCATCCACAGCCACTCCGTCTTGGAGGGATTGAGCTTGAGTCTGTTTCTCCCCATCCAGACCCGTACAGCTTCCAAACACCGGGACAGCACTTCGACCGCTTCGTTGGGGTGGTCCGGGGTGGAAAAGTACAGCTGGGTGTCATCAGCATACAGATGATAACTCACCCCGAAACCACTGATGACCTCGCCCAGCAGCTTCATATAGATGTTGAACAGGGTAGGCGAGAGAATCGACCCCTGGGGCACCCCACAAGTGAGGCGCCTCGAGGACGACCTCTGCCCCCCCGTCAACACCGTCTGCGACCGGTCAGAGAGATAGGAGGAGAACCACCGATAAATGGTGCCCCCCTTTCCCAATCCCTCCAACCGGTGCAGCAGGATACCATGGTCGATGGTATCAAAAGCCGCTGAGAGATCTAATAGGACCAAGGCAGAGGAACAGCCCCTGTCCCTGGCCCTCCAGAGGTCATCCACCAACGCGACCAAAGCCGTCTCCGTGCTATAACCGGGTCGGAAGCTGGACTGGAACAGGTCTAGATAGATAGCTTCCTCCAGGTGCCGGGGGAGCTGTCATGCAACCACACTCTCTACAACCTTCACCACAAAGCGAAGGTTGGAGACAGGACGATAGTTTCCCAAAATAGCTGGGTCCAGGGAAGGCTTCTTGAGGAGAGGTCTCACCACCGCCTCTTTCAAGGTGGCGGGGAAAACCCCCTCCACCAAAGAAGCATTTATAATCCCCTGGAGCCAGCCTCGTGTCACTTCCTGAGCAGCCAGCACTAGCCAGGAAGGACACGGGTCCAGTAAACATGTAGTTGCATGTAACCTCCCCAGCAACCTGTCCACGTCCTCGAGAGCCACAGAATCAAACTCATCCCAAATAACCTCAACAAGACGCAACTCTGTCATCTCGGTCGGATCATCGCAAGCTTGGTCCAAACTATCCCAGAGCTGAACAATTTTATTGTATAGATAACCGTTAAACTCCTCAGCTCGTCCCTGTAAGGGGTCATCCCGTCCCCCTTGATGAAGAAGGGAGCGGGTCACCCGAAACAGGGCGGCTGGGCGGTTATCTGCCGATGCAATGAGGGTGGAAACGTAGGAACGCTTCGCCTCCCTCATTGCCACTAGGTAGGTCTTAGTAAAGGACCTCACTAGTGTCCGATCAGCCTCGGAACGGCTAGACCTCCAAGTACTCTCTAGGCGTCTTCTCCGGTGTTTCATCTCTCTTAGCTCCTCGGAAAACCAGGGAGCGAATTGAGATCTACGCTGGGTCAGAGGCCGCAAAGGCACGACACGGTCCAAAGCCCCAGCCGCGGCCCGTTCCCAGGCCGCAACCAGTTCTTCAGTCGTGCCGTGGGTAAGATCCTCAGGGAATGGCCCAAGCTCCGTCAGGAACCTCTCCGGGTCCATCAGGCGCCTGGGACGGAACCAACGCATTGGTTCCGTCTCCCTGCGGTGGTGAGCGGCGGTCTGAAAGTCTAGGCGAAGAAGAAAATGATCTGACCATGACACCGGTATCTTCACTATATCTCCTAAAACCAGATCATTAACCCACTGACCAGAGATAAAAATCAGGTCTAGCGCACCTCCCCCAATGTGTGTAGGGCCATCAGTTACTTGAATCAGGTCCAAGGCCGTCATGGAGGCCTGGAACTCCAGAACCACCGTTGATGACAAGCCGGCCGATGGCAAGTTGAAATCCCCCAAGACCAAAAGTCTGGGAGTCTCAACCGCCATGCCAGCAAGCACCTCTAGTAGCTCAGGTAGGGCTGTAGTCACGCAGCAAGGAGCCAGGTACGTGATCAATAACCCCATCTGATTCCGGTGGCCCCACTTCACAAGGAGGGATTCACAACCAGCTATCTGAGGAACAGTGGACTCCCTCGGCTCCAGACTTTCGTTAATCACAACCGCCACCCCCCCACCCCTACCTTGGGCCCTCGGCTGATGGAATGCCCGGAAACCCGTAGGGCACAGTTCAACCAGGGGTACACCCCCTTCTGTGCCCAACCAGGTCTCCGTAATGCCCATAAAGTCCGCGGACTCCCTCTGAATAAGGTCACAAATCAGGGGAGCCTTGTTGACCACGGACCGGGCATTGCAAAGCATCAGCCGAAGACCCAAACTCTGAGGGTCTTGACCATCCGGGGAATGAGTAAGGACTGGGGGGGCCGGAGCACGTGATCACCCTTAAACATTGAACACGTGCTCCCGAAGAACGATACAGCCCCCTGCCTCCACCATATCTGCCTCTCCCACTTACCGTACAGATGGAAAAACATTCTCTGCTCTGCACAATCCCCTCCCCCCTTGTCTTCGGACCAACTAAAAAACTGTCGCGTGCTTGGACTGGACATACCCTCCCCCCCCTCCCAACCCTTAAAATCCCCACTTAAAATATCTATTAAAACAACTAATTAAAAAACCCCTAAGCCTCCTATTTTTCGCATGCCACCTTTTAAACTTTAGTGTCACAGGCAGCACTGGCTGTCACTATTGCTGAGAGTCAGATCTCTGATAATTATAGTTTTCTGTTCCTTTCACACTGTAACTATGCCAAAAAAGTAGATCCCAGGACATGTCATGTAGAACACATCATTTTTTACAGAAGAATGTTGATAGTGTAATTCTCCTTTAAATTATTTCTGATCAGCTTCAGAACATTCTTGAATAAAAGCATGTAGCCACGAGAAAAATAAATACGCTGATTTTCTACTGTGTCAGACCAAAGGTCTCTATAAGTAAACAGTGTTTGCTATTAGTGGATATTGGAAGAAGGATATGTGCTCTGGTATCTCAGTATCAGGTGGTTGAACAGTAATATAAAGGCATTTCAGTTGTTCAGACAAAACTGGTGTACTATTTAGGGCTCCTCTTGGACTCTTTGCTCCTGGTACAACAAGGGAATGGTTATGTTTACGAAGGCCTTTGTACAAATCCATTTGGTGTGCCAATTTTGTCTGTTACTTAATGAATCTGCTCACGGACACTCATGCCATTTCCAGTTTGGTATTGCAAGATGTTTTGCATGGGACTGCTCCTTAATTGGTCTAAAATAAAGCAATGTGAATAAGTAGCAACAGCATAACATAACATAACATAATAACAGAGTTGGAAGGGACCTTGGAGGTCTTCTAGTCCAACCCCCTGCTGAGGCAGGAAACTCTACACCATTTCAGACAAATGGCTATCCATTTGTCTTAAAAATTTCCAGTGTTGGAGCATTCACAACTTCTGCAGGCAAGTTGTTCCACTTATTGATTGTTCTAACTGTCAGGAAGTTTCTCCTTAGTTCTAAGTTGCTTCTCTCCTTGATTAGTTTCCACCCATTGCTTCTTGTTCTACCCTCAGGTGCTTTGGAGAATAGTTTGACTCCCTCTTCTTTGCGGCAGCCCCTGAGATATTGGAACGCTGCTATCATGTCTCCCCTAGTCCTTCTTTTCATTAAACTAGACCTACCCAGTTCCTACAACCGTTCTTCATACGTTTTAGTCTCCAGTCCCCTAATCATCTTTGTTCTCTTCTTTGCACTCTTTCTAGAGTCTCAGTATCTTTTTTATACCATGGTGACCAAAACTGAATGCAATATTCCAAGTGTGGCCTTACCAAGGCATTATAAAGTGTTGTTAACACTTCACGTGATCTTGATTCTATCCCTCTGTTTATGCAGTTAGCACTTAGACTTATATACCACTTCATAGTGCTTTACAGTCCTTTATAAGTGGTTTACAGAGTTAGCATATTACCCCCAACAATCTGGGTCCTCATTTTTACTGCTCAGAATTGAACTCCTGGAGTAAGCGGTGAGCTAGCCTTGCAGTACTGCCTTCTAACCAGTGGTGAAATCCAATTTTTTTTACTACCGGTTCTGTGGTGTGGCTTGGTGGACGTTGCATGGCTTGGTGGGCGTGGCTTGGTGGGCATGGCAGGGGAAGGATACTGCAAAATCTCCATTTCCTCCCCACTCCAGGGGGAAGGATATTGCAAAATCTCCATTCCCATCCCACTCTGGGGCCAGCCAGAGGTGGTTTTTGCCAGTTCTCCAAATTACTCAAAATTTCTGCTACCGGTTCTCCAGAATCAGTCATAACCTGCTGGATTTCACCCCTGCTTCTAACCACTGTGCACCATGGCTCTATGGGTGAACCTTGGTATGCCCATGCAAAGCAGTACTTTATGAGCTGCACTGGTTCCCTATAGAATTCTGGATGCAATTCAAGATACTGGTTATTGTCCATAAAGTGTTTCTTGGCATAAGGCTCAATTGTTTATGAAACCATCTGTCTTGAACTGTTCCTGCTTATCCGATGAGATCTGGTAGGATGAGCCTGTTTTGGGTCCCTTGTACAAGATATTATTTCTTGGCAGAAATTAGGAGGCATATCTTTTCAGTCGCAACACTTGTTCTATGGAGCATTATTCCTACTCTTTTGAAGCCATTTTGGTTTCTGCTCATCACTACATTGCTTAACAAAGGTCTATTGAAGAAGCACTATCTTTTGTCTGTCCTCAGTCTCTCACTAGTGACCTGTACTGGATAACTGTGAGTTCTAACATCCTGTTTTCCCCAAAATAAGACATCCCCTCATAATAAGCCCAATTGGGCTTTTGAGCACATGGCAATAAGGCCAAGCACTTATTTCAGGGTTCAAAAAAATATGAGACAGGGTCTTATTTTTGGGGAAACAGTATTGTAAGAAAAATGAAAATTTCCCTCTGTTCTCTTAATTTTATTATGCATAACATTAACATTTTAATTGCTCTACATAAGAAACTTTTAATAGCGTCTTGATCAATTTTTAACTTTGTTAACTTGTTCTCCCCATCCCCACTCGCCTTGCAATATGTTTTTTAAAGTATTTGGCCAAAACCACACACACAAACTTGTATGTATGTACGTACGTACGTACGTACGTATGTATGTATCTGGTTGTTCATCTCATACAAGTGACTCTGGGTGGTATACAAAGACCATGAATATTTTTTTAAAAAAAAACCCTAACTACCAGTAAGATAATTCTCCAGAAGACTGTTTTTCCATCCTGAATTTCATTGCAGTTGCTATTGCTATAATCCTTTTTTACTTTTTTACTTTTTACTGTATTACTTAACCAAATAAGTAAATAAGCTAAAGCATTTTAAGACTGTCTTATGGTTTCCCAAACACAGATCATTAGTGCAGCTTTGCAAACTTGAATAAATAATATTAGACATTAACCTACAAACTTGGAAGTAAAAAGGTGAAATCAATACATGAAACAAAATGATGGATATTCAGTTAACTTTAATATTATGTTCACGCAATACATATTTGTAATTGCAATTTTAGTAGTGTAGGCAGTAATCCCTCCACACTAATGAGATGAATTTCCAATTCTAAAGGATATTTAGTTCTATTCTGAATTCTTTTATAAAGCATTCAGTTATTTAAAAATATTGCTTATTCCAGAACATATATAATGTCTTTAATATCCTGAAAATCTAATCAGCAAGTAAAGGCAGGTACCTTTCTATGTAATTTACTAGAAAAGTATAGGTTTTTTTTTAAAATTTACATTTATATCCCGCCCTTCTCCGAAGACTCAGGCCGGCTTACAGTATGTAAGGCAATAGTCTCATTCTATTTGTATATATACAAAGTCAACTCATTGCCCCCGCAACAATCTGGGTCCTCATTTTACCTACCTTATAAAGGATGGAAGGCTGAGTCAACCTTGGACCTGGTGGGACTAGAACCTGCAGTAATTGCAGGCAGCTGTGTTTTAATAACAGGATTCTTACAGCCTGAGCCACATCACGGCCACATAGTTAATACACTTTTAATATTTTGCATAATTTTTATATTATTACCAATTGAATTCTATTTAAAAAATACTTGGTTTTATATTCCAAATTTAAAAAGTGATCTCTTTTTCACTTACATTCTAGGTATTTCCCAATATTGTTATGAAAATATGCATTCCACAAAGTAAGATCTAAATTTCTATTTAAGACATTATAGGTTGGTTATATTAATTATCTCTTTAAAAATTTATCTGAATGAGTTAATTTTACTGCTTATAATAATATCCAAATTTTATTAAATATATGCTAACAATCCATAGAAAAACTATAATAATTAACTGCCAAACATTTCAGTAGTAATTTACAACATGAGGTCAAAGTAATATTCGTGATACAAGAAAATTTGCTGAAAAAGATCAGGGATTTGAGATGTATTTAATCTAAATGGACTCAGAACAAATTTTGTTTGTGCTTGGTGGAGCTTTCTTACCAATAAATGCATCATATAATAATATTAGCATTGCTTAAAATAAGCATTGAAAGTAACAGTCACACGATCTTTATTTTGGACTCCATAGGAATGGGAAATAGTTGTTGAATAAGACTACATCATGTACAGCTATTAGCATGTGAATTCTAGATTTTTGTCCTTTCTAGAGTGATCTTTCTTAGAGTTAGATATAAATAGAACTGAGTGTGGATAAACTTCTCTGTTAGCTAACTATAACAAATAATCCATAGCAATTCTGGGAAGAGGTATTTTACTTGACTGATTGTAATAAAGATTATCAAATAAAGTTGCCATTATTTAAAATCTAATTTACTTCAACATTGTCCACCTTACATTTCCATTCTTTTCTGGCTTTGCATTCCATCCTTGTTGTACCCATATCAACACATAGATAACAGAATAACAGAGTTGGAAGGGATTTTGGAGGTGTTCTAGTCCAATTCCCTGATCAAGCAGGAAACCCTATACTATTTCAGACAAATGGTTGTCCAATCTCTTCTTAAAACCTCCAGTGTTGGAGCACCCACAACATCTGGAGGCAAGCCGTTCTACTGATTAATTGTTCTAACTGTCAGGAAATTTGTCCTTAGATCTTGGTTGGATCTCTCCTTGATTTGATTCATAAATTGACTTTTGTTCTTATTAATTAATTATTTCATTCTTTTTACTATTTAATCTTCATACAACAAATCTTTTATATGCCATGATGATATGCCATGATGAGATAGGCCAACAGATATTAACTTGCCATTTGATCAGGAAATATGGTCATGTGTTTGTGTGCAGTCATCATAATTCTAGAACTAGGACATCAGTAGCTTTTTGGGGAGGGGGGTCCATTGTAAATTTGAACAGACACCAAACTACTAGTCTAAGTCAAGGACTACCTGTATAACCCTATATTGCATCCCCTAAACTGACTCTGCTCTGAAAGGTAATGTTATATGGACTTTTTGTTAAAATGAAAGGAGATAGAAATGCTTTACTTTTCACTAGGCTTTGCCTATTAAAATACTTTAGTTTCATCTCTACAAATGTGCAAGGAAAGTATAAAATTCAACAGAATGCATGTTATCCTAAAGATTAATTTTATGAGGGTATTGCCCAGTTTTTGCAACTTATTTTTAGAGACTTGTTGAGAGTGTAACCATCAAATCACATTGACAAAGCAAGTTATGCATTTTTTTAAAAAAAATACATAAATGTCACAATTGTACATGTTAATATTATCTAGATGTCAGAAAGTGGGAGGATGTACAATCGAAACAAAGATGTACTAAAAAAATGAGAACATTAAATATAAAGCCTATAAAATATGAAACACATTTGATGTCAACACTTAAATACTTCTAATACTTACAGAAAATATATCCACACTTATGTCTTTAATTAAATATAGATTATGTAGTATTTTTTATTAATCATCAAAGATGATTATGGGACTGGAAGCTAAAATATATGAAGAATGGTTGCAGGAACTCCGCCGCCTTCGGCACGACCTGAGTTTAACTCATAGAATCATCTGTTACAATATCCTTCTTGTTGAAGACTACTTCAGCTTCAACCGCAACAATACACAAGCACACAATAGATTTAAACTTAAAGTGAACCACTCCAATCTTGATTGCAGAAAATATGACCAGTAACAGAGTTGTTAATGCTTGGAATGCACTACCTGACTCTGTGGTCTCTTCCACAAATCCCCAAAGCTTTAACCAAAAACTATCTACTATTGACCTCACCCCATTCCTAAGAGGTCTGTAAGGGGCGTACATAAGAGCACCAGTGTGCCTACCGTTCCTGTCCTAGTGTTCCCTTTGATTGTATCAAATTTGTATAGTTATTTCATGCTTATGCTTATATATACTGTTGTGACAAATAAAATAAATAAATAAAATTTAAAAATTGGATATGTCTCGTTTAATGAAAACAAGGACTAGGGGTGACATGATAGCAGTGTTCCAATATCGAAGGGGCTGCCATAAAGAAGAGGGAGAAAATATAAAAGACCTGAAGGCAGGTCAAGAAGCAATGGATGGAAACTAATCCAGGAGAGATCCAACCTAGAACTAAGGAGAAATTTCCTGACAGTTAGAACAATTAATTAGTGGAATGATTAGCCTCCAGAAGTTGTGGGTGCTCCAACACTGGAGGTTTTTAAGAAGAGATTGGACAACCATTTGTCTGAAATGGTATAGGGTTCTCTGCCTCAGCAGGGGTTGGACTTGAAGACTTCCAAGGTCCCTTCTGACTGTTAATCTTTATCAGGGATGAAATCCAACCGGTTTTATCTGGCTCGGGCAAACCAGTAGCGGTGGCTGCGGGGTGCTCTGCCCACCTGCGTGGATGTCATGATGTTACTTTTTTGTGACATTTTAAGCCTCTGTGCATGTGCAGAAGGCTTTGCGCATGTGTAGATGACGGCACATGCACATTGGTGAACTGGTAGGGAAGGTAAGTGAATTTCACCCCTGATCTTTATTCTGTTACTGTTATTCTGTTAATCTTCCCACTGGATAGCAATGTGATTGTATGTAATAAGCAATCAACATTATTTTTCTATTTTGTAATAAAAATAGGGGGAAAAATGGTAGTGAGTCTTATTACTGATCTGGGGAGTGACAGAACCATATGTACAGATTACTATGTGGGGATATTCTTTACATCACCCTCCTACTCTTAAAAGAAGCCAAGACAATATTTCATTATGCCTTACATATTTTACATCAACATTAGAATGCCTTAGTATTCTCCTTGATTGGATAATGCTGACCGTATGTAATCCCTAGATCATAGTTTAAATAACCTAATGATAATTTCCATGCATACTGCAAAACAACCAGCTTTGGATTTCACAGAACCAATATATAAACATTATTGTGATTCATTCCTCCACCCAACTTGTAGAGAGATCTATTGACATGTTCAGCCCAGTCTTAATCAAACACACATTTCCTGAAATAAAATGTTGGTAATCTTGGGAAAAGTAAGAAATGCAGAATACTCATCAGTCATCATTATATCTATTTCCCACCAATGAAAATAAATTTGGCTAGCCAGTCAAGACAGACAAGAAAAAAAAAAGTAACATGTTACTAGTCATTATATTGGTAGAACAAAAGGTGATTTATGCCAGAGGTCTGCTGAAGATTTTTTTTTTGATTCATGAGGTATTAGCTGTACAACCACAGTCTAAAATATAAATCAGATACATACTGGCACTTCATGCAAGAAGAGACCATTGGGTAGGTATTCCACATTCTTCAACAAAGTTGGTTGAAGCATTTAGTAAATGAACTTTATGTTTTATACTATTTATTCCTTGATCAAAATATATTCAGAATATAGTATATGATTGCATATGTAGCCATTGGTTAACACCTGTGAAAGTCCTGTATGTTGTCAGTAGCATGGTAAAAATATTCAGTATAGTAGTTTGGCAGTAGAATAACAAACTAAAAATACAGTCAGGTAATGGAAGTCCAGTTCGGAACAAAATGAAAATCAAAATCAAAAAACCAATTTTGAAGAAATAGCATTTTAGGCCATTTAAAAATCACAATGTATGAGACTCCCATATAGCCACTTAATATATTATTTCTGTTTTTTTCCTGGGTTCAGTAGCATGTCCCTTTTCTCCCACTATTCCTTTCCCTCCCCTATGTAATATTTCTCTTGTTTCCTTCAAAATTTTTCTTAAGATCACTTTCCCATGAAACCCTGGCCACGGCTGTCTATTTTTCTTGCTCTAACAAAACCTACATGTCTATTAAAAATATAATATATTCTTTTTCTATTTAACCTTGTTTACTTTTGGTTTTCTTCCTTTGATATCTCTCACTTGTAAGTTCCTTGGAAAATGGAAATAACACTATATATTTTATAAATTAGATAAACGCAGCACAACAATATATGGATAATCAGATATTATAACTGCATCATTTAATCAAGAGTATCAACAAAATTATATCACTGAAATGAAACAGCTTAGGTTCTAATATGATAAAAAAGTTGTCCAATAAATTTACATTCTGTCCACTATTACTGGAAAGAATATTGTTAATTCTATATTTTAAAAATATTATTCTTTCTGTTGCTGCTATTAAAATTAAGCAGAACTAACTAAAATTGTAATGAAATATTATAATAGCCAGCCTAGGAATGTTACAAGAATATGAGAAATCAGAGAATACATATATGCTGTTGTACATATTTAATATTAGGGGAAGACTGAGAATGAGATCACATAGAAATGTTTATCAGATAAGATAACTGCAATTATAATACACACTTAACACTGTTTTTCTATTACTAAAAAAGAGTGAGAAAGTAAGAGTCATGAATATGGCATGTGGTCAAAATCAACAAACCCTGCAAGGGTAAAAATGGCATATAAATTATAATATTACATTAAAAGTAAGCTGCTTGTAATAATAATCATCATTTAATCATAATCATCATTTCATAATAATAATAATAAATAATAGATATTTATTATTTATATTGTTTGAAGTTTTTCAAAGGACTTAAAATATTTAAGAGATAATTTTGCCAAAATCCCTGTAACTTTACAACATTGCTTTCTCTATATTTGATTTGATGGGCCTTAAATGCATGATTGCCAGTATTGCACTTAAAGGATAACTGTAGCTGTAGGAGTTCCAATCATTCCTGGATTGTCTATTTTCACATTGCTGCTTTTCTGATACTGCTTTCTTTGACAAATCACATAGCTAAATGGGTAAATTAAGATTAAATTAGTCAACAAGCAGGAATCAACAGATTGTTCTGACCTTGTTTGAGACATTTTGTCCTTGAAGCTAAAGGAGAAAACAAAAGAAACTTCAAAAAGTGTTTTAGGATATATTTTTAAAAAAAAACCCAACTCTAAACCAATGAACCTTAAAATAAAAATAAAAAATATATACAGAAGGATGATATTATTTAAAAAGAAACATATAAAATAAAATTTCCTTATATTAGGAAATTGTGGGAAAAGGTTCCTTTATGGTTACAAGCAAAGAGAAAATGGATTTAAATCTTAGTGAGTTTATTAGAAATAGCTAATGAATCCAGTTACAAGACAATCTCATGAATCTAGATTATATCCTGGACTTTAGCCATTTCCACGCGCTCATTTTCACTTCCAAAATCTCACAAACCAATGAATGGCATCCCATGATTGTTCTCTCCATCACATGTCATCGGTTCTTTTGAGCTAATCAGGAGAGCAGCCCAAAAATCAGCAACCAAGTTGTATTCCATCCTTGTCCTAAATAGGACTCGCCATTGTGAAAAAGGGGTTGCAAAGTTATAGCCTTACTCCTTTAAAAACACTAAAGTGGGCATCATATGGCTCAGTGTCTTATCCCCGCATGGAAAGAGAAAGATGAAGAATCAAAAGGTATGGTGAACTGAGAGTTTCTCTCAATGGATCAGTGCAGGCCGCTGAGGTCCAATGTTTTAGCTGTAGAACTCTTTACAGTTATGTTTTCTGCAGTGCTGATGAACCAGAAATTAATCGTCTCTATGGCCCAGTGGTGAAGATAGAATGGGATTATACAAATGCAGAGCCTACCCTGGAGCAGTGCAAATGCTACATTTGGAGGAGCCTTGAGTCATATTTTGAAGACTAATTTAAATCCCTCTGATTAACGGGATTAATTAAATTCCATTAATTCTGAATCTAGTTTAATACATTTATGTACCATTTCTTTCCAAGCAGATTAAAAACCTCTACATTATTGAATTAAAACATTTAGAGAAAAGAAACAGAGCCTACATTGTTTATAATGTCTCTCCTCGTACATATTTTAATACAAGAGGAGATTATGTTATCTTCCCTTCTATGTTAAAGTTCTGTTGTTCTCATGATAGCAGATTTCAATTATATCCACAGAAGATTCTTATTTTCTATAGGGGCTAAACTTGTTGATCCGAAAGATTGGCGATTCAAATCCCTAGTATAGGTTTCCTGTGTGAGCAGGGGGTTGGACTAGATGACCTCCAAGGTCCCTTCCAACTCTCTTACTGTTACTGTGAATGTAAATCTGCCATATTTAATATGCTACAATGGAAGGAAGGAAGGAAGGAAGGAAGGAAGGAAGGAAGGAAGGAAGGAAGGAAGGAAGGAAGGAAGGAAGGAAGGAAGATTGCCATTGCTTTGAAATGAATGGCAAAATCTATGCAAGAAAATATTTTGTTTGCATAACCTTCAGCTTTCCGCCCCTCATACTACACATCTTGGGAGAATATAATATTAAGCATATTATAAATGTAATGGATTAAAATCATACATAATACATAATAATGTACATTTATGTACATAATACATAAATAAGATACCAATAAAGTATGAAATAAGTTGAAAGTTGAAATAAAGGATCCTTGATGTTCTCTAAGCTTTCTGGGTTCTTTCTCTTTTTTTCCTTGCAGACATTTCATTACCCAAACAAAGAAATGTCATCAGTGCTGGTCATTTCTATAAATGAAAACCAGTGAATAACATGACATAATGTTGAGATATCAAACATAAAGGTTAATAAAAATGCCTTCAGCTTGTATTTCATTCATAAGAAGTACACACATGATTTGTTTCTAGAGATGTACCTCTTCCATAACTATAACAATCTCTGATGATGAGCACAGTAGTTGGCCAATCAATTTATTTGTTAAAAAAAAATGTTCCTTGGCATTTTGATCTCAACTTGTTCAGAGTCTTTGAAATGAACAGATTCTTCTTCCTCTTTATGATAATGAAGTTCTATCAACTTGTTGTGGTCCGCCAGCAGCCCACAGGCCTGGCAATGGAGTCAAGCAATGAGGAGGCTGGGGAGGACAATGGACCAGTCCTGGAGTCAGGGGAAGGCCTGGAAGAGGGTTCTGCATTGGAGGCAGAGATGGGGCCAGGGCCAGGGCCAGGGCCATCTGGGAGCAATGTGTGGACTCTGGAGCCTCCAGAGGCGGACAGTAGAGAGGCAGAGGAACAGGAGGAGCCTGTTCCTAGTGCATGCATGTGAAGAGCTGCCAGAAGGCAAGAGCAGCTGAAGAAAAAAGGACAACTTGGGAGTAAGGCCAGAAGATGATCGGCCACTCCCATAAGGCTTAAAAGAGCAGCAATGAGCCGTTGGGTTCTTTATAGAAAAGCAACATTGATTTCCATGCTTCTTGTCAGCGTCTCTTGAACTTTGTGGAGTCTTTGCCAAGAAAAGCCTTTGGCAGGTTGCCAAAAACATCAAAGGTTGGTGATAAGGCCAACGGACTGGTTATTAAGAATTTTGTTTTGGACTAAGCTGAGAATGAATTAATTCTCAGCTGTTTTAATAAAATAAATTTGTTGAGGACTGAATTGTGTTAAGTAATTACTACTTGGGCCTTGATCACAACACAACTGTCCACTATATCTAAGGACGCCTTGTGTACACAGTGGTATTCCAGAAAATAAAGTTTATGGTAAAAATGGGACAACTCACTGCAGCCAACTCACCACTGTCTACTCACCATGGCCACTTTGCCGTGGCCAATTCACCATCACCAACTTGTTGGGGACAACTTGCTGCGGCCAATTTGCCATTGGACAAGTCGCCACAGAACAATTCAATTTAATTATTTAAAATAATTTAAAAAATATTATAATTTTTGTCATTCACATTTTATTTTATTCCTCCTTTTGCATCCTTTCTTTAATGATTTTATTCCATCATTTCTTCGATATTAGTGTAACTCTTGTCTTACAATGAGTTGTCCCCAGCAAGTTGGCCATGGCAGGTTGTCAAGTGTTGTCAACATGATTTAATTAGGGCATCCATCAGAACCCTGACAATGGTTCAGTTGGCCACGGTGAGTTGACTGCAGCAGGGCATTTCCTGATTCAGAGAGAATAGAGCAATAGAATCAGGAGTGAACTTCCTGTTTTCCTCTCTAGCAGTATCAGTAGTTTGTAGACAACTTTCTGTAGCCATCAAGGACTAGAATATATAGAACAGTTCCTGTGCTCAAAATACTTGTCACTTCTGGCATATAAAACTTTACTTAACATTTCGCTCTGAGTGACCTAATCATTTTGAAACAACTATTGAATGCAAGTAAATAATTAGCATTTTATGATCACAGGTGCAATTAATAAATACTTCCCAAAAGAGCACAGGTATGATTATATTTATATACAGATGTTATATCTAAGGGCTGAGTTAGAACAGTCCAATAAATATGGGCTTTTATGGATTAAAAAAAGTTATTTTTGTTTTTTTGTCAGGATGAATTGTTTTTATTAGATGCTCTCATCAGCATTCCTTCTCTCTATCAACATTGCTTTGTTTTTTGTTAAAATAGCACTATGAAGAAGGAAGGTCAAAAATGTTCAAGATAGTTTTTAAGGTCATTGTAATTTCAACAAATCTATTTACCTAGAGGGAAACTTAATGAAAGATTAAAGTCTTTTGGATTTAAGAAAAGGAATTAGTTTATTTGCATGGCATTTCTATTGCCCATCACGTTTTTAAATTGTTCTGGAATTTGTTTTTATAGATATCAGTGAAACAGTTTAGCTGGTATTCAAAAGAAATAGGGCTAGCAGCCCAATTATAATTTCTTTTATATGGATGTAATACTGACACTTATTGATGACACTTATAGATTGTGCTTAATTATTGGTAATTTAATTACTGCAATTATTCAAAGAATTCATCAAATAAGAAATGAATTTATATTTCATTGAATACTATTGAATTTAGCCTTCATTATTTCTGTAAAATACAAGAATGTGATGTCACTATTTTGCTAAGGAAATGTTGTCTCCTCCTGATACCTTTCTTTGTACCACAAATGTACAACTATATTGATTTTCATTATTTTGTTTACCCTGTTTCCCTGAAAATAAGATATCCCCTGATAATAAGCTGAATCGGGCTTTTGAGCGCAGCGCTAAAATAAGCCTCCCCCTGAAAATAAGCCCTCCCTGAAAATATTTAAATGCAGAGCTGGAAATCAGGTAAGATGGCAAGAGGATCCCATCTTGCTTCATGTGCACCAAAATAATACCTCGCTGAAAATAAGGCCAAGCACTTATTTCAGGGTTCAAAAAAATATACTACACAGATAGTAACATTTACAGCATTTCTTTCATAGAAAAGTCCTTCATGTGAATGGTCACATTCTTGACTCGATAACCACAAATGAACTTAGATTTCCATGAAACAAAAGCACTGCAAGATTAGTTAAATGTGCTTATGTTAGGTAGCCCGGTGGGGGCTGAACTATTTTCATGACAATATTCTTGGCCATGCTCATTCCCCACATTTGTATACTCTTTTAAAGTTATGCATTTATTTTGCAAAAAATACGTAACTTTTTTGTGTGTGCTCAGTTTAAAAGTAGCTTGTGAGCCCTGTCCTGAAATGGCCACCATAGGAAAGTTTGCCTACCCATAAAATGGCTGCCATGGTAGCTATAGTTTATCCCAAAATTCCTATTTATTAAAATTTATTAAATTTTATATCTAGGTTAGTTAAATTACATTTATTGAAAATCCCCCCTTCCCTGTTGCCCTGTATCGCTTTCTAATGCTTCATATTTCATCTGTTTCTTTGCCCTCTAAGCAGGCAGCACACCTGCAAAACTCCTTTGAGAGACAACCACCTGCCATTTCTTATTTTCTATGAAAGTTTATAGAATCTATACCCCAAAGACACGGATAAAAGTAAAGATGAGGCAATAGGCTGGCACTCTGTTTTTCAGTATGCCACTTTTTGTGTGTGTGTGTGAGAATCTAAAAAGCATTTAAACATTTGGGACTGGGATTCTGGCAGGTACCAAGGGAAGATTCTTGGGCACAGTGATGCCAAGGAGAGCACAATACTACCTCTTGCAGAAAAGCATTGGGTAACGATCTGCCATAATGATATTGACCTCACTCATGAGGCTTGTGTGATTTTGTAGGGCACCGTCTCAATGAATTTTCAATTGGCACACTGGCATGAACCATAAATTATTAATGTCCCTGGAAACTGAGATAGTTATGCCTTTAGCTCACTGAAGCTCTATGAGAAAACATTTCAGCAAGGGTAAACGGGTAAATACTTGGCTACATTCTATTCTCCAGAATCCAGATGTGCTTAGGTTGCTGTAAAGTTATTCTGCCCATTTATGAATTAATAATGACATTTTTTTGTTAAATTTTGTTTTATTTTATCCAGAAGTTAAAATAGAAACTCCCCATTCCAAAAAGAACCAAAACCAAGAAGAAAACTAACAGGAAAAACAAAAGAAAAGTGTGTTAAAGGAAAAAAAATACACATATATCGTCCTTCCCTATTTGAATACTCTATTTACCCAAACAATTTGACCTACTATCTATTTACTCTAAAAAAAAGTTAACAGGTAAGCCCAGCAGCAAAACTAAACTTCAAAGCCCTCAGTTAAGCAATCTGTTATTGTAATTAACCTTTTTCTTTTTTAAAAAAATTTACATTTTATTTACATTATTTACATTTATATCCCGCCCTTCTCCGAAGACTCAGGGCGGCTTACAGTGACTCACAGAAAGTCAACAATGGCTTCAGATCCATCATTACCTACAGCAGTCATTGGCTCTGGTCCATCCAGGATCAAATATTCCTGGCTGATTCTTAATAATAAAACCTTTTTCTTAAAATTATAACTAACATTATTATATAATAGCATTGTATTAGTAATGACATTTAAGCAACCTAGACAATTTATTGGCTGTCCTTCTAACAAAACTTTCCCAGTATGATCTACCATTTGAAAAAATACATGTATGCATTTTTAGCGCATTGCATGTCTACTTTGTAGACTTAGGGGTCATTTTTTTTCTTTAGAAACAAAAATAAAATTTAAATCAAATCTTAATCCAAGTTTAGTATCAGAATCAGGAACCAGATAAAAGAGATTAAGGAATTGTATCTAGACATTTTACAATTTCAGAAAAACAGACTGGTAAAGTCTTCATTGCTAATAGTGTGTCAGTTATATCTATTTATCCATTCACACATTTAAAATTATTAGCCAGTTATAATTCATTCTGATTCTCCATTTCACACTCCCTGCTCAGCTTGGCAAATAGACAAAAATGGATCTAAATATACTTTAGCAAATTGTTTTTACATGAAGTCAGTTTTAAAGTCACCAGCCAGAACTGTTCAAAAATGCATAGGTTCTGAGAATATGACAGTCTAATAATTCAAGTTTTTATAGACTGGTAACTCTAGAAACTTGAAGATTGACAAAAACACATGTTAGCTATGTTTTATTATTAAGAGAATATGAAATATAGTGAACTTCTGCAGACATCTGTACTTATGAATGTATAAAAGTGTATAATATAATCAGTAAATACAAAGCAACTCTATATCAATATTTCAATACTTCCAATATACCAGTGAAACTGATGTATTAATTTAAAGATTAAAACTAAAAGATTACATGAAAATTTAGATTATGCTGGGATAAAACTGCTGATGGCAAGGTCAGAAGTAAGACCCACTGAAGTCAGTGGAATGTGTACAGAATTGCAAGCTCAGTCATTTAAATACAGATTTTCTGATAATTATTACTCTATCTCTATTGAAATTGAAGATGGTGCTGCCAATCACAATCATTTTTTCCTACAATTCTAATAATATGATCATTGAATGGACAATTGTAATAGTTTTTGGTATGTGGATTTTGTTTCCACAACTAAGTTTATGCACTAAGATCAGAAAAAAATAGTATGCTGCTTTTGGCGAGTTCTGCATGACCAGCTTATGTCAGGGTGAGCACAGGTCACTGACTATTTCACAAGAACAAGAATTCATAATATGATGTTTTACCAGCACCCAACGTCAAAAGACAATTCATTGTAGGTGAATTGGATGGATTAACTCAAATAGTGATGTCCAATTCATGCTGTTCTTCATTATTTTGTGGGCAGAACTTCATTCCAATTGGTTATTGAATCCAGCAGATAGAATACTCCTTGTCCTGCAATTATTGACATTCACCACCATTTTTCTTTCAAAATTCACCAGTAGAATTATGAATTGCAAATTACAACTGATGGAACAATCAAACAATACATTTTTTAAGTGACAGACCAGTGGCAGGAAAAGAAGACAATCCTTTATTTCTCTTTAACCAAGTGAAATCAGACTGAAAGGAGAAGAAAAATGGCAGAATTCTGATGTTTTTCTTTTATTTCTCTTCTCAATCTTCAACCAGTTGAAAATAAGAGGAATCTGTCAACCAATGTGAACAAACAGAAGACCAGGACCCCTTTAGGAACTAAGTGGCAAAATAATTGAAATCTGGAAAATAATTTCTTCATTCCAGCTGGTTTACATTTGGAAGTTCAGCAGCTTAAGGTTGCAGCCCACAAAAACTCTGAGTTAAGGGCATGATTGGCAGACTAATCATTAAAATGGCTTTAGTGGTGATGGTGAGGTAACATCCCCAGCATGCTTTGGAGGAATACCCAGTTTCAGTTCCGCAGAAACATTCTGTCTTTCAAGAGAGGTCAATAACTAGAGATTGGGTGGGGATTATTGAAGGTACAGCTGAGCTTCATTGCCATTGCTGCTTACTGTCCATAGAAGGCAGGAGCCTGCCCTTCCAGAATGACTGATCTACCTGTGTTTCCTTCGCTTCTAGCAGATTGTCTTTGCAAGCTCTTAAGATAAGGACATAAATGAAAGCTGCTGTAGCTGAACTATTCATTAACTATTGTTTGCTCTCTCTCTCTCTCTCTCTCTCTCTCCCCCACCTCTGTCCCCCTCCCTCCATCCGTCCCTCCCTCTCTCACACACACCCCTATTTATCTGTCTTACGAATTAGGCTGAAGAAAGATTACTCTGACAGAGTTTGATTACCTTTTCATTCAGGACTACTTTGTCTTAAAAATATAACCTGGTAATCTGCTTGACTACAGCTAAAATATTAAGTAATTAGCTGTCACAGTCATGAATATTATTTACATTTTACAAGTATAATTTATTATTAAGCAAATGCATATCTCATGTCTTTTTCAACAGTTCGTGGTTGTTATCAAGCGCTACATGTAGACTGGATTTGGCATTTTTATCCACCTTTTAAGTCTTTCCCAAAGACTTGCATTAGGCAGATGTTGTTTGATGATGTTAAAGGTCTCATTGCAAGAAGTTAGGTGTTTCAAGTAAAGCTGCAACTCACAGGCAGGGAGAATTCCATCCATATATTATTCTCTTCTCTGGTTTAACTTTATTTCTTAGTTATAATTATGCTTTTGCCACTGATTTTATCATTGTTTTTATTGATACTTTTAATTGAAAACATATTTTTACTATTTAAATTGCCCTATTATTATAAACATAAAAATGTGTACAGACTGGTTTTTTATGAGATTGTACCTCATGTTACATTTGACTTGAGTTTATGGATCTTAGAAATCTCCTTGAAAACTGGAGCGTTGGTTTTCCATACTTGTGATATGTTATGAGCAAATATCTATGTTACTTATAAGTACAGTATTAAAAATGGGCATATGTAGTATTATGAAATAATCCCACTTCTATAACAGATTATCTATAAATGGTTTTAAATGATAATTAAGAACATGCAATATCCTTTTCTTATATTCATATGCTTGGTTTTGTTTTGTTTTGTTTTCAATTTGCTGCAATGTAATTTGTCTTATATCTAATCAATCAGTCAAGAAATCTTAATTATTATAAGATGAAGCTCAATTTCACCAGTTCAAATGTGTATTCTATAATTCATAGAGGAAAATACTGAAGAATCTGCAATATTACATTCCAGTTTTTATCATTAGTGTTTGAAACCACAACTGCCTTCTTTACCTCCATTGGTATTCATGTAAACACACTGTGTGTGTGTGTGTGTGTGTGTGTGTGTGTGTGTGTGTGTGTGTGTGTGTGTGTGTGTTTCTCTGTATGTATATATCTCAACAAATATAGTCCGTTGATTATAGAGATGAGAAGGTTCTAATGTCATCTATTCCACTATTTATAGATGTGGGAAAAAGAAATAGAATTGGTAATAATTTAGGAAACATAGTTGACTTGGGAAAATGCTACAAATTATCCGGGATATTTATAATGTAATCTGTGCATTGTGTACCACCAGTTTGGATGGTAGTTAAGGTACCGGCCTAGAAACCAGAAGTGAGCTCTAGGTCTCCTATAAGCATGATAATGATTGGGTAGGTTTGGGCCAATCACTGGCAGGAATATTAGGTATGTTTTATGCCTTGAATTGATTCTCTGCCTCCCTCAAAAGGGCGGAGTAAAAATACAATAATAATAGTAGTACCAATAGTAATAGGCCCCTTGGGTGCAATCTTAAAACAACTGGAGCACAACTTGAACATCATCGTCATTATAAAAATCATCATCAGTCAATTGCAAAAGACAGCTTTACTTGGAACAGCTTACATCCTGCAGTGATACCAGTAACACCATCAAACATCCACATCTGCCCATTCCAGGTCCTGACTTGATAGGTGGATAAAAATGACAAATCCAGTCTGATAGGCTGACTGTGTGATGAACCACAATAATATCAGTTGGAGATTTTGAGTTTCTAAGATTTCTTAATATTGTAAGCTTCCCAGAGTCACTTCAAAATGAGATGTGGGGGGGGGGGCAAATAAATATAATAAATATAATAAAAATATATTGCATCTCATGTATCATGGTTGCAAAATCTAGATGACCAGTACTTGGCAGGAAAGATACCAAAAATATTAGTTGCCATTCTGTGGTCATCCAGACTCTTGCTGCTCCTATGTGCTAATCCCATATTTATCTGGCAAATTTGCAGCTACTTTGTAATTACTTTGTAATCTTTAATAAAGATCCTCAATATAGATTCCCCCCCAAATTTTTTTAACAGAACCTCTGCTATTGAATATGAAAACCAGTGTGACAACTTCATTTACAATTTATGGAAGAATAGAAAGAGAACTGGTTAAAGAGAAGCAAGGCTAGAGAGAGAATTTAAATCTACCAAGATTTTGAGTTAGTACTTCTAGAAGCAACATTGACTGATTTATTGGATGTGATCTTTTTCTAAATCTTCATTGCTAGGTCTGTTAACTAGAGTAAGGATTTGCTACATTGTTAACCTCTGTTTTCTATTTTCAGGCAATGGATGATGAAACCCTCTTCTGCTTGGAAAAAAATTCAATAGCAAAACCCCGTGTATACAAACTTGATATATGATAATAATCATAATATGCATAAAATATAAGAAGTTGCATTTTAAATAGTTAATCTGCTCTTTGCTGTGAAAACTCATGAAGATATATACTGGAAAATATGCCTGAAGCACCTGCATTTTTTTAAAAAAAATATTTTGCATTAATTCTTATATGAGATCCTTTTTGTTTTCTAATAACCTGCTGTTGTCTTTTACAACAGGATACTAGATTGGGTAAAGATTGTATTTCTCTTTGGTATCTGCTTCTACTTGGAAGAATCACAGAGAAAAAAAAGAAAGAGAAAAAAGCGTCAATTGTTTCTGGGCTATCATTGTGTTCTAATTCTTTTAGTAAGTTCACACAATAATATTTGAATAAAACCGGAACAAATTCTACTTGAGAACTGCATGGAACTAATGAGGAACAAAGAGACCATGTTATACTCTTTGCTGTCTGAACAATGGCCTTGTTGCTGTTTGATCTTTTATTTTGTTGGTTTCCTTCTTTTCTGAAAGAAGCAAGTTATATTATATTTCAAAGTTCTGTTCATTGCTTCAACCCTGACAACCTGTTCTGCAGATTTAAACAGTTAATAAAGGAATCACCATTTGTCTTCCACATACTGGACTCTACTAATATTTATCTTAGAAACAATAAAATCTTTTTTTGTGTAGATGCATGACTTGCCCTGAGGTATGTACACAGTGTTGTGTGTCATTGAAAATTCTAATCTCAGGTCAAGTTTGCTACAGGTTTTGTATTTTCTTTTAACTTTGATTTGGCTCCTGATTATTAATAATGAGCATCCTTTTAAATTAACATTGATACTTGTGGTTTCACTTTTAAAAGCATATGAAATAAAAATAGAGATCTTCTGAAACAAATATATGAATATATAAGAGTCTGTATATGATAGGCAGAATGCTGTTTAAAGTCAGATGCTATTTTCAATTATTGTTTTTTTAAAAAAAACTAATAAATTAATAGTAGCTTTAAGATCTGTAAAATTCTGGATATCCCTTAAATTATTAATCACATTTACAATCAAAATGTGTTTTTTTTATTACACTAGTATCTTGCCTTTTGAGACTATGATCTTCTCAGCAACTTTATGAAAGATTAAGCTATTATCAGTCAGTGAACTTGTATAGCTGATTGTAGATCATACTAAGTCCAATACTTAACCATTGCAGCAGGTTGGTGTATGTTTGGGTATCTACAGCTACAGCTACAGCTACCTTCTAGTCTTGCTATGCTGCCTCATTATGGTGATGCATTGGGAGATGTTTCTTTATATTTATCCTGTAATAAATTATCCTGTAATCTACAACTTCTTCACTACAAAAACATATGGCCTACAAATCTTGATCAGGGCAAAGCAATAGATGCAATTTACATAGACTTCTGAAAGCCTTTGATTCAGTGGTACATGACAAACTACTTCTAAAACTAAAATCCTACAGCATCTTCAGACCTCTCCATAATTGGATAACTGCATTCCTGTCAAACATGAATGTGGTCAAAATAGGCAGTGTCCTATCAAATCTGACTCCTGTTAAACAATCTGGAACTGAACACACTCAAAACCGTAGAAATGGTGGTAGACTTTAGGAAAAACCCTTCCATACTTCCACCTCTCACAATACTTGACAACACAGTATCAACAGTAGAAACCTTCAAATTTCTGGGTTCTATCATATCGCAAGATCTCAAATGGACAGCTAACATCAAAAACATCATTAAAAAAGGACAACAAAGAATGTTCTTTCTGCGCCAACTCAGTAAGCTCAAACTGCCCAAGGAGCTGCTGATCCAATTCTACAGAGGAATTATTGAGTCTGTCATTTGCACCTCTATAACTGTCTGGTTCGGTTCTGCAACCCAACAAGAAAAACACAGACTTCAGAGGATAATTAGAACTGCAGAAAAAATAATTGCTACCAACTTGCCTTCCATTGAGGACCTGTATACTGCACGAATCAAGAAGAGGGCCGTGAAAATATTTGCAGATTCCTCGCATCCTGGACATAAACTGTTTCAACTCCTACCCTCAAAACGACGCTATAGAGCACTGCACACCAGAACAACTAGACACAAGAACAGTTTTTCCCCGAAGGCCATCACTCTGCTAAACAAATAATTCCCTCAACACTGTCAGACTATTTACTGAATCTGCACTATTATTAATCGTTTCATAGTTCCCATCACCAATCTCTTTCCACTTATGACTGTATGACTATAACTTGTTGCTGGCAATCCTTATGATTTATATTGATATATTGATCATCAATTGTGTTGTAAAGGTTGTACCTTGATGAACGTACCTTTTCTTTTATGTACACTGAGAGCATATGCACCAAAACAAATTCCTTGTGTGTCCAATCACACTTGGCCAATAAAAAAATTCTATTCTATTCTATTCTATTAATAGCGGTGTCCCCCAAGGCAGCATTCTAGGACTAACACTCTTCATATTATACATAAACGACCTCTGTGACCATATTATAAGTAACTGTGTTCTCTTCGCCGATGATGTTAAACTATTTAACACTACCAACAATGCTGCTACCCTTCAAAAAGACCTTGACTTTGTGTCGGAATGGTCAAAAATTTGGCAACTCCAAATCTCAACCAACAAATGCTCTGTCTTATACATTGGAAAAAAGAATAAGAACACTAAATACAAGCTAGACGGACATGACCTTGAAGATGACCCTTACTCTGTCAAAGACCTTGGAGTTCTCATATCAAATGATCTAAGTGCCAAAGCCTACTACAACTACATTGCCAAAAAGGCATTAAGAGTTGTAAACCTAATCTTGCGTAGCTTCTCTGGAAAGATTACACTACTAACCAGACCATACAAAACATTTGCTAGACCAATTCTTGATTACAGCTCATCTGTCTGGAACCCACACTTCATATCGGACATTAATACAATCGAGTGTATCCAGAAATATTTCACAATATTTCAAAGAATCCTCCACTCCTCTGATCGCAACAAAATACCTTATGCCACCAGACTTGAAATTCTGGATTTAGAAAATTTAGAACTACGCCACCTTTGGCATGACCTGAGCATAACTCATAAAATCATCTGCTACAATGTCCTTCCTGTCGAAGACTACTTCAGCTTCAACCACAACAATACACAAGCACAGAATAGATTCAAACTTAAAGTCTCCTGCGCAGACTGCACTGGCTGCCTGTTGTCTTCCGGGTGCGCTTCAAGGTATTGGTGACCACCTTTAAAGCGCTCCATGGCTTAGGACCGGGATACTTACGGGACCGTCTACTGCCATCTTCTATCTCCCAGCGACCGGTGCGTTCTCACAGAGAGGGACTCCTTAGGGTGCCGTCAGCCAAGCAATGTCGACTGGCAGCTCCCAGGGGAAGGGCCTTCTCTGTGGAGGCTCCTACCCTGTGGAATGAACTTCCCCCTGGACTTTGACAACTACCTGACCTTCGGACCTTTCGCCGCGAACTTAAGACTTATTTATTCCGTCTTGCTGGACTGGCTTGAATTTTTAAATTTTTTAGCTGATTTTATGGGTTTAAATTTTTATTAATTTTATAGGGTTGATTGTATTTTAAAATGGGGCCAAATTGAATAAGTTTTTTAATGTTTGTTTTTAGTATTGTATGCATTGTTGCTGTATTTTATTTTGGCTGTAAACCGCCCTGAGTCCTTCGGGAGAAGGGCGGTATACAAATTAAATTATTATTATTATTATTATTATTATTATTATTATTATTATTATTATTATTATTATTATTATTATTATTATTATTAAAGTGAACCGCTCCAATCTTGATTGTAGAAAATATGACTTCAGTAACAGAGTTGTCAATGCCTGGAATGCACTACCTGACTCCATGGTCTCATCCCAAAATCCCCAAAACTTTAACCTAAGACTGTCTACTGTTGACCTCACCCCATTCCTAAGAGGTTTGTAAGGGGCGTGCATAAGAGCACCAGCATGCTTACCGTTCCTGTCCTAATGTTCCCTTTGGTTGTATTCAGTTTGTTTGTTTATTTCATGCTTATATATACTTAGTATGTGTTTGACAAAATAAATAAATAAATAAATAAATAAATAAATAAATAAATAAATAAATAAATAAATAAATAAATAAATAAATAAATAAAAAATGGATGGGTGAAGAGGGATGGGTGAAGGATGCCAAAGTATAAAATACAGGACTATATTTTACTAAAATGTAATTGATAATGAGGTGTTCCACAGTAGATGGCACTCAATGTGTTGCTCAGAAAGGCTCCAAATTGTTCAAAATATTAATGGAGTTTATAATATGGATAAATTAAAATGTTCAGGATGTCCAATTGCTGATATTGCCATGCAGGAAAAGAAATCTAAAGCTGCAAAGAAAGAAGGTCATCAGAAATATGCATTATAAGAAGCATGAACATGGGAAAGCTCAACATAGTAAAAAATAAAATGAATTGTTCACATTGATACTTTATGTTTCAAGTTTAATCTGAAATCAACAAAAAAAGCCAAACTTGAGAAAGAAGAAAATTAGTTGAACTATATAGCCTAGGAAACAGAAATGTAGGAGAAGAAAAGATCAATTTCTGAAAAAACTAATTAGCAAAAAACTTTTGCTAACAGTCTTCCTATAACCAAAACAATGTTTACATGTATCGACATCATGAGATAGAATTTACAGAAATCAAATTGATCATACTATTGATGCTAGGATATGGAAATACCCATCAATAATAGCAAATACATGGTAAAGACTTAACTGTAGAACAAACCACAACCTGTTCATATGCAAATACATAGTTCAAGCTAAAGCAGAAGATCAGGAATTGTTTTGATGACTTGAACTTCATGAATAGGGAATCATTATGGAATGAAATAATAGTTCTCCAGAATGAATGAGAAAAGAGACTGCCAAAGCTAAGAAATAGAAGAAAACTAGATGTCAAAACCAAAAGTGAAAATTGGAAGGAGAAAATGGAAGTCCCTGTTAAATATAGATGGATTAGTTTATGAATCTTGAAAAAGTTATTCTGTGCTACATATTTAAATAAAAAAAATGAATCTCTTACCTTGGGACTTACTCTATTATAACAAATGACTACTTTCAGAAACTATTTTTCAGTTCATCAAGAAACCCACTCTCTGACAGTACATCTGCAATGACTTGTGCCTGAAACTATTGACATTCAGTGAGGAATGCTGATTGATTGTCCTAAAATATATCATAGATTAAAATTTCTATTAAGTATTTAATATAGAAACCTCTAACAAAGAAGATGGAAAAGAATATGCTATAGGAATAAAAGAGGTCAATAGCTTATTTCTTTATTAGCTAGAAGCCTGTAAGGGGCTGCCTCAAACGTGATGTACATCTTACTAAGGGGTATAACACTACTGCCATGCTTTGCAGAGAGTTCCAAAGGGTAGTTTAATTGAATGGACATTTCATGAATATGGATAACTAACTATACATTTTCCCACTAACAAAATATTGCTGCTTAGGTGCTGTGAAAATGCTGTTTCTTGATGTGATATTACAACAGATGTGATAGCTAATGGAAAGATCTTTGAATATTGCACAATTATTTAACAACAATTGCACTTTTTATTGCACTTACAAGCATAGAAAGGCCTGAAGCAGAATTATAATATATCAGGATTTCTGATTTATTTTGTAAATAGGATGTGCTCCAGTGGTTTTATATGTTTGAATATATTTCTAAATATACTGAATTCCAAGTACAATGACGGTGGATATAGTCATGATTAAAGTCTAAGATAAAAAGAACACTTTGAATTATTTGGAAGAGAAACAAAATCAGTTATCTTAATTATCTTTCTGAGTCTCATTCACTTTACCTGGCTTTTCCTCAACAGATTTTCCTCTAAAAACTTAATATTTGAGGAACCGGTTTTATTTATTTTTAATAAAACAATAACAGTTCCTGCTGAATAAGTTGAATTGTATAAAATGACAATGCCTGTTTATCCTGAGTTAAGCTTTCACATAATACTTCGTAATAATATAGAGAAGGTATAGAATTAGTTACTAGAATAAACAGCAATCCTTGCTAATGGTGAAAGTAGTGATCAGGTTAAACATATTTTGACAATATACTTTGGCTACCTAATGAGAAGGAAGGACTCACTGGAGAAGATCCTAATACTGGAAAAGTTTGCACTGGAGAAGAGCCTAATGCTGGCAAAAGAAGAAGGGGATGACAGAGAACGAGGTGGCTGGATGGTGGCTGATGGAGTCACTTAAGCAGTAGGCATGAGCATAAATGGACTCCAGAGGATGGTAGAGGACAGGAAGTCCTGGAAGAACGTTGTCCATGGGGTCATGATGGGTCGGACATGACTTTGCAACTAACAACACATCTAAAATCTGGTTTTATCTGAAGCATGTTGGTGTTATTTCACACAAGCTAGAATCATTAGTCTAATTTTTATATTTTTATATTTTTTTATTATTTTATCATTTATTTAGAAGCTCTGTCAAGAAAAAAGAAATAAAAAACAACAAAAAGATACATTTATGGGCTTTATTAATTTGAGCAGAAACTTTCAAAGCTAACAGATGAGTATTAAATATATAATTTAAATTATAATTGAAAGCAAATTAATAATAATTAACACAAGTAAGCAATATAATAAAAATAATCAATCATAATAAATACATTTTCCTCTAATTTCTTTTAAAAAATGTATCCTTATTATAACAAATCAGGCAAGCCAAATATAGTAAAGCCTTATGTAGAAAGAAACCCAAACCTTGGATGAGATACAAGTCCATGTGGAAAACCAGTCTCTAAATTATTTCCAAGTTAAATTATATTCATTTTTTAAATACAAAATTATTTTTTTATATTAATGCATATTCTCACAATTTGTATGTAATTTTCAATGAGAAGCATAAAACAACCTGCAACTGTTATATACAGAATCAACTTGATGTAGCAGTTTAGAAATATAAAGAATTATTAGCAGAATAACAACTGGCAGAAAAGAAAACTTGATATTTAAAATTTGATAAATTCTATGTGAATCACCTTCCAAAATGTTGGAAGGTGATTCACATAGTCCAAAATCAAAATCAACCCAAAAATGTTGAACTTTATGACATTGCTACCAAGTATGAAAACATGGTCCAGCATTTCCAACTACGTTTTGAATACAAGTTATTTATAGTTTTTTAGGGTTGGACTGATTCACTGATGTCATGGAGATCAATACTGTAGCTATTCAACTTGATAGCAGTGTGATTGCCATCTGTTACAACACTATTAGCCTTGGTTGATGGGTTGATCTCTCTAAATACAGATTCCTGGATTAGATGGGCTGGGGGTCCAATCCAGCTGTTGGATAACAACTGGTTTGTTTGAATCTTCATATGTATAGTAAGAGTTACACTATTTTCATGCGTAAGAATATGATCCTGCCCATTTTTTGATAAAGAAGTGAGAGTTGAGTACCTCAATAGAGACAGAAATTAAAACAAAGAAAGCGTGAACATGATATTTAACTTGTGAGAATGGAACACATGAGAAACTATAGTCAATATTAATAGATGATGACTACTGTTATAAAAAATAAGTCAAAAACATGAAAGAGATACATTGGATTAGTTTGATCATGCAGAGAGAATGAACGAGTATTCAAAATAAATATATGAAGAAAAAGTGAATGAATCAAGAGGAAAAGAAAATATTTCAATGCAGCTAATGAGTTTTTCCAAAAGAGAGGTAAGACTAAAGAACAAAAGGCAATGTATATAGTAGTATGTAAATGTGTGGAAGCAATACAGATTTATACGGACAGATTATAGACAAGAATGATGATGCCAATAAAGGAGAATATTTGTAGCTCAGAGTTGAAGTGAGGGGTCCTTGGTGCTCTTTGAGCTTCCTTGTTTTCTTGTATCACCCCAGCGACATTGACAGGAAAAGCCACCAGAATGTAAACTGACAGGGAACAGCACTCTTTATTAGCACTGATGATGTTACCTAGTTTGGTAATGAAATGTCTGCAGAAAATAAGCAAGCTCAGAGAGTACCAAGGACCCCTCAGTATGGTGATTCGTATTGGCATAAACTAGTTTTACCTATGCTCCCTTTTCTTTTTTCTTTTAATCTTATGATTTTAATTTATTTGGCTTACTGTTTCTTTATCTTTTCTACAGTATATACAGTATACAGTATAATTAGCACAGCCCCGCCCCCCAAGGTTGTGTGCTCTGTGTGCTCTCCCTACTTTTCTTCTCTCTGTATACCAATGACTGCATCTCTAATGATCCATCTGTTAAATTACTGAAGTTCACAGTTGACACAACAGTGATCGGTCTCATTTGAGACAATGATGAATCCACATACAGACGGAAGGTTGAACAACTAGCCTCATGGTGCGACCAGAACAATCTGGAACTGAACACATTCGAAACCGTAGAAATGGTGGTAGACTTTAGGAGAACCCCTTCCATACTTCCACCTCTTACAATACTAGACAACACAGTATTAACAGTAGAGACCTTCAAATTTCTAGGTTCTACCATATTGCAAGATCTAAAATGGACCGCTAACATCAAAAACGTCATCAAAAAAGGACAACAAAGAATCTTCTTTCTGCGCCAACTCAGAAAGCTTAAACTGCCCGGGAGCTGTTGATACAGTTCTACAGAGGAATTATTGAGTCTGTCATCTGCACCTCTATAACTGTCTGTTTTGGTTCTGCAACCCAACAAGACAGACACAGACTTCAGAGGATAATTAGAACTGCAGAAAAAACAATTGCTACCAACCTGCCTTCCATTGAGGACCTGTATACTTCCTGAGTCAAAAAGAGGGTTGTGAAAATATTTAGAGATCCATCACATCCTGGACATAAACTGTTTCAATTCAAAACAACACTATAGAGCACTGCACACCAGAACAACTAGACACAAGAACAGTTTCTTCCCGAATGCCATTACTCTGCTAAACAAATAATTCCCTCAATACTATCAAACTATTTACTAAATCTGCACTACTATTAATCTTCTCCTTGTTCCCATCACCCATCTCCTTTCACTTATGACTGTATGACTGTAACTTTGTTGCTTGTATCTTTACGATTTATATTGATATTGATTGTTTCCTGATTGCTTATTTGTACCCTATGACTATCATTAAATGTTGTACCTTAGAATTCTTGATGAATGTATCTTTTCTTTTATATACACTGAGGGCATATGCACCAAGACAAATTCCTTGTATGTCCAATCACACTTGGCCAATAAAAAATTCTATTCTATTCTATTCTATTCTATTCTATTCTATTCTATTCTATTCTATTCTATTCTATTCTATTCTATTCTATTCTAATTATGTTGCTTACTTTGAACAGGACTATTCTGCTGAATATGTACACAACACGTATGTACACTATTGTATTTCTGTTTTTAGTCTTTTATATCTTAGGGCTACTAGACCGGAACTTCTAAAACCCACAGACTTAGTTTTCTGTACTTCTTTGCTGTCTGGATTTCTGGTACTCTTGTTGTATCCATAAATAATCATGCAGGATTACATTCATAGTACTTTCTAGGGCTGTAATATCACATGCTCATTTTGTTTAGGAAGCATACCACTATTAGCTTTGAAATATTTTGTTTGTCCTATGATGTAGGATAACAAGAAGGATCTAAAGTAATTTCATTCCCTCGATAGTTTTATTATTTTCCTTTCTTCTTTCTTTTCCTTTAGATATGGACTGTGGGTTCCCTACCTCTTGAGCAGGAATACACATATGTTTCTAATAACAAGAACATGAAAAAAAGCTGACCTTCCTGGATCTTGACAATTTTATTTGCCAAATGCACGCACACGCGCACACATGCACACACAGATACATATATACACAATCACATTCATACAGAGAGAGAGAGAGACAGAGACAGACAGACAGACAGAGAAACAGAGAGACGTGCATAAGAGCACAAAAGTGCCTACCATTCCTGTCCTATTGTTCCCTTCATTATATCAAATTAACATAGCTGTTGCATACTTTTACTTATATATACATATTTTTCTTTCATGATGTGTTGTTTTTATTTATGACGATGTTTGTGTATACTGTTGTGAAAAAAATAAATAAATAATAATAAAAAAAGACAGACATTCATTGTAATGGAAACAAAACATCTACTATCAATATTGTTTCTTTTCAGATGATGCCTGAGAGGCTACTTTCCTTCAAGCTCAACTTCATGGAAAATCTCTTCTGCATCATTAGGCATTATTATTACCCAATTTTAGTATATATTTAAACAATTTTATTTGATCCAGTTATCAGATTGATATACTTCCCAAGCAGACACATATAAGACAGAAAGTAAGTGCCCATTTGGTAAGGTTTTGTTTTGTTAAGTAAGTTAAGTGTATGTGGAATCTTTTGGGAATTGAAGTAAAGATTGACTGAAAACTAACCAAGGGGGAATTGTGTTTTTTACATGCCTGGTTCTTTCATAGCCATATTTGCTTTAGGAATCTAGTAGAGTGACATTTGTACATTGAAAAGTGCAAAGAAGCAAGCCTAAAGCATATATTTAGCCTATGTCTACAAAACTTGCAGAACATTAAATCAGCAGAATGAAAGGCAAGCAAACAGAGAGGAAACATAAAAATGAGCTGGCTACTTCAAGGCACAGCTATAGTAATTATTTCAGTCTTTTGCTTACGGGGGTACCAACTGTTTACAATTTACTGGCAAATTGGGTATTGGCAAAGCTGGGTATTCTCATTTTCCCTCCTGGTTCAGGAGTCAAAAACATATGCTACCTTTCGTAATGAACTCGCCTAAGATTTGAAGGTATCCATATTCATGTCACCAGAAATGTTTACGCAGGAGCAAAACGCTCAGATATCCATATAAATCAGAAACATCTCAAAGTTTATATTTCCTTATGCTTCTTTGGCATTGCAAAGCAGACACATGTAATTTAATTACAAACGAAAAGGGAAAAAAAATGGAAATTATTGCTCTTTGAAAATAATGCAAGCCAATGCAAAGTTTCAGCATCCCTCAAAGATTTATAACCTATCAATAGATACAAAAGAATATAGAATATATTGTATATACCTTGCATATTTTCCATCTTCTCTGCATAAATTATACAGTCATTATCATAATTATAATCTTATTTGTAGGTTTTCACAGCTCTTTTCTTATAAAATGTAGCTGTATAGTAATATTTGCAATTTTCTAAAGGAAAAAACATACTTCGTTTTCTACTTATTTACATTATGCCAGGATTCTCAACCTGTCCACGATCTCTTAATGTATTTCTGTTGGAAAAGCTTCTGCTTTAAGCAACCTTGTTGTATACAAAGCTCAGTAGTACTGAACAACATTTACTGAATAATGGGTCATTTTTGTGTTTGACCCTTGATTAATAATTGCCAATGATAAGATGAATAGGCTCCATAACAATAGAGGTTCCATTATTATACCTATAATAATGGAGTTGTTCTTGTGATGTCTGTTTCTTGACCTGACCTAATTTGAATGGTGGACAAAAAGGTTCAGAAGAAGCACACTTTCCCCATTTTGTCCAAAATGCGGAAAGTGTGCTTCTTCTGATCCTTTTTGTTACCCATCAAGGCAGCCAATAGAGTTTCCATTGCATGCTCAGGTATGAATCCTAATTGAAAAGGACCCAAATAAAAGGATCCATTTGTCTAAAACATTTTGTAGTTTCTGCCCCATCACGCTTCTCAGGTAATAAGTCAGGATTTGGAGAATCATGAATCTGAGATTTACTCAGGGTAAAAGAGATAAGATTCCCCCCAACCTCACAAAGAACTGTTTGTGACATGAGTAGGTGTTGAAAGGAAGACAGGGGAGCCTCAAGTGCAATTTCCCATCATTTCCAACCTTAAACAGTCCTGATTCTTTATGGGATACCCTTAATACTGTCAGTCTTTTGGGATACATATAGTAATGTAGGTGAAAATAGCATCTCTCTAAGTATGCCTAGACTCTTCATTATGCCCTGATGGATAAATTTATTAGCTATTGTGAAGGTATCTTATATATTCAAGAGACCATACAGTAATTGTTTTAGAAGGTATTAAATCTGTCCATTTTATAGGCAGATTTTATTGTAACTGCTTTGTTGTTTAGTCACATCTTTATTTTAGTTATGCAGCCTCTGTCTTCATTATTATGTTTATATAGTATGTACATAATGTTATTTTGTTAGCTAACATGGAATCTATAGTTAAAATGCAAACTTCTGCTACTAAGACAAAAGATAAAGGCAAAAGATAAAAGTAAAAAATCCTCAATAAGATTTTGAAGCCAATACCCCAGGAGATAGCTCCTATTATCTCATACAGCCCCATGATGACAAATAGGATATCCCTTTCTATATATGGTAAGTATACAAAAGAAAATGAATTACTAAATACTAAAAACATAACACAAACTTAGATAAAGCACGGATTTAGATAAATTGTAGTGCATAAATGCAAATTTATAAATACATACTATAATTTAAACACAATCCATCTATTGTATTTTAGAAGACTATCATTAAGATGTCCTATTTGTATACTTAAATTGTTTCCAAAAATTTTCTGTTGATATTCCAGTGAATGTTTGAGGACTGTCTTGTGTAGAATGGAACTCAGGGCTAAGTTTAGTATGCATGAAAAAAAGCATGTCATTTTTTAAAAAAAGAACAACTACCTTGATTTCTTTTCCTTCTGCCATTCTTCTCTGTTGATGATCTTTGTATTTGTTGGACTCTATATCTTCCACAAACAATGTATTTGGGAAATATTAAGTTGGTGAGCACTGCCTGGACAGTAACATAGATTGATTCTTGAGGGAAAGGGTGCAGATTTAACCAGGGGTGGGCTTCAAAAAATTTAGCAAGGGGTTTTCTGCCTGGTGGCTGGGTGGGCATGGCCACAGTGATGGGGGGAGCGTTTTTGTCTTCCCTGGGCTCTGGAGGCTTTCTGCAGGCTAGAAACAGGCCTGATCTCAGCCTTCTAGGTCCATTTTTTGCCTTCCCTGAGCCTCCACGCACATCGTGCACTTACCTGCATCCAAAATAGGCCACGTGGGGACTTCTGGGAGGGGAGTGGCGGCATGGGCAGAGCCAGCCAAGTGTGGGGGTTCTCCAAACTGCACAGAATCTTAGCTAGAGGTTCTCCTGAACCCTGCAAACCCTGAGCAACCCACCCCTGGCTTTAACTGATGAGAGGGAAGGTAAGACTATTCATGTTATGGTAGTCAGATTTCCAATATCTTTTGTCTTAAATATCCTTCTATTTTGATAATGGCTCAGAGAGGCAAGTTTCAATGAACTGAACATTGAACTAGACAATGACTCTACTATGAGGCAACCAATCAAAACCCTGCTTCCTTATGTATTCAATTGTTTTTATCGTTTTAGTTACAAGACTGCCTTTAACTAACTATAGTTTCCCAGTATCTGTGGTTAGGGATTCTCTGCTTATTAATGCTCTATTCCTCTTAGAATATAGTGACCAGATTTTAACATTGGTAAAGTGGGACACCATTGACTGGGGGTGGTGGTGGTGGTGGTGTTCTAAATTTTTTTAGTACCGGTTCTGTGGGCGTGGCTTATTTTTGGGTGTGGCTTGGTGGTCATGTGTCTGGGTGGGCATGGCTAGCTGCTCATATGACCGGGTGGCCCTGGCTAAGGCATAGAAACTACTCAGAGGGCTAAAAAAAGTAATTTCTGACCGGTCCTCGCACTTATGACCATCCTCACATTTATGCCCATTGCAGCATTTTTAACAACCATGTCACTTATTTCACAACAGCTTCTCTTCACCACGGTTACAAGATAGGGTGCAAAATGTAAAATGGGAGGACAGTTGTAGGTGTGAGGACCAGTCAAAAGTGTGAGGACAGGTCAAAAATAACTTTTTCAGTCCTCCGAGTAGTCCCTACGCACAAAATGCTGCAACAGGGATAAATGATGACCGGTCATAAATGTGAGGACTGGTCAAAAGTGTGAGAACCTGTCAGAAATCACTTTTTTCAGTCCTCTGGGTAGTCCCTATGTGCATAGGGACTACCCAGACGGCTGAAAAAAGTGATTTCTGACAGGTTCTCACACTTTTGACCAGTCCTCACACTTATGACCGGTCATCATTTATCCCTGTTGCAGCATTTTTAATAACCATGTCACTCATGTCACAACTGCGGTGCTTCATGTGACCGGGTGGTCATGTCCAGGTGGTCATGTAACATAGCTTCTTGGCCCTAATGACTGTTTGCTGCAATGTTGTTAAGTGTTTTACTACAGTGTGTACTGTTTTGTGGACACACATCATGACTTCTGATTTTATCCTATTAAAAATTTGGGTATTAATGTTTACATAATAACAATCCTAAATTTTGTTAACAGCAGGCATGTGAACTTATGCTGTTCTGTGAAACATCTTATATTAACAGTGATTAAGCACTTTAGAAAGTGCTTTTGGGCTATTGTTACTCATTTAACATATTGATTTACCATGTTCAATGAAGGAACAGAATCCTGTACATTTATAAGTAGTTCTGCACATGCATTTCAACAGATCTAATTTCTTCCATTGTGATAGCAGAAGCTGGTTCTGATGAAAATAATCTTTTATTTGCAACAATGGATGCTGTGTTCTATAGCAAATCCAGCAATCTATACTCTTTACTGTGCGTGAAGCAGCAATTCAGGGCATAACAAACAATAAAAATCTAAGCTATTATATAATGCAGAATGATTAAAATGGAAAAGAAAATGTATTTCTGTTTCATCAGCTTGAGAAAATGCTTCTATTTTTCCAAGTTTTGCTTGGTTGGATCTTCCATATAATATTGATAAAAATAGACAATGAGATTGAGGATTCAGCAAAATAAAAGCAATTCTTTAATGGGTGTACCCACCTTCAACAGTGACTGCGTGAAATAGTGCTGTCAGTTAATCATAGCACATATATTTCATACCTTGGGGCCATCTGCCATTGGTGGGTTTATGTTTTTTCAAGAACTGTTTTTCTAAAGGCAAGGGAGATTGAGTGTGCCAAGACTGGACTGCAGAGACAGTGGACTCTTGTTTTACTCTCTTCCATTGAGAGATTTCTCATACTCTGATCTGTGCAATATAAGAAGCTGGCAGCAAAGGCTGTTGCTGCTTGGATGCTGGGAATGGAATGCTTGTGGCTGATCACATTTTCCCCTGGAGGTCATGTACAAGCATGTAGTGCATGTTGCAGTAAATGAAGATCAGCCATTAACTTCCTCTGGATATTTTATACAGCCGTATATGCACGTGTGTGTTTGTGCTCATGTGTATATGTTCTTGAATAGGTAGCAGTCAGAGGGCTTGAAACTTAATGTGTATTTTTTTAAAAACAGCATGTTAGGGATGGGGACATAATAAGAATTTTTTAAGGAAGGGACCCCTGCAATGGCAGTCATTGGTGGTTCCTTTGGAAAAGCTGTTTGCATTAGATAAAAGATTCCTGTTGAACCCACTGTCGAGAATAATTTCAATCAAATGTATTATTTTGTCAGGGCTGCAAAATATATGGATTTCTCTCTTTTTTTTTTGCCTGCAGTAGCAGCAATCTTGATACTTACAATTCCCCACCACTATCAGAGAAGGCAGCTAGTATGATTAACCATGATATTGATAGTTTGCTGATGCTACAGCAGAGTATCATCGAAATGACACCATACCCATTATATTAACACCCATAACCATGTCTTGAGAGCCAGTTTGAATTTGGTATAGAGGTTAAGGCACCAGGCTAGAAACTGTGAGACCATGATCTTAGTCCTGTCTTAGGCAGCTGGGTGACTTGGGCCAGTCAGTCTCTCTCAATCTTAGAAGCAAGGCAATGGTAAGCCATTTTTAAATCACACTTGTTTCCACAACCATTACCTTTCATGTTTCCAACATCTGTTGCAATTTTTTGGCTTAGTGGGAACATTTAAAACTCTGGGATCATGTTGAGGAGAGTTTCAGACAATTGCTGCCAAAATGGACATACAGTAGCTACTCCCACATTGTTGCCAAGAAAAAGGTTTATTTATTTATTTATTTATTTATTAGATTTTTATACCGCCCTTCTCCCGAAGGACTCAGGGCGGTTTACAGCCAATATAAAACAATAACAGTGTACAACTAAAACAGAAATTAAAAAACTTATTATATAATTGGCAGAGATTTAAAACGTTTAAACCTAAAAACCCTTAAAATTCATATAAATTAATTCAACCCCGGTTAAAATTGATATTTAAAATTTAAAAATTTAAGCCAGTCCCGCGTGAATAAATAAATACGTTTTCAGCTCGTGGCGAAAGGTCCGAAGGTCAGGCAATTGGCGCAGGCTAGGGGGAAGTTCGTTCCAGAGGGTAGGAGCCCCCACAGAGAAGGATCTTCCCCTGGGGGCCGCCAGCCGACATTGCTTGGCAGATGGCACCCTGAGAAGTCTCTGTGTGAGCATACGGGTCGGTGGGAGGTGTGAGGTAACAGTAGTGGTCCCGTAAGTACCCAGGTCCTAAGCCATGGAGCGCTTTAAAGGTAGTAACCAAAACCTTAAAGTGCACCCGAAAGACCACAGGCAGCAAGTGCAGCCTGCGCAGGAGTGGTGTTACATGGGAGCCGCATGTGGCTCCCTCTATCACCCGTGCAGCTGCATTCTGAACTAACTGAAGCCTCCGAGTGCACTTCAAGGGGAGCCCCATGTAGAGAGCATTGCAATAATCCAAGCGAGAGGTAACCAGAGCATGAGTGACCGTGCATAAGGCATCCCGGTCAAGGAAGGGGCGCAACTGGCGAACCAGGTAAAAAGCTCTCCTGGAGACGGCCGTCAAATGATCTTCAAATGACAACCGTCCATCCAGGAGAACACCCAAGTTGCACACCCTTTCCATTGGGGCCAGTGACTCGCCCCCAACAGTCAGCTGTGGCTGCAGCTGACTGTACCGGGGTGCCGGCATCCACAGCCACTCTGTCTTGGAGGGATTGAGCTTCAGCCTGTTTCTCCCCATCCAGACCCGTACGGCTTCCAAGCACTGGGACAGCACTTTGACAGCTTCGTTGGGGTGGCCCGGGGTGGAGAAGTACAGCTGCGTGTCGTCAGCGTACAGTTGGTATCTCACCCCAAAGCCACTGATGATCTCGCCCAGCGGCTTCATATAGATGTTGAACAGGAGAGGCGAGAGAATTGACCCCTGTGGCACCCCACAAGTAAGGCGCCTCGTGGTCGATCTCTGCCTCCCTGTCAACACCGTCTGCGACCGGTTGAATGACCATGTCTACGGAGTCATAAAGATAAAACCCGTATTTTACATAACTACTAACTATCCATCTCTTTCATGAATATTTAATATTTTAAAACCAATATTAGGTTTTAAATATTTTAAATATAATAGTATTTTTTACTAGATGTATGCTTTTAGTGTATCTATGGATAGTATATTTTTCTCCATAAAAGCAATGCTGCGATTGAGGCTAGATTGAAAAAGAGCAAATAGCTTAAAGTTATCCAATGAAATTCAGTGGCCAAAACCTGGATTTGAATTTGGATCTCATGTTCTAGTACGTCCCCTTAACCACTACACCATATTGGCTTAGTGTGTTGAATTGAAATTCTAGTCCAGTCCTGCACAAATAAATAGATGTGTTTTAAGCTCGCGGTGGAAGGTTCGAAGGTCAGGAAGTTGACAAAGTCCTGGGGGAAGTTCATTCCAGAGGGTGGGAGCCCCCACAGAGAAGGCCCTTCCCCTGGGCGTCGCCAGTCGGCACTGCCTGACAGACGGCACCCTAAGGAGACCCTCCCTGTGAGAGTGTACGGGTCGGTGGGAGGCAATCGGTGGCAGCAGACGGTCCCGTAAGTAACCCGGCCCTAAGCCATGGAGCGCTTTGAAGATAGTTACCAAAACCTTGAAGCGCACCCGGAAGGCCACAGGCAGCCAGTGCAGTCTGCGCAGGAGTGGTGTCACATGGGAGCCACGAGGGGCTCCCTCTATCACCCGCGCAGCCGCATTCTGGACTAACTGGAGCCTCCGGGTGCTCCTCAAGGGGAGCCCCATGTAGAGAGCATTGCAGTAATCCAGGCGAGATGTCACGAGAGCATGAGTGACCGTGCATAAGGCATCCCGGTCCAGGAAGGGGCGCAACTGGCGAACCAGGCGAACCTGGTAAAAGGCTCTCCTGGAGACGGCCGTCAAATGGTCTTCAAAAGACAGCCGTCCATCCAGGAGAACACCCAAGTTGCGCACCCTTTCCATTGGGGCCAATACTACTTACTATAGTTACTATGGTTACTATATTGGAGCATTAAAAAACCTAAGTTATTTTAAAGACGGAGCATGCACCAAATCAGTCTTGTCTACTCAACATGATCCATTCAAATATAGAGCTCTCTGAAAGGAGAATACAGGATCCACTTTAATATATACAACTTGGAGAAGAGGCAAAATCTTTGGAATTTCGAAATGTTTGGAGATTTTTGTGAAAACCTGAACAATGAATAACTTGTTCAGATCAATATAAATTGTTTTATAAACAATTTAGCATTAAAAGGTTTTACAAATACCTCAGGGAAATAAGCACACAGCCCATTAGCCTTCAGAGGTAGGGTAACAGACTCAGAGGGAGAAATATGTAGCCCTCCAGATATTGCTGAACTGCATGTATAAGCAAGTTTATGCTATCAGTGAGGGACTTGACAGTAATTTAAGACCTATGTAGACTGGAAACTGAAGCTGAAATCAGTTTCTTTGGCAGGGATCGTTTATGTCATCACAGAGGACTTAAGTTTCATTTCTAGTTTAGCTAGTTTGGAAACAATGTGTGATATTTGACCTTAATGGGCTCTGTGCCATGTGAGAGCTTGTATCAGGGTCCCCTGTGACAAACTTGTTTCACACTAGAATGACTAAATATCAGAAAGCAAAAATATATACCTTGCACATCCTGGTCTTCTCGCTGTTCCTGACTAGGTCTTTATCTCTTGTAGAACTAAAGTTTTGAAGTATTGATATGTACTAAGAAGACTTCCGGTTCATGGAACACATTAATTCCTCACACAAATGTCCCTGTATAAATTATTCAACTAATTTGCACCCCATTTCTGATCACTCAGATCAGCTGTTGTACCTATTATCTCAATTAATTTCTCACCACAGAATTCAGCCTTCTCTTTAAAATCAATTTCCGCTCCATTAATTACCTAGGCTTCATTACCACCCTAAATTAAGTTCAAAATAAATAAAGTATTACAGCTACGGTGTGCAATTCCTTTTGAAATAAGCTGAAGTGCTATGGTTTTTCTTTTTTCTTCCTTTTTTTCTTTCTTCTCTGACATTTACCTCAGCGAGATTTATTTACTTATTTACTCAAGTTCTGTAGCCACCCAACTCAACTAAGATGTTTCCTTTGTCGTTTCTATTTCTCCATCTTTCAATTTACCTGAATGTTTGTAAGCTCAATATTTCCCCTATGAAAGGAAACAATGTGAAATATATTTCTTTTCTAGGGACACTACACAGAACAAAAAAGTCTTCAGTTTGGAGGAAAAAAATAGAAATGGTATTACCTCTCCCAATGCATTTAAAGCCACTCATCATGAAGAGAGAAGTAGCTCAGGTGTTGGCTGAGATTATGCTTCTTTTCTATACTGAAGCATGCTACTTTCTATCAAAGTCTTCTAATAATACTTACAGTTGGTAGTTGTTGTAAAATGGGTGTTTTGTCTAGACTTTAAGTCTTAATTAAAGAGATCCAGAACTATGAATATACTGACCCAGTCCTGCATGAAAAGCCCTAGCTCTGATCCTAGGAAATTCCCATTTGGAAATCCACAAACAGACTGCTACATCAATATCAGCTTAGCCAAGTGCACAAAGGTTAAGTAGAAATGCTGCAAATAGGAAACCAACCAACCAACCAACCAACCAACCAACCAACCAACCAATCATCTTCACCCCATATAATTTATGAAGTAAGTACTTTACTGTATTATTGTATCAATATCTTGCTTTTAGCTTTTGACTGTGGTTCTGATTTTGCGAATAGAAATTTTTATGCACCATACACTTAATGTCCTTTGGCCATGGGAAATCTAAATTGGTATTACATCAAGGCCAAGTGGGGATGAGAAGCATGCCTAAATCATTAACAGTGCCTATTGTAAATATTTTCTCCATACTGTATATTTCCAAAGTACTATTTCACATTAAGATAGGATTAAGTTTTCATGTCAGGCAGATTAGGAAGTGGGTCTTAGATATATTTCTACAGTAAGTAGTAAAAACTGTAAAAATTGAGGATTACTTTATTTTTGAATGTAATCATCCTTTTAGACATTATATCCGTTCTGGATTTGGTAAAGGACAGCTCTTCTTTAGATTAAATGGTGTGTCTACTGATTGATGTTGATTCCTAGGTGATATTTAGGATAGCTAAATTCCTTGTGTAAGCAAATAAGATTAGAATATGCTCTGTCTCTTTTTTCTGATATCCCATATGCATATTGTTGGGATTAATGTTACATTACTTGGCTACAGTGGGAAATTAGATCCTCATGTTTAGGCAAAAGGAAAGACATATGCAAGTTCTGCTAGATAATGATTGATACCTGTATTCTAATGGCAATTTGATTCTGTGAGAATTTGGATTGAATAATTGCTAAATGTACTTAAACCAACTATTTATGCTCATTGTTTTCATTGCAATGCCCTATTATAAAGATTAAAAAGATGCATTATTTTATCTTTATGTTCTGCCTTTTCTTTTCAAATAGACTACATAATATCATAAAATAAAATGCATGTACAATTTTAATTGTTTGACTTTGTTTATCCCATGGAGAAACCAATACAGCACTTACAGTAATTAAGATATTTTTTCTGGTCTTCTCATTTTGTTAATGATATCTTATTGAAAGCCGAGCAGTAATTACTGCCCACTGAGGTACACGCTCCGAAGCAAACTAATGGCCAATGACCAATAATGATTACATTAGTAATTATCTCTTATGAAATATAAGCAAACAAGAAAAAAAGTCTGAAATTAAAACCAGTATGTTTGAAGCTAAAATTGTTTATCTTATTAAATAGTACTAAAATTGTATTTGCAATTCATCGGAAAAATATACTACAAGCTGTTTTTCCCAACTGAATGCTAATGCTTTACTTTTTCAATTATATCTCGAAAAATATTTCTTTAACCCACTGTCTAAGGAACAATTGAAAACAACAGGTGCCAATTTTCAGTGGTGATGCTGTTGTTCACATTATGAGGGGTATAATGTTCTGGATGTATATTTTAGAATATTTAAATACATGTGTCCCAAAATGTACATTTGCTTGTCTCATTAATACATCTAAAGAATATAATATTCAATTTCTTTCATGTAAGAAAGAATATACCTCTCAAGAGTAAAACTAAATTGAGGTAAATAGTTTGAGAATAAAATAACTTTAGAAGGCAATACACTTTTTTATCTTTGTATTTGATAGACTACTGTAGCTTCTAGTCCTCAAAGCATTAATATGTGTGGAACCACATAAACAAATAAAAGTGGATGAATGGTATTTGCATCTAAGTTCAATTTTATACGAAGAAAACTTTCAGTTCCAAATATCTTATATGAGGTATCTTTGTCTCTAGGGATGCTGCACATGTTTTGAATCTGAAATGTTTTCAGCTTCACACACTTCCAGAAATGTCAGCGCAGCCTTTTTCAAACATGAAGCAACTATTTCAAACTTGAAACAGAGTGTTTCAAGCTCAAAATATTTCAAATCTAAAAACATTTTGCATAATCTTTTAAGTAATAAAATCTTTACGCATAAAAATGTATTAGGGTAGTTGTGAACTATATTGGAAGATCTTGAACCTAATCTAACCCAACAGATTCTGGAACTCAATCACACAATAGATTCAAAAGTCCAAAACAAACTGGCTCTCTATCCTGACGCTTGTGCCTCACCTGTACAGGAAGTAGAATTATATAATGCCATAGGCAAAATGAATTGCATATTTCAGCCACACAAAGAAACCAATCCAACTTTCATCTCCATGAGAGTCCTCCAATTTCTTTTAGTGATCATTTATTCCTACAGTTTCTGCTGTTTCCAGTGTTTATCCAGACATTACTAGAGATATCACCTATTTAGACTCATAATTTCTAAATATACTCAAGCCTTTTGAGAAGGATTTTTTCAAAAGCTTTTTGGAAGCCCAAATATGTTCCGCCAACTGGATTGTCTCTATATATTTGCTTGTTCTCTCTCTCTCTCTCTCTCTCTCTCTCTCTCTCTCTCTCTCTCTGTCTCTCTTTTTCTCTGTGTGTGTCTCTCTCTCCTCCTCCCTCCCTCCCTCCCTCCCTCCCTCTCCCTCTCTCTTTCTCTCACAGCAAAGAAGATGTGGAAGAGGGAATGGCATTGACCAGGGGCTCAATGGCTTCATCCCTCACCTCCTGCAGTTTTAAAAATGGATGGAAGCAGCCTGGTCTGGCAGCAGAAATTTGAAGAGACATCTGGGCATTGACAAGGCAATGGTCAGATTGGAGCATCCATAGGATGGTGGATATTAAAATACTCAAGGAAAGGAAGGTTTTTCTTTTTATAAATAAATATGCCTCTCTCAAAATCCAAAAAACTAAATAACACTCAACCAATCTCAAACCTAGGGGAAATAATGTTAAATGCATATTCACTAAACCAACACATCATTGATGTTATGTCCTTTCCTGAATTTTCTAGAACAGTGTTTGTCAATCTTGGCAACTTGAAGAAGTATAGACTTCAATTCCAAGAACTGCCTAGCTAACATGGCTGGTTGGGGAATTCTGGAAATTGAAGTCCACACCTCTTCAAGTTGCCAAGGTTTAGGAACACTGGTCTAGAAGCTTTTTGATTCTGAAGACTGCCTTTTCTCTTGCTGCTAACATTCACTTCAGAGTGACATAGGATACAGACTGCTGTCAGGATTCCAAGTACTACACCCATAGCAAACATAACTCTGAGGCAGGTAGATTCCTCAAAGAATAGTTTTATTGGATATATCATATTGGCATAGTTCTGGTAAAAACCAACTCTGAAAGCGCCCATGGTTTTCACCTAATTAAAAGTAAAAGTTTTTCCCCTTTCCCAAACAATCAGTCACATGGTCCAATCAAGATGCCATCCAGTTGCCTGGTGACATCACTCCTCCTGTCTCTCTGGCCACCTGTGGAATTGTCCCTGGTTCACTGGAGAAAGTATTTTTTTGGCTATAAAACCCCAGCTATCTCTATCCTCTTCCCTCCCTATCCCTCAGCTCCAGTGTGCAACACTGAAGCTTCAAAATGGTTTTGATTAAGTCAACTTCAGGGTTGACAACTGCCTGATGATTATCTTTTGTACTGTTTGTTATAAATGCATGCTCTTTTTGGCCCTCTTTTATACACACACATACCCTGGAGATTTGTTCTTACTCAAAGAGAAAAACCCAGGGGGAAAAACTCTGGGATCCAAAAAAAAGAAAAAAAGAAAAAAAGAAAAAAAAGCCCAAACCTGTATGTATTTAAGGCTTCCTTATCTCTTTTCTACCATTTAGTAGTCATTTGAAATGCATATCATAAACAAAAGTTCAGCCTCCATTTCAGATTCCATAAAAGACTGCCGGAAGAGGAGACTTTCCCAGCCTGAGCTGTGATAGACACTGAGCACAGAAACTCAACAAAGGGACATATAGGCTGGCAGGGAACAACACAGCATTTTCCTTCCCTCAGCGACACTCACATGCCAGAAGACAGGGCTATTCTCTCCATCTCTACAATAGTCTCTATCATCCACTTCTGCATGTTCTATTCTGCTGTCCTTCCACTGCCAGGTTGGCCTTTTCATTCAAGGTGAGAGTCTGGAGCAATAATAACAGCATTTAGGCTTATGTACAGCCCCATAGCCCTTTACAGCACTCTCTGGGTAAGTTAACAATATAAACAATTTGCATATTGCCCCCAACAATCTGGGTCCTCATTTTACCAACCTCAGAAAGATGGAAGCTTGAATCAACCTTGAGCCCCATCAGGCTCAAACTCCACGCTGTGGGCAGAGTTTGCCTGCAATACAGCAGATGATGGGGCCTGTAGTCAAAAACATATGTTAGACACCAGTTTGGGGCTGCCTTTGAAATTCTTGCAAAAAATATTTTGGCTGTGGAAAGACTATCCTTACAGATTTTGCCTTACATCTGCCTCTGAAAAGGAACATTCTGTACTTGCTGTCGTTGCTATTTGTCTCAAGAAACAAGCAACATCAGTTGCTCAAGTGGAGTTATAAATCTGAAGTAATTGCAAGCAAAACCTGATACTACAAAGTCAAATTTAAACCTAGCATAATGTGTTTGTGTCTTTATATCTGGCAGCAAATTTGGCCCAATATATTTTATTCCTAATTTGCACCTTAAATCAGATTTTCAAAGGTTCAGCTGAATAAGATATGCCTCTGTAAAGTATGTTTTAAATTAGGAGTGGTGGAATACTGTGCTTTTGATTCCAAGATGAAATGTATATCCCCTTGGAACAGAAAAAAAAATGCTTCTATTGGCTTCTACTCCTTCTCTCCTCACCCCCACCCTTGTCAAGAATTTTAGGATCCAGCAAAGAGAATTTCTGAAACAAAAAACCCTTTTTTTCATCCCAACCTCCACATTTTCTTCTAGGTGCAGAGAGATGGTTTAAAAGGGCAAGCGATGTTAGGCCAAAGTATTTCTGCAGGTTAGGGAAAGAGTTGAGTTGCTTTAGGAGGAAAGGAGGTGGAGTAAAAGAAAAAAAACCCACAAGGCTTCCAACTGGTTTTAATTTTATTTGTAATGTTCATGGGAACCAGCCACACATGCTTGGCTGAACTCAGGACTTGGATATTTGGCAGGTTTTTTATGACCCCATTTTGGCAAGTTTTCAAGATCTCCAGATTGCTTCCATTATCTGCGAATAAGCATGAACCACTAGTTTAATCTGAGTGGTCTGATACAACTCTAATTAGTGCTAGTTAAGAAGAAAAATCAAAACAATGTAAAATATTATGCTGAGTTCCACTGTATATCTGCAGTAAAAAAATTTTTTAGGATATTTCTGTGTAAATATACAGTACAATATATACTCCTGAGCTAGTACAGCAGCATTGGAAAGATTCTCACTATGTGAGAATAAACTCTCGTTTTAACTGTGTCTCTCATGAAAGATGGCAATAGCTACTCTACACATTTTTAGAATTGTTCAGTAGCAAAGGTCTACACACAAGTCTAATATTTTAAAAAAGCATCCCATGGCTTTACATGCCTTGAGTATGCCAAGATGATACAGAATAGAAGATTTCTATTCATGAACATCATTTTTGTAAATTGCATGATTCAATATTTATTAAATTTATTTGCTTCCTAACTCACTATGGGGCAACTCTAGGCAATTTACAATGAGAATGCATCAATATGACAACATAGAGATGGATGGGTGGAAGCAGAGAGCAAGAGGAGGGAGGTGAAGTCTGCCCTCAATTCTGTGGTGTGGAACTCCCGAATTTGGTCTCCAATCTAACTGGCAGAACTTTAGGATCCCATTGGTAGGTTACAAATTTTTTTACTAGTGGTTCTGTGGGTGTTTCTTGGTGGGCATGGCATGGTTTGGTGGACATGGCTTGGTGGACATGGCTTGGTGGGCATGGCAGAGAAAGGATACTGTAAAATCTCTATTCCCTCCCCACTTCTGGGGAAGGTTACTGCAAAATCCCCATTTCCTCCTGATCAGCTGGGACTCAGGAGGCAGAGAATAGAGGGGAACGGGGCAAGTCAGAGAATAGATGGGAGCGGGGCCAGCGGTATTTACCGGTTCTCTAAACTATTCAAAATTTCTGCTACTGGTTCTCCAGACCTGGTCAGAACTTACTGAAATCCATCGCCGGTCCCAAGGAAGGATAGGAGTATGGGAGCAGATCTTAACCTAGATGGTAGGATGTTTCAAAAGGTGGTCACTGCAGCAGACGAGATTTTTCTTCTGGATCTCGATAATCAGAGCTCTTTGACCAACAGGATCCATAGTAGACCCTCCCTGCTGGCATGATTAGGACAAGCTTGTTCTAGCAGGATGAGACAATTTATCAGGTAGCCTGGACCTATGCCATTAATGGCTTTAAAGGTCATAACCAACATCTGGAACTGCACCTGGAAGCAGACCGGTAGCCTGTGAAGTCTGTGGAGGAGAGATATAATATGGGCCATCCTAGAGACTACAAAGACTACTCTCATTGCTGCACTTTGCACCAGTTGAAACTTCTGAATAGATTTCAAGTGTAGATTTCATGTAGAGTGCTTTGTAAAAGTCCAGATGACAGATGACTAGGGTTTGAGTAAGTGAATGCAGGGAATTATGATCCAGAAAGATCATAGCTGGTACACAAACCAGAACTATGCAAAAGCTCTCATAGTCATGCCCACCACCTACTCTTTGAGCAGGAGATATGAGTCTAGGAGAACCCCAAAATTGAAAACTGGGTCTGAATAGGGTATTGCAACCCCATCCAGAACTAAGGATGACAAAAACTTGGATTCTGAGGCTCAATGCACCAAAGCCACTAAGTCTTCTGGGGTTCAGACAAAATTTGTTGTCCCCATCCAAGACCCTACAGCTTCAGGCACTGTGAGATGGCAGAGACAGCATCAGTCAGGTCACCAAGCATAGAAATATATAGCTGAGTATCAGCAGCATATTAATAATATCCTCTCAACCCATAGTGATGGATGAACTCACCCAACAGTTTTATATAGATGTTAAACAGGAGAGGACAGAGTATTGAGCCTGCGGGACATTATAGTTATTTAATACTATATTAAGTCATTATAAATTCCCTGGAATAAATTATTAAAGTATGCTTTACAGTATGCCATGTACAATTAGCCAATGATCAAATCACAGCAAACCAGCTCTGCTCTATACCCCAATGTGGTATGTGGTTCTGTCCTATTTTCATAACTTGGCTACCTCTGTCAGCATATTGTGTAGCCAGTCAACCACTAACTATTTCTCTTCCAAAGATGGAACAGAATCAATAACTATGGCAACCTCCAGATGGCAGTTTTCCTTGGCTGCTTTCATAATGCAGTATATGCTGGAATGAGGTTGGGTGCAGCGAGAGTGGGAATCACATCGTAAGAAAAAGGCACCAATGAATATAGAAGCTTAGGCTATGGATTCTATATTGATCTCTACCACCTGGACCAGATTAACTAACTCTTCTGGTCTATCATACAGACTGATATCATCCAACACACTGCTGCCATCCTCTGGCTTGTGAGTATCATCTGTGTTGAATCAGTGAGCTAGATGTTCTGGACATTTTCTGCATGGCATCCTTCCAAGCATTTCTGATTATGCAAATTCCACCTGCTACCTTGATTATATGTAAATGATGTTGGGGTGTTATTCAGGTGTTAAGATATTTTATATGAAAAGAGTTGATAGAATGGAACCCTAGTCATATTTAAAAGGATGATGTAAATCTCACTATCTTTGCTAAACTTACTGGCTTATATTTAATGATGAAATCATGTATAAACATTTGAAAATGGTTGTTCACACAGAAGTCTATGTTTTTCCATTTATAAAATGTAGATCCTCCTCCCTCCCTCCCGTCCTTCTTGTTTTCCTTCCTTTTGCCTGCCTTCCTTCTTTACTTGCAAAAAGACACTCAATTTTACATGAGAGCAATATAATTGAACCACCTTTTTTTTTACTTTCACCATTTTCATCTGAAGATAGGAAATCTATTTTGGTTGTATATATTATATATAGAGAAACAACTTAGAACTAAGGAGAAATTTCCAGAGAGTTAGAACAATTAGTGAAATAACTTGCCTCCAGAAGTTGTAATAGCACATAGACTTATATACTGCTTCATAGTGCTTTTACAGCCCTCTCTAAGTGATTAATAGAGGCAACATATTGCCCCCAACAATCTGGGTCCTCATTTTACCCACCTCAGAAGGATGAAAGGCTGAGCCTGATGAGATTCAATCTGTCAAACTGCTGGCAGCCGGTGATCAACAGACGTAGCCTGTAGTACTGCACTCTAACCACTGCACCACTGCTGCTCAAATGCTCAAACACTGGAAGTTTTTAAGAAGAAATTAGATAACCATTTGTCTGAAGTGGTGTAGGATTTCCTGCCTAAGCAGGGGGTTGGACTAGAAAACCTCCAAGTTCCCTTTCAACTCTGTTATTCTATATTCTGAGCTTTTGTTATCCAAGTGGAATAGCAAATGAAGGCTTGCCTTGTCATATCAAAAACATCTTCTCTCCAACAAAAAATAGACAATAATAATATGCACACCTATTTATTTATGGCATTCTGATATGGCATTCTTGAATCCTCTCTTTGCCTAATATTTATTTACATTTACTTTATTTTATTTACATTTACATTTATATCCCACCCTTCTCCGAAGACTCAGGGCGGCTTACAGTGTATAAGGCAATAGTCTCATTCTATTTGTATATTTACAAAGTCAACTTATTGCCCCCCCAACAATCTGGGTCCTCATTTTACCTACCTTATAAAGGATGGAAGGCTGAGTCAACCTTGGGCCTGGTGGGACTTGAACCTGCAGTAATTGCAGGCTGCTGTGTTCTAATAACAGGCTTCTTACAGCCTGAACTACCACGGCCCCTAGTAGGAGTGGCTTTATTCAATATGGACTGTGCTTGTGGCTAAGGCGGGGGAGTAGCTCAAAATATTCCAGAACCTCTCCATCTGAATGTATGCTGGACTTGTAGGACCACAGTGCTATTGGGCACGGAGAACTGCAAGACTCTCAGTCATATAAGCAGCAACATACTACTTGTTTGGGTTGATAGGCATTAAGAAGTTGTCCCAAACCTGACTAAAATCTATACACCGAAGCACCAGTAGAGCGGCAACTGAACCATAAACCAATAAGGGAGCCTATCCAGATACCTGCGAACTATGAAAACATTTTTTGGGGTTTGGAATACACATTGCGTGTGTGTGTGTTATTCATTATATAGATTATAATGGCTATTTTTGTGATGACTTTGAACATGTCATTTCAAATGTCAAAATTCCACATTTTGACTGCATGTTTCAAGGAGAGAATTTGGAGTCTAATACTTGTAGGTACTGCTCTTAGTGTCAGACTCCTTGCCCTGATTGGAAGAATTTACCAACTTCAAAACTTATTCAAAACTCCTAGTATTATCTGTATCTATAAGAATCAGTGGTGCGTTTCAAATTTTTTTACTACTGGTTCTGTGAGTGTGGCTTGGTGGGCGTGGCAGGGGAAGGATACTTTAAAATCTCCATTCCCATCCCACTCCATAGGAAGGTTACTGCAAAATCTCCATTTCCTCCCGATCAGCTGGGACTTGGGAGGCAGAGAATAGATGGGGGCCGGGCCAGTCAGAATTTTTACTACTGGTTTTCTGAACTACTCAAAATTTCCACTACCAGTTTTCCAGAACTAGTCAGAAGCTGCTGAAACCCACCTCTGATAAGAATGCATCTTGGGCTCACAAATATTCTTTGAGAAGAAAAATTCTCAAAGCTGCAACCCAGGACTTTGCCTAGAAGTGTACAAGTTTGCCATGAAGATAATCTTCAGTGATATAAATCATCCTGATAGACTAGAAGCAGTAATGGGGAAGAAGCAGACTACTTTTCCTTTTCCTTCCTTCCTCCTACCTACTCTTGGAGCCTTTTTGAGATTACATAGTTTGTAACAGTCGAGTTGTGAAAGCACCTACAACATACTCTCAAAATTCAGAATAAAACACTAGCCTATTGTTGAGACGAACAACTTGACAACTGAATTACCACTTTTATTTTACAACAATTGCCCAAGCATGAATTTAATGTTTAATCGTGTATTATTTAATACTCATTTAAATAGGCAATACTCAAATCTGATTTTGGAAAATATCCATTGAAATTAATGATAATGTTTGAAATAAGTGATTTAAGCATTTTAAGCACTTTTAAAGCCAATTTTAAATGTTGCCTTTGTGCTGGGAAAAGATTCTGGAAGTCCAATGAAGCTGATTCAAATTCTCTTTGGACTTACAATGCTCATATTTCTTAGTGATGTTTGGATTATTTTTTGGTTATAGAACACCATTTCACCCTTCTGTTCTTTCTGAAAGCATTTCAAGCTTGGTATTTGAGAGCTGACTGGATCATGTTTTCCAGGGCATCTGTTTCAAGCTGCAGTTTAGGATGGGGCCCATAATGCAGACTGCAAGGATCCACCTAGAATTGCTTGAATTAAGTCCTTGCACCTGGATATAATTGTTGTGCTGCTGTGCTGGGGTTTTCTTAAGCTACTGGTAAAACAAATTAGCTCATTTTAACTGGCATCCAGTAGAGAAGCACACAACTCTCCTCATAGAATGTTTTTCAAATAATTATTTTTCTATTGCCAGCTTTAGCTCATGAATATTTTTCTAAGACTGAGTGAAATTTTATTTGAAAAAGGAAATGAAGGAGGACGAGGAGGAAGGGGACGAGGAGGAGGAGGAGGAAGAAGGAGAAGGAGAAGGAGAAGGAGAAAAGTATCTGATTGTAAACTTCAACATTAGCACTGTTTAGATTGGGATGTAATATTTATGTTGCTTAATTGTAATTCCACTCCACTCCCCAGTGTACACATACAACCCTTTCCCAATTCAAAAATACCGGTCAGATATGTAAAAAGTCACATAAAGTCTAAGCAAAGCAAAAGCAGTCTGCAACATGTAAACCCTGCTATATATGATTCAAGAATATGAATTTGTTTTTTTTCTAAGCAATAACAATTATTTTTAAAGGTGGAATTGGATAGAAAAGGACAAAGAGTATTTAGTGTATGTGCTTGTAAAGTGTCATAAGGTTTAATTTTGCCTTCATAGCTCATTGAATTTAATTTGTATATTTCTGAAATCCATCAAAATTAAAGTTTTCAATCACATGAATGACATGGTTTGTCATGTTCCCTCTTAATTCATGATTGTACATTGAAAGGTCTTCAGAGAAATAATAGGAAAAATTATCTCTATACTTTTTAGAATACATATTCAGGAGTTATTCTGTAAGTTGGATAGCACTTTATTGGTAGAATCAAACTATAATAGACATTTAAATTTATGCTGAGGTTACAGTTACAATCAGTTTCACATAGGCCCTAATCTTTCAGAAAGTGTTGCTGGCGGATAGGTTTCCAATTACAGGGCCATTGACTTGAAAAGATTCTCATATAACATTGTAGATGAAACTGTTGGGAGATGATGTATATAGGATTGGGGGCCTATCAGTAACAGATTTATCATAAGTATCAGGTTTATCAGTCTTCAGGCTCTAGTCATCTCGTGATTGGACTATTGCAATGTGCTCTACATGGGGTTATCTTTGAAGAACATTTGGAAGCTACAGCTGGTGCAGAGTGAATCTTGGGGCCCCAAGGGTGCCCATGTAAAATCACTGCTCTGTGAGCTGCAGTGACTGATGAACATATCTTTTCTTTTATGTACACTGACAGCATATGCACCAAGACAAATTCTTTGTGTGTCCAATCACACTTGGCCAATAAAAAATTCTATTCTATACTATTCTGTTCTGCGAGCTGCAGTGACTGCTGGCCTGCTTCTGAGTGCAGTTCAAGGTGTTGGTATTTATTTATTTATTTATTCACAAGTATAAGGAAACAAGTAACAGTATAGACATAGACATAGACACATGAAAAAAATTGGCACAAGAAAAAGGATATAAATAGGCAAAATATAGCCATAAACACATAGAATGATTATGTTTAAATGGGGACAGTAGGACAGGGATGGTAGTCATGTTGGTGCGCTTATGCCCCGTTAGGGACCTCTTAAGGAATATGAAAGGACCACAGTAGACAGTTTAAGTTAAAAGGTATGGAGATTAGAGAGACTAACAACAGGATCAGATAGAGTGTTCCAGACATTTACTCTATTGCAGACTCTATTGCAGAAGTCATATTTACTCTATTGCATTTACTCTATTGCAGATTTTATTGCAGAAGTCATATTTCCTACAATCAAGATTAGAGTGATTTACATTGAGCTTGAATCTATTGATAGCCCTTGTGTTATTACAGTTGAAATTAAAGTACTCATTTACAGGTAGAATGTTTTGGTAAATAATCTTATGAACTAAGCATAAGTCAGAATGTAGATGGCGTAGTTCGAGGCTATCCAGACCTAAGATTTCAAGCCTGGTGGGATAGGGAATTTTATTTCGAGAGAAGATTTGAGTACTCTTCTAGTAAAATATCTCCGGACTCTCTCTAATGCATTCATGTCCAAAATACAGTGAGGGTTCCAGGCAGGTGAGCAATATTTAAGTATAGGCAAAGGTTTTATATGCCCTAGTTTGAAGTATAGCGTTACCAGAGAGAAAACTTCACAAAATAAGATTGACAACTCTTAACGCCTTTTTTGCAATGATGTTACAGTGAGCTCTGGGACTTAGATCTTTTGAAGTGAGTACTCACTATCTTTAAAGCTTTTCATGGCATGGATGCAGGCTACTTGAAGGGCTGTCTCATCCCAATGGGATTGGCTTGTATTAGCAAAGGCGGCATGCTGTGGGCCCTGTCGGCCTGAGTATTCAGCTGGCAAAGTCCAGGACAAGAGCCCTGCCATTGTATCTGCCCTTTAGAACAGCTTACTGACCAGAGTAAGCTGCTACTGACCTTCAGTAAGAACCAAACACTTGGCTCTGCTGGTTAGCTTAAGGTTCCAATGGGAGAGCATCACAGTGGAGGTTGATAGATTAACAGCAAATCTTACCTCCCCATGACCCCACTTCCTCTCCCATCTTTTAATTGGGCCACAGTATTTGGTTTTTTCACAGTACTATGGCCTAAAACACAAATCATGTTATTTATGTCTTTTGTATAGTTTTTGTCTTTTTAAGCTTGTAAGCCACCCAGAATTACCCTGTGGTAAGATGGGTGACCAATAAATTTTACCAGCAAGCATCTAAGGAGAAATTCTTGGTCTTTCAACACAGCTTGACAAGGCTTGAATTTGGATTAAGGCTGTAAAGTAACTGACAAAGTTCCATAAGAATCTTTTATAATCTTGCGTAATGATTGTTTCATATTATAAAGAAAGCTCTAGAAGAGTTGAATGCCCTCTGTCAACATGGAGGCGTTATTGCCTTTTTATGCCCACTGTAAATGGATATCAACAAGGCATGAGAGGGAAGAAATTATGACATGTGTTTCATGACATCACAGAAATGACACAATTTATGTATTTGCATTAGATGTCAAGGCTGAAAGTAAAATGTCCTTATCTACTATTGGTGAGCAAATGTCACCCCCCATGTTTAGAAAGGGAAAGTATATAATTCAGACCTATCAGCTTGATATCTATAGTTGGTACATGCTTGGATTATTGAACAGCAAAATTATGAGCACTTGAATAGGAATGCTCACATTAACAGGAGCCACCATCATGATTTTATAATAATATTTTAATAATAATAATAATATTTTAATTTGTATACCGCCCTTCTCCCGAAGGACTCAGGGCGGTTTAAAGCCAAAATAAAAGGTCAGGTATTTGTCGAAGTCCAGGGGGAAGCTCGTTCCACAGGGTAGGAGCCCCCACAGAGAAGGCCCTTCCCCTGGGGGCCGCCAGTCGACATTGCTTGGCTGACGGCACCCTAAGAAGTCCCTCTCTGTGAGAACGCACAGGTCGCTGGGAGATACAAGATGGCAGTAGGCGGTCCCGTAAGTATCCCGGTCCTAAGCCATGGAGCGCTTTAAAGGTGGTAACCAATACCTTGAAGCACACCCGGAAGACAACAGGCAGCCAGTGCAGTCTGCGCAGGATGAGTGTTACATGGGAGCTCCGAACCGCTCCCTCTATCACCCGCGCAGCTGCATTCTGGACTAACTGGAGCCTCTGGGTGCTCTTCAAGGGTAGCCCCATGTAGAGAGCATTGCAGTAATCCAAGTGAGAGGTAACAAGAGCATGAGTGACTGTGCATAGGGCATCCCGGTCCAGGAAGGGGCGCAACTGGCGAATCAGGCGAACCTGATAAAAAGCTCTCCTGGAGATGGTCGTCAAGTGATCTTCAAACAACAACCGCCCATCCAGGAGAACGCCGAAGTTGCGCACCCTTTCCATCGGGGCCAATGACTCGCGCCCAACAGTCAGCAGCTGACTGTACCGGGGTGCCGGCATACACAGCCACTCTATCTTGGAGGGATTAAGCTTGAGCCTGTTCCTTCCCATCCAGACCCGTACGGCTTCCAGACACCGGGACAGTACTTCAGTAGCTTCTTTGGGGTGGTCTGGGGTGGAAAAGTACAGCTGTGTATCATCAGCGTACAGTTGGTACCTCACCCCAAAACCACTGATGATCTCACCCAGCGGCTTCATATAGATGTTGAACAGGAGAGGCGAGAGAATTGACCCCTGCGGCACCCCACACATGAGGCGCCTCGGGGTCGATCTCTGCCCCCCTGCCAACACCGTCTGTGACCGGTCAGAGAGATAGGAGGAGAACCACCGATAAACGGTGCTCCCACTCCCAAACTCCCCAGCCTGTGCAGCAAGATACCATGGTCGATGGTATCAAAAGTCGCTGAGAGGTCTAATAGGACCAGGGCAGAGGAGTAGCCCTTGTCCCTGGCCCTCCATAGATCATTATTATACAAAATGTGGCCATTCATGATATACTCTTTAAAAAAGTGGGAAAATTTTGGCCTATTGGCCATTTAATACTCTAGTTATAGATGAATTCACAGGTTGCATAATCACAACATTAGTGAAGAATTGGAAAATAATTTTTTTAAAAAGCTGTAGACAAGCATGAACGCTGGGCTGAAATGAATAGAGTGGCATTTAAAGGGGAAAAAAATAAATTTCTGCACCTGATAGGAAAAATGTATGACACAATTTAAAACAGGGCAGGGTGAGATTTGCAGTGGTACACATGAAAATCACAATCCTTTTAAACCACAAATTAAATATGAAGTAGCAAGGTGATACAGTTGCTAAGAACGTAAATAGCATCTTGTGATACACAGAATTGAGAACAGGGGAACTGAATTTTCAACATTCTGTTATGGTCACAATTCTCTTGAAATATTGTCTATATTTCTGAACACTGCATTTCAAAAGGCACAATGACAAAATTTCAGAAGAGGGTTATGACTAAAATTGTGAAGAGTCTGGAAACCAAGCTGTACACGGAATGGTTGCAGATCTGGGTACATTTAGCCTACAAAACAGAGATAGGTGGCTATAACAGTTGTCAACTAGTTAAAGAGTTTTCACATATGGTATAAATTCAGATCAGCATATAGGTTAAGCAGTTTAGATTACCTTATCTCTCCTTTAATTTGAACCCTGTACAGAAAAAGCAAATGCATGTGGAAAAAAACCCAAGCATTTTTTAACACATAAAGTAAGGATCTATAGTTTATTTTCAGTTTAGGTTTAGGCTTATTAGTGAACCCGCTGGAGGTCCTTGTTCTAGAGATCAGAATGACCAACTTAATTTTGTTTCTACAAAGCTCACAATTTGTTACGGATAGAAACTAATGCATAATTACTGGTTATTAATTCTCGTTTGTGTGACTCCATAATGGTTCTTGCTGCTCTTCCAAGTTCCTGTTGGTAACATGTAATTGCTCAGTGTCATTAGGAGTTGGATGGTATATAAATTCAACACATTACTATTGTTATTATTATTATATGACCTAAATAACCAGAATTTAATCTTAAACAAAGTACCTCCGTTTTCAGAATGGTCACATTCCTGCATGTTCAGGGAGTTTCACAGACCATAGAGTGATTAAATATTTTCTAGTACCTTTCAAGTAGTAAATGTTTTCTGCCAAAATTGTATGTTCTAGGGTATTGGACCACAAGTCTCCTGGTATCCATAGTTATTGTCCATGCTGGATGTGAATAGTGAAAGTTGTTATTAACATACTTGTTTAGAGAAGGCTGTGGTTCCCACTTTGCACAAAAAATGGTAGAGGCATTGTGAAACAGGCTGGAACCTGTTGCCTGAATATGTTTTTCACAAAATGAATAACTAAACAATTTCAGTTCATGATATAGCTAAATAATTATAGAATGTAGCCATAATGGATCTACAGGATACACTTGGGCATCATTTTCTTGCATAAATTCTCTCCTTCGCCTGGACTTTCGGACCGCCGCTCACCACCGCAGGGAGATGGAGCCAATGCGTTGGTTCCGTCCCAGGCGCCTGATGGACCCTGAGAGGTTCCAGACGGAGCTTGGGCCGTTCCCTGAGGATCTTGCCCACGGCACGACTGAAGAACTAGTTGCGGCCTGGGAACGGGCCGCGGCTGGGGCTTTGGACCGTGTCGTGCCTTTGCGGCCTCTGACCCGGCGTAGATCTCAATTAGCTCCTTGGTTCTCTGAGGAGCTGAGGGAGATGAAACGCCAGAGAAGACGCCTAGAGAGCACCTGGAGGTCTAGCCGTTCCGAGGCTGATTGGACACTAGTGAGGTCCTTTACTAAGACCTACCTAGTGGCAATGAGGGAGGTGAAACGTTCTTATGTTTCCACCCTCATTGCATCGGCAGATAACCGCCCAGCCGCCCTGTTTCGGGTGACTCGTTCCCTCCTTCACCAGGAGGGGCGGGATGACCCCCTACAGGGACGCGCTGAGAAGTTTAACGGTTATCTATACGATAAAATCGTTCAGCTTCGGGATAGTTTAGACCAAAATTGCGATGATCCTAGTGGGATGGCGGAGGCATGTCTTGTTGAGGTTCTTTGGGATGAGTTTGAGACTGTGACTCTCGAGGACGTGGACAGATTGCTGGGGAGGTTACATGCAACCACATGTTTACTGGACCCGTGTCCTTCCTGGCTGATGCTGGCTACTCAGGAAGTGACATGAGGCTGGCTCCAGGGAATTATAAATGCTTCATTGTCAGATGGGGTTTTCCCCGCCGCCTTGAAAGTGGCGGTGGTGAGACCCCTCCTCAAGAAGCCTTCCCTGGACCCAGCTATTTTGGGTAATTATCGTCCAGTCTCCAACCTTCGCTTTGTGGCGAAGGTTGTAGAGAGTGTGGTTGCATGGCAGCTTCCCCAGTACCTGGATGAAGCTGTCTATCTAGACCCATTCCAGTCCGGCTTCCGGTCCGGTCACAGTACGGAGACAGCTTTGGTCGCGTTGGTGGAGGACCTCTGGAGGGCCAGGGACAGGGGTTTTTCCTCTGCCCTGGTCCTATTAGATCTCTCAGTGGCTTTCGATATCATCGACCATGGTATCCTGCTGCACCGGTTGGAGGGTCTGGGAGTGGGAGGCACCGTTTACCGGTGGTTCTCCTATCTCTCCGACCGGTCGCAGACGGTGTTGACAGGGGGGCAGAGGTCGACCGCGAGGCGCCTTACTTGTGGGGTGCCTCAGGCGTCGATTCTCTCGCCTATCCTGTTCAACATCTACATGAAGCCGCTGGGCGAGGTCATCAGTGGTTTCGGGGTGAGTTATCATCTGTACGCTGATGATACTCAGCTGTATTTTTCCACCCCGGACCACCCCAACGAAGTGGTCGAAGTGCTGTCCCGGTGCCTGGAAGCTATATGGGTCTGGATGGGGAGAAACAGACTCAAGCTCAATCCCTCCAAGACGGAGTGGCTGTGGATGCCGGCACCCCGGTACAGTCAGCTGCATCCGCAGCTGACTGTTTGGGGTGAGTTAGTGGCCCCAAAGGAGGTGGTTCGCAACTTGGGCGTCCTCCTGGATGGTAAGCTGTCCTTTGATGAACATCTGGCGGCCGTCTCCAGGAGGGCCTTTTACCAAGTTCGCTTCCTTGACCGGGATGCCTTATGCACAGTCACTCATGCTCTGGTTACGTCTCGGTTGGATTACTGCAATGCTCTCTACATGGGGCTGCCCTTGAGGTGCACCCGGAGGCTGCAGTTAGTCCAGAATGCGGCTGCATGAGTAGTAATGGGAGCCACTCGTGGCTCTCACATAACACCACTGCTCCGTAGTCTGCACTGGCTTCCTGTGGTCTTTCGAGTGCGCTTCAAGATTTTGGTTACCACCTTTAAAGCGCTCCATGGCTTAGGACACGGGTACTTACGAGACCACCTGCTGTTACCCTATGCCTCCCACCGACCTGTACGCTCTCATAGAGAGGGTCTCCTCAGGGTGCCGTCCGCCAAACAGTGTCGGCTGGCGGCCCCCAGGAGTAGGGCCTTCTCTGTGGGAGCATCAACGCTCTGGAATGAACTTCCCCCTGGCCTACGTCAAGTGCCTGATCTTCGGACCTTCCGTCGTGAGCTAAAAACATACTTATTTATTCAAGCGGGACTGGCATAATAGTTGATTTTAAATTGGGGTTTTATTAATATTTTTTTAAAAAAAATTAAATTTAAATTTTGATTATCAGCCTTTTTTTGTAATTTGCTATTTTTTAATTTGGTTTTAATTGTACATATTCTGTGTTTTATCTTTGGCTGTACACCGCCCTGAGTCCTTCGGGAGAAGGGCGGTATAAAAATTTGATAAATAAAAATAAATAAATAAAAAAATACTCGCCAGGGCCAACTCATCACAGGACAATTCGCCATGGTCAACTTGCCACGGGACAAGAGTTACCCTAATATTGAAGAAGTGGTGGAATAGAATCATTGTAAAAAAAGATGCAAGAAGGGATAAAATGCAACGTGAATGACAAAAATTAAAATACTTTAAAAATTATTTTAAATAATTAAATTGAATTGTTGAATTGTTCTGCAATGAGTTGTTCCAGGTGACTAGGCTTTGGTGAGTTGTCCTATGGTGAGTTGGCCGCATGAGTTGGCTGCAGCAAGTTAGCCATGGCGAATTGTCCCATTCTGAGCAAAAATAGTAGCAATAGTAATACACTCCTTGGGTACAATCCCAAAACATCTGGATCATCACTTGAACACCATCAGCATTGACAAAACCGATTGTAAAAAGTCAATTGCAAAAAGCAGCTTTACTTAGAACACTGCGACGATACATTTAACACCATCAAACAACAACATTTGCTTATCTCAAGTCCTTGGGAATGACGTGACAGGTGAATAAAAATACAAAATCAAATCTAAACATCTGGCTACCTGTGTGACCAACCATAATAATAATAATAATAATAATAATAATAATAATAATAATAATAATAATAATAATAATAATAATAATAATAATAATAATAATAATAATAATAATATGAGCATCTAAATTTTCTTTTAAAATATTGTCCATCACTATAAAATATTCAAAGAACAGGATACTGTGGGAAGAAACTCCTTCCCGGTTACCATAATATGCCAACCCAGAAATTAATGTTGAGCTATTGTGTTGTGCACCATCATCTTCCACTTCTTTTGTAGTCACTTGATACCTACTCATTTGGTTCCTACATGGGTTGCGGGGGCCAGAACACAAGAGGTCTAATTCTAACCGGATTACTGTATCAATTGATATTTAGGACCTGTTAGATTTTTGGTTATTTTCATCTGGTCTGTATAAGCCACTTTAAGAGGGACAGTATTTTAACTAATAATGTTAAGGAATGATTTAGAAAATTGTTAGCTTTTACCCTAAAAGCATATGTGTTTAAGTAATAAAGTCACAGGACGGAATCAAGATTTTGTAAATGATGGAGAAAGAAAATAAAAAAATCCCCTCCATGATAGATAGGCAGGAAAAATTGACCACATGCTTATTCACTGCAATTTCCATGTTGCAAGCCAATAAACCTTAGGTGCAGGTGCAGACCTTTCAGGCATGTGATCTATTGCCAGTGACATCTGAGATTATACAGGTTAATATTAATAAACATTGACATTGGATTTTATCAACATTTTAGAAATATAGACTAAAACTGTACAGTATGGATAGCTGATTGAGATACCCTAAGTCTAAGAGGTGCTATGACTTTTAACTCACCATCCTAAAAGTTTCCAATATTTTTTCCATATTTGTTCTGTGAAGATTATATTGTTCAGCACACATAATAATAATAATAATAATAATAATAATAATAATAATAATAATAATAATAATAATAATAATAATAATAATAATAATAATAATAATAATAATAATAATTTAATTTCTATACTGCCCTTCTCCCGAAGGACTCAGGGCGGTTTACAGCCAGATAAAAACACAATATACATATAACCCAAAAATTTAAAAACCTATTAAAAAACTGATTCAATTTGGCCGAAATAAGACTTTAAAACAATAATAAAACTATAATAAACCCCTATTAAAATTACTATTACTTTAAGCCAGCCCTGCGTGGCTAAACAAAAACGTCTTCAACTCATGACGGAAGGTCCGGAGGTCAGGGAGTTGTCTTATACCTGGAGGCAGCTCATTCCAGAGGGCAGGTGCCCCCACAGAGAAGGTCCCTCCCCCTGTGGGTCGCCAGTTGACATTGTTTGACTGATGGCACCCTGAGGAGACTCTCCCTATGGTCATACTGTAGGCTCATAAAAATCTTTTGCTCTTAATATAATATAAGAGCAAAATATAATATAAGCTCAGTTCCCAGTTCTCCATGTGTTTATTCATGGAAAGTACTAGCCAAATAACTTTATTTACAATATACTAATACTAAGTTCTTGTTTTGCTTCCCCAGAATGTTTTAAATGAGTAAAGCTATTCTAATAAAACTGGAGAGAAATAGTAACAGTGTGTTTGAAATTGAACTCTGAAACTGCTGTCAGTGTTTTAATTCAACCCAAATTGTGGACATAGTTTAACGCAAATCTCTCTTGGCTTTAGGTCCTTAATATGATTTTCATGGCCACCTAACCAAATCTCAACAAATCAGTGGATATGGCATAAAACCTTACATAACATCAACCTCTGTCTGTCTTGCTGTGTCACAGCAAGAATGGTAGTTAGATATCTCTGCTTTTTTGTATGCTTTCTAAATAGTATTTAACATATAGTCTCAGAAATAACACACAAAATATTTGGAAAAAATGCTAACTTTTCTATAACAAAAATCTCATTTGTAGGTTTATTTTATTCCTTAACATCTCTACTGTAATTGAAAAACACAGGTAAATAACCTTGGCAAGCTTTAGATTGATGGGCAAATTGTATGTCTTAAACTAGTTCTTGGCTCTGAGGAAGTTACTAACTCACACCTCTGCCAGTGTGCTCTGGCTTCCTCTGTTAATCTTTTGCTTGTGAAAGGAGAAATAATAAAGAGAAAAAGGGAAAGAGAACATGGTGATTTATGCATTGCTGCTATGCAGAACTCAATAGAAAAAGGATACCCTACCCTGACTACAAAGCTGTAGGCATGTACCATGATGGTTACATAACATAACAATATTGCAGAAGCAATATTGGTAAATTTCTTGGTAACATCTACAAAGCAAGGAATCCAACTAAAACTAAGATCTTGGCATATGTTTTTAATGCAAAAGCTATCGATGATAGCTTTGCCAACTTAAGAATGATTTGCCAACTTGAGAAATTTTGTGCAGCCCTTTTAGAGCTTTATTTTGCGACAAGAAAAGGAAATGCACTGACTATGCACGTTTTATAATCTGAAACCTTAAAAAGCATCGGAGGTATTGGTTATGAATGACTCTTGAGATCTCCAAAGAATTATGTTATTGATCTTAAAACTATAGTTGCTATTATCAACTACTCATGGGCAAAGGGGCAAATTTGTTCACATCCATTATATCTATTTAATATATATTTGATGTACCTGCATCTTATGCTTTTTCAAATCCTTGAACATCTGTAAAAGAAAGCAGCATCTGTGTGATTACTTATTGCTTTCTTGGGTCTCCTATGTGAAACTTCAAATTCTTCCTGTAAATGGGACAGAGCAGCTTTAATACATGAGTTTCATCTTACATGATTGTAATCCTAGGCCAATATTTATAAAGAGTTTGTTTCCAGTGGGAAATTAAATAATCTGAAAAGCATAGTAAAACACAAATTATGTACACTGAGAAAATTCTTACAGTGATGTCTCTTCAGTGCTGATTAATAGAAACAGTAGTAAACATAAAAAGGAACTACTTCTATCTCCTTCTAAATCATAACACAGGCTTTTGTATGGTAAACTCTTGTGTCAAAACTTGTCATTTAAATTCTTAGCACACAACAAGAATAAGTGTAAAATCTGCACGCTCTTGGAATTACATTTAAAATATTTTTATTCATCCAGGATGCAAAACAATTATACAAATATAAGTACAAATTTGTTAATATTTAAGGTTTTGAGTCTTGCTCAGTTTGTGTAATTTCTGTATTAGCTTGAAATGTTTGTAAAAAAAAGTTCATGTTAAATTGTGCATATTTTTCTGCACGTGTCTCCTAGCATATACATATTTGAGAACATTGTGGTAATGTGGTTAAAGTACTGTATTGGAAAAGAGAGGCCAAAGTCAGTCTTCCGTTAAGTATGGAAGTCAGATGGCTGATTTGGGGGCAATCACTTTTTTTCTGCCCTGGACTGAGGATTTGAAAAACATTTTTCTGCACCAGCATGATAGATTATGGTCCATAACCTTCAGTGAGAACTTCACCCAGCAGTGGTTCGACTGGGAATGATGATGATGATGATGATGATGATGATGATATAGCAACTTGTTCGATTGCCTGATTAGAATAATGAAGTTTGAAGAAAAATGAAGTTTGAATGATTAGGTGAACCAAAGTACAGAAAAATTGCTGCAGGCTGTGAAAATGGAGAACATTATAAAAACAACAGAAACAAAGGCAGAATATAAGGAAAAACAGCTGGATGACAGATTAAATAGATGGAAAACCAAAGCTTTGCGTGGACAGTACTTGAAAAACATTGGTGGAAAATGTGATGACAACTTTACATGGGCACAGTTTAAGATGGGAATCATCAAGAAAGAAACAGAAGGTTTAATACTCGCTGCTCAAGAACAAGCACTACAAACTAATGCCATGAAAGCAATGATACAAAAATCCACTGACAATCCAAACTGCCGACTTTGCAACAACAAAGTTGAAACTGTTTCACATTTAATTTGGGAATGCAGCAAAATTGCACAAACTGATTACAAAGCTAGACAAGACCGAGTTGCTAAATTAATCCACTGGTCATTATGTTGAAAATACGATTTATCTGTAACAAAAAAGTCATAGCAACATAAAGTGGAAAAAGTTATAGAAAATGAGAAGGTGAAGATCTTGTAGGACTTTCGAATATGGACGGGTCATTTGGAAAACAACAGGCCAGATATCACAGTTACCAAAAACTGAAACATACAATTTATTGATATCGCGATACCAGGAGATGCCAGAGTCGAAGAAAAAGAACTGGAAAAAATCATGAAATATCGCGACCTGGCCATAGAAACTACATGACTATGAATGAAACATATAACAGTGATACCCATTGTCATCGGGGCACTTGGTACCATGTCCAAGAATTTTATAACAAATTGCAGCTTTCTGCAATAACACCAGCAGAACTGCAAAAAAACTGCGCTACTTGGAACATTGTACATCTTAAGAAGGTACTTGGTTGCTATCTAGGATGCTGACAGCAACCCGTATCAACCATTAGCACCAGTCAATGTTATTTGTGATGCAGTTTTTAATGTTCCATTGACTGAGTTTCATGTTTAATGAATAAAATAAATAATAATAATACAATTGCAACAATAATGTGTAAAGAAATAAATCATCACTACATTTCTCTATACCTCTGACTATCCCACCCCACAAACATCTTTCCAGTTTACACAAATTCTCAATTAAAAACACTGGTTCTGGTCTTTCTCGTTGTCTCAATCATCTACTTTCTTTCCCTTCAATTTTGTTTTCTTCTACCATCATTTTTTTCATTATTTCCTTTTCCTACCTTGTGCCTTTCCCATCTCCACATTCTTCATCTTGTCTTTTCCTATTCCAAGCTTTTTTATGCTTCTTCTGAAGGAAAACTTCAGATGTTTCCACCACTTGCTGATTTAAATCCACCTTTTCTTCCTCTACATTTTTCCATCTGAGTTATTCTTCTTCCTCCAATTTCTCCTTCCTCTACATCAGGCTTAGAGAGGGCTATAAAGCACTGTGAAGTGGTATAGAAGTCTAAGTGCTATTGCTATTATAAACTCTTATTGTTTCATATTTAATCTCATGGTCCTGTTGAAAGTTCCACTGTCTGGTAGGTTTGTTGGGGAAGGACAGACCTTAGGCAGAAGGGTATTCCAATCTACCTGGCAACTTCAAGATTAAATACAACAGAGGCCACTGCCCCAAAACTCAGATAATGTCCTCTTTAAAACATCATGATGGTAATCTCCTACAAAAAAACATGTTGCCACATGATGATGTCTTAATAACCTTGATTTCTTTAAGACAGCATTTGTCAATACAATGCCCTACAAATATTTTGACTAAGGTAATAGTTAATGAAGTGAAGACTATTGTTTTAATTTGTTGCATGTTGTATGCATGCTAGGAAATGCTGGTATCTTCTAGTGCATTCAGCAACAACAAAATGGGAAGTTTGATTTTTAATTTTAATTTAAGAGATTTGAAAAAGTCTTCTTCCTTTTCCTCTTCTTGTTCCTCTTCCATTCCCTTCCCTTCCCTTCCTCCACCGCCTCCTCCTCCTCTTCATTTGTACTTTTGGCTTCTCAAATGACAGTTATAAGCATGTTCTCCCAGAGATGTAAATAAGCCAATTACTAATTTAGGAAAAATTGCCAATAACAGACAACAAGATTTAAGAGTAAAGTAATCTGCTACAAATTATGAAAAATGAGTATCATAAAGTCTGAATCTAATAATGTAAAACACAGCAAATGTGTTTCAACCTTAACCCTTCTCTGATTCCAATCGGGATGGTGGGCCAAACCAATATCCTGCTACACAGTATTTAACAGGGTGGAATTTGGTTTCTTGATTCAATCCATCTCATACAGATTTTGGGAAGGGCCCTCCTTTTTAACTTCAGCAAATTTCTGCATTATTTGTGACCCATGACTATACATAAGGTAAAGAAGTTATTATGTTCCTTTCAAAGTATATATTTTAAGAGTCTTGTAGGACTGCCAACTTTTTATATGCCAACATTCATAAACCGAAGCAGCAATTGCCAAATAAAACAAGCTAGGAATACACACTCACACAGGCATACATACAGAGACCGGAGAAGTAAAAGATGTATGAGGCTCTTCTCTTCAAGAAAAATATTGCAACATCAGAATTTCCCCAATTCATAATGTATGTCTTACTTATGCCAGCTAATGATAAACTTTCTCTGGAAAAGAAAGCAACAGGATTCCTTTTTTGCATTAGTAGCTCAACACTGATGGTACATGGAATAAAATTGGACCTATAAGATTCTTACGCCAAGATTGGGTTGAGCCACTATGCATCTCTGGAGCCTGTTTCCCTTGCAAAGTAATGTTATATTAGTCAAACCCAACTATATAGTTAATTCTGTAGCCCTACATCCCAGGGATTGGCAACTTTTATTCTGACAAGGATCATGTTCTCTCTAGGTTAATTTGTGGGGAGTTGTTATGGTTGATTTTACAGCCAGTCAGATGTTTAGACTGAATTTGGCATTTTATCTACCTATCAAGTCGTTCCCAAGAACCTGGGATAGGCAGGTGCTGTAGATGGTATATTATTGATAGAATTTTAGACCTTTATATATGTGTAACATATGTACCTAATGCTGTTACTTTCTTTTTTTCCCATAACAACTCTGTAAGGTAGGTTATTTAACTGAGGCAGAAATAAAAAAGAGCTTAAAAGGTAAAGGTAAAGGTTCTCCTTGCACATATGTGCTAGTCATTCCCGACTCTAGGGGGCAGTGCTCATCTAGGTTTCAAAGCCGAAGAGCCAGCGCTGTCCAAAGACGTCTCTGTGGTCATGTGGCTGGCATGACTAAATGCCAAAGGTGCACGGAATGCTGTTACCTTTCCACCAAAGGTGGTCCCTAGTTTTCTACTTGCATTTTTTTATGTGCTTTCAAACTGCTAAGTTGGCAGAAGCTGGGACAAGTAATGGGAGCTCACCCCATTACGTGGCACTAGGGATTCGAACCGCTGAACTGCCGACTTTTTGATCGATAAGCTCAGGATCTTAGTCACTGAGACACCCCATCCCAAACAAAAAACAAACAAGAGCTTAGCCAATGCCAAAAGTGGGTGGGGAGATCTTATCTCTCTTACCTTTTCCTTTTTGACACCTCTTTTTATTTCTCATAAGCAGCAGTTTCAGAAAAGAACAATTTTAATGAGAAGTAAAAACAAATGTTTTTTTCATATAAATTGAATAAATATATACATTTATAAATATATAAATATATAAAATATATAAACATATATAAAGTATATAAATATAAATATATGAAAAAGCAAGGTTCTACATTTAGGCAAAAAAACCACAAAATGCACAGGTACAGTATAAGTGGTACCTTGCTCAATAGTGGTAACTGTGAGAGGGATCTTTTGAGTCCTAGTGGAAAACCATTTAGATATGAGCCAGCAGTGTGCAGCAGCTGCCAAAATAGCTAACACAGTTCTGGGCTGCATAAACAGAAGGATAGAATCAAGATCACTTGAACTGTTAATACCACTTTATAATGCCTTGTAAGGCCACACTTGGAGTACTGCATTCAGTTTTGGTTGTCACGATGTAAAAAAGATGTTGAGACTCTAGAAAGAGTGCAGAGAAGAGCAACAAAGATGATTAGGGGACTGGAGGCTAAAACATACGAAGAACGGTTGCAGGAACTGGGTATGTCTAGTTTAATGAAAAAAAAGGACTAGGGGAGACATGATAGCAGTGTTCCAATATTTCAGGGGCTGCCACAAAGAAGAGGGAGTCAAACTATTCTCCAAAGCACCTGAGGGTAGAACAGGAAGCAATGGGTGGAAACTAATCAAGGAGAGAAGCAACTTATAACTAAGGAGAAATTTCCTGACAATTAGAACAATTAATCAGTGGAACAACTTGCCTGCAAAAGTTGTGAATGCTCCAACACTGGAAGTTTTTAAGAAGATGTTGGATAACCATTTGTCTGAAGTAGTGTAGGGCAGGGTGGGTTCTACTTACCTTTACTACCAGTTCACAATGGGAGCATGTGCGCGCCTGCACAGAAGGTGTAGATCACCCATGATGACGTCGGGGCAGGTGGGTGGAGCCTCCTGCCAGTTTTACTACCAGTTCTATAGAAGTTCTATTCTATAAATATTTTGTGCAGAAGTTATGAATTTAGGTTAGAGATCACATACAATTAAATTGTGGGCTATGTATAATTTATTCAGACAGATTTTAATTTCCAGTATACTCATTCAAAATTAAGTTAGCTTTCAACTCTCAGTGGGATTTACTAGTGAGTTTACCATGAAAGCTGTACTCTTATAAAATAGCAATAGCAATAGCACTTACACTTATATACTACTTCATAGTGCTTTTCAGCCTTCTCTAATCAGTCTACAGAGTCAGCATATTGCCCGAAATAATCCTCATATTACTTCATCATTACAGAATGATGAAAGGCTGAGTCAGCCTTGAGCTGGTCAGAATCGAATTTCTGGCAGTGAGCAGTGAGTTAACCTGCAATACTGCATTCTATCCACTATGCCACCATGGCTAAGTACATGCTACATTGAATAGTCTAACTTCTAAATATTCTTCCACATTGTGAATATTTGTATGTGTCAGTAATAGATATGCAGTTAGATAGCCACTAGTGGGGTAATCAATCCAGTCAATATTGTTTGTTAATGAACTGGTATAACTATGTCGTTACTACATAGACATGCAGAAAAGAAAGAAAATAAATTTTCATAGACTTTTCTAGTTCTACGTTTATGACTTGCCTCCTCTTCTTCTTTTTTTCATATTTTATTGGTGCAAAATTTTTAGTAATCTGGGCCACCAGGTAGTTTCTTGACACACTATGTGAAAGAAATACTATATAGTCTTTGGTACATTTCCCAGGTTGGAATATATTCAAAGAGTAGACTAAGAAATGGCAGCGTATCCTAATAATAAACTAGAGTCTTAATAGAAACCTCATACAACTGATTTGCTGTCAGCAATCCATATCATATAACAAAAGTGCACTGTATAGAGAAGCCTCCATCTATGGCTTCAGTACAAGCTGATGAAAGAACACTATAATTTTACAAAAACACAGTCCACTTACCAAGTATGCAGTAGAAGCAAAATAATTATATAAAACCATTCTTTTTTATTAGTTTAAATTCAGCAACTTATTTTTTCCATGCACATCACTGTTTGAAATTTTTAATATTAATTTGCCAATAAATAGGAAATTACAGTACAGACATCTGACTGAATATGCGGGTTGGATGAGAAGCATCATCTTTCTGAAAATATCATTTTTTAAATGTAGTTCTTTAATCCAAAAAGTATTTGAATAAGACACTGAAATGTCTTTTCTATCTCTTTGCACTTTTTTATCTTTTCTCTACTTTTTATATGTTCCTTAGTTTATATTAGACTCTTTTCTCTTTGTACTTGCATGGGCTACTCAAATTATTATATAGAAAGAAATTGTCTCATTTTACTTTATTGCACAATGACTCCACTTCTATCTCAAAGTAAAATCTTAAAGCTGGTGGCATGACATTGGCATAAAAAATGCAATGTACCAATGCAATTCCAATGTGCCAATGCAAGCCCAATGCCCATTTTTTCAAAAATGCCCCCCTCGATGCCTGTAATTTGCATCCTATTTCAGCCATTTTAATTTATCCCATCTATCACAATTGCCAAATTCATTGTTATGGCTTGACCAATCTCAATCACAGCCATTTACATCTTGACGATCTTGACGAATGTGTCTTGTCCTTTTGTGTACACTGAGAGCATATGCACCAAAGACAAATTCCTTGTGTGTCCAATCTCACTCACCAATAAAGAATTCTATTCTATTCTATTAAATACTAAAATCCCGAGGATTAGGCAATTCCTGGAGCAACCTGATCCCAAGATAACCCAGAGAAATTCACTTCCATTGGCTGTCCTGGGATCTTTCACTACTGAACTGGGATCACCAGATCCAGCAATCAAGAATTGCCTGTTTTCCAATTAAGCTGCGGCTTCTTTTTAGTTTGTCATTCTATACATTCCTATACTTCTTTTAGTGTCTTTCAGTCAGCATCTTTAGAATGGACAGTTCATTCGACATTCTATTGTACTGTGAATTAATTTGTTTAGATTGTACTTGCAATAATGCATTTTGGAACATAAGAAAACACTGAAATGATATGAGTTAAGAATGTCTGAGCAATGAAGTTCCAGATTGCAGAACTCTAGTCTCATAAGGTTGGAATAAACCCAAAGATGATTTCTAAAAAATTCTGAAGTTTGCACTTAGGCATATTTTTCTGCAGAGAGAGAAAAGCAGCAATTAATCATAAGGTTAAGGCTTATTTCTTAACAAATCCATGCAGTAAATCTTTCTTTTCCTTCAGAAATTCCCTCCCCAGCCAAATTATAATAGTGCTATGCTAGAAGAGGCTTTGATTATATGACCAATTGTTTAGTATGTGTTTTTAAACTGGCTTGTAATTGCTAAATTAATCTCTCCAAGGTATTAAAAGCTGATTTGCACAAAGCTGTACAAGAGAATCCTGGAAGAAAAAGCAAAACATTATACCCTAAATTGATAACATGCCCATTGCAATGGCAAATATTTGCTTACTCGTGGCCCTAGGAATAAGCAAATATCAGCAGCGGGGATCACAAATGCAGAGGCACTGCTATTGGAGGCTGTCAGTAAGTGGTATGGTGGCTTCAGGAATTGAATTTCTCTTACTAGAAGCTTTGTCTCAGCCTATGTAAGAAGCTTTGGCACTGTATCAGGCCTCTGGGGAAGCCACTTAGCAGGGTGGGGATTATGCAATGGTTTACTACAGTTTGTGCTTCTCATTTCATAGCAAAACTTGCTTCCTGTGTCATGAAGGCATGTGTACACCCTCTACTTGCTTCTTCTTCTTTTTTTTTTTTTTTGCATGTGCTGAACATATGCTATTTCAAAGTCTGAGCAGGCAAGAAAGAGGGAGGGGAAAAGACTTTAATGCATATGGCTGATGAATAAAAAAAATCAAAACAAAAAAAATCTCTGTAAATCTTATACTAATGGCAACAATGCAGAGATGGGTAATTTGGCCAGCCTAAATAATACTCTCAAAATGGATGTGCTCTGCTTTGACAATCCCATCTAAAATGCAAATGAATTATGCCTGACTATAATAATAGCTGCAAGTGTTACATGATTCCTCCCTTAATATTAGGTTTACTCTTAATGAGTATTCCCTAACACATTGCTCTCAAAGATTGGCTTGTGCTGGAGAGAAAGGAATAAAGGGGGGGGGGGTATTTAAACGGAGAAAACAGAATTGTGGATGTACTTCCTGTCTTTAAAAAAAATAGGAGTGTGGGGAGGAAACTGAGATTCTAAAGCACTTCATATCTATTTGCAGTTCTGTAAGGAAAAATGTTTGAATACTTTAAGGAGGTTTTAGAATATTTGGCTTTTCTACTGAGTGCTATTTATCTTTTTAAAATTGTGTTTAACTGTGTGGGATTTTTTTTAAAACAAAAATCCTGATGAATGCCCTGAAAGATTTGCAGTGCACTAGTCCTACACATAAAAATCCTTAGGAAACAGTAGTAATTTCTTTATAAGCTTTGCTCGGGCAATAAAACAGTGCTGGTGTTTTACATAGGTCCAAATGCAGCAGTTGGATTTGACTTTATGAACCATGCAAATTAGTTCCCATCTGGAAGACGAGGTTGAATAAAGATGGAATAGTAAGACTGTATCTAATAAGAAGATATATTTCTTCTACTTGACACTATTCCATAATGAAAATTGGGGAGAAAGAAATTCCAAAAGATAAAATCAGTCTAATTTCATATATTATTCCATGACATAGGAAATAACTACGGAGAAACAACACTTGTATTATAATTTCTGGTACTTCTCATCCATGGTTCACAAAGCTCTTCTTACTCATATATACTCAATATGTATTCAATCAGAGGATCAGGAATATTAATTTTCAGAGTATTTTAATGTAGCCCTTTATCTAATTTGAAAAGATATTTACAGGGAGGCAGTTTAACTTCAGATAAGAGCAGGCCTTATTCAACCAAAACAATACAAGAGCACACAATAGATACAAACTCATGGTAAACCGATCCAAACTTGATTGCAGAAAATACAACTTCAGTAACAGAGTGGTCAATGCCTGGCATGTACTACCTGACTCTGTGGTTTCTTCCCCAAACCCCCAAAACTTTAACCTTAAAACTGTCTCCTGTAGACCTCACCCCATTCCTAAGAGGTCTTTAAGGGACGTGCATAAGCGCACCAGCATGCCTACAGTCCCTGTCCTAATGTTTCCTTTTATTCGTATCCATTTCATGTATTCCTAATTATGTTTATACTTGTATCTGTTATCAAATACATGCTTGACGAAATAAATAAAATTAAAAAAAATCAGGAGACGGAGGGAGAAGTTGGTAGAGACGAAAAATTATGGTTTTGCTTATTTGTGTTATTCTCAGATAACATATTGTACAGCATATTGTCCCTGAAAATTTTCACCTGAAGAGGAAAAAAAAGTTGCTGATCAAGCAATAGCCAGAATTTTCAAGATTTGTATGACTCATTAAAGATTGGGAGCTTTTGCTATGTGTTTTTTCATAGAATGCTTGAAAATACTTAAACAATTTCCAGTATTCAGCTGTAACAGGAGTAGAACATTTATATTTCTTGCTTTAAGTTTCTTAGACATCTAAAGAGAAACTTTTTTATGAAAAATGCTTTTGCATACTAATAACCTAAGTCAGTTCAGTTAAAAAACAGTGCCTGTATACATACAACATGCTAATTGTGACTTTCTTTTACCTTGATTAATATATTGTTCAGTCTATTGTGTGAATCCAGAAAATATTTTTATTCAGTAGTCAATTAAGCTCTGGTCAGGGCCTCTGGTGGCTCAACAGGCTAATGCAGCCTGTTATTAACAGCAACTGCTTGCAATATTGCAGTCCCACCAGGCCGAAGGTTGACTCAGCCTTCCATCCTTTATAAGGTAGGTAAAATGAGGACCCAGATTGTTGGGGGGCAATAAGTTGACTTTGTATATAGTATACAAATGGATGAAGACTATTGCCTGACATAGTGTAAGCCGCCCTGAGTCTTCAGAGAAAGGCGGGATATAAATGCAAATAAAATAAAAAATAAAATAAAAAAGCACATTGGGTAAATATGGCCAATGTCAGTGAAGAATGAGGAGTTTTCATTAGTGGACAGTCAATTAGAAAAGAGCCATGGAAGATTATTCTCGTTTGTGATTATTGCTATGAGACTATTATATGTACAAAAATGGAAAGGCTCAGAAAAGAGGGGATGGGGTTGGTTAAGATGACAGACCGAGTAGACATGGCAAAATTACCAATAAGTTGTTTGTTTAGAGAAAGATCAACATTTATCAGTGACTGAAAACTCCTAGTGCACTTTTTGTTTGAAAAAAGAAAAAGTAATATTATGATTTATGGGTTTGAAAATTAGAAAATGTTGCTTGTGGAATGAAGAAAATTGTAACATTAAAGAGAGAAGGTAAAATACGAATACATTTAGAACCACTCAAGAAGATCAGAAGTCACTTCTTTATAATCTTTTCTTTTTCTTCTTTTCAATTTCTTACTTACTCACTTATTCTTCCTTATTTTTTTGTCTTTCTTGTCTAATTCTTGTTTTTATCTTGCTAAAAATTTCTTCAATAAAAATTATTTAAAAAAAAGAGAATAAGAATCTTCTGTTCACATGCCATGGTAGAAAACATCCACTGTTACAAAGGTTACAGGGTTGGGGAATGAAATGTCTGCAAGAAAACAACCAAGCTCAGAGAGCACCAAAGACCCTGCACAAAGGTTTTATTTGGCAAGAAGATTGGAAAACCTGAGGCACTGCTGTTTCTTCCTCTCTGTGTTGGAAATTCATAATCAATACACTACCAAAATTGAGTAGAAGTCTCCAAGGCTGAATCATGAAGCTCTTGCACTGAAATTAAAAACATAAGAAAAGTGTGTGTGTGGGGGGGGTGGATTAAGAAAGATGAGGAAGACAAAAAAAAGTGTTGGAATGAAATTGGACACATTAAATTGAAATGTGTGTACTCTACCCAGGGGTGTCCAACCTTGGAGACTTGTGGGCTTCAACTCCTAGAATTCTCCAGCCAGCCAAAGTTGGACATTCTTGTTCCACCCTACCTTTTGTACTGCTTAACAGTTCAACACATTGTACAGTGATTCATGAGATAATACAGTTTGCGGAATTGCAAAACAAATGGTAAAGGAATCAGGACTAGTGAACCAAACATGAATATTTTATAATTATAAAATTCTAGTTACAAAGCAGACAAAGAACAAAATAAGGAAACCCACACCTTTTTCAAATTATCTTAAAAATAAGCAAGGATTCTAAAATGTATATTTTTGAACCTTAAATATTTATAAAATAAATATCTCAATCGTTAAATGTTTATTGCTTTAATATGTTTTCTATGAATGTATTGCACAGATATTCAAAGACAGAGCTAGTGGTTATGCATACTTCTTCGGATTCTACATTTTTCATTATTTGGTATATTATATAAAATGATCATCATACATAGACACAGACATATCTTAAGTACAAATACAATAGATGGTATTAGTCATGTCAATATCTCAGGCTTAGTTTCCATTTAGAATTAATGATTTATCTTGCAGGACTGTGAAATAAAGCAAAGATTATAAAATATTTCACCAAGTAAAAATTCTATACATGTGGTGGCAATATGCATTTTACTATCACTATTTATTCATTTCCAGTAAGTAATTCTTGATCAATGTCTTTGATTTATATCTGTAGAAAATCATATAATCCATATTCCCTAGTACATATATTTATGATAAAGCCAGTTCAAATGAAATTTGAAAGATTTCTCAGACTGAGAACTAATTTCTTTGGAACTGTGTATGTCAAACAAGCAAATGTTCTATCAGCATGATTAGATGTAAAGTGAACATTAACTGTGTGTGCTATTACATTTGTTAGTTTTTAAGACAACAATATCCTTCATTCTTTTTGATACTAAAGTCAAGCAGAGCTGCCTCCTATGAAAACTTACTTTTCAGTCAGTTAAGCATTACTGGAATTTCTTAGTTAACAATGTTTTGTGTCACGTAACAGTTTTATTATTAATAAAAGTTGTTTTGTTGATAACTTTTAATTACCTCAGAAACATGTTGTGAACATTGTGAGCATATGAAGTAGTATGTTTGCATGGGTTGATCTGTGTATCTTTTTCTGTGCTGAAACAAGATGGGAGACAGAAACAGTCCTGTCACCAAATTCTCCACTCCCTTTAGAAACAGCTGATGTCTTTGTCTGGCTGACTGTAAGGACGTCAGCTAAATGGGCTCTAGGAAGAGGTAAATATTCATGTATCTGTATTTCTTCTGCTCACTCAAGGGGAGCAATGGTAAAAGTCTTCAAATGCCGACAAATACAATTTAGCTTTGAAGGCTGCCAGCAATTCTGCAGTAGCAAATCCCATTTGTAATCAAAGGGTGAGTCATTAGCCTTGACATTTGAGAAATGAAGATTACTATGAATTTATGAAAAAGATTTCCTAAAATGTTTCCTTAGCAACTGCCAATGAGAAGCCTGAGGCATCTCTCTCAGGTCCCTAGGCTGAGTAAGGCTGCCAACAGAGGAACCGATGGTTTTCTTTCTGATAGTAGTTAAAGCAAACAGTGCTCAAAGTCTGCTGTATCTTTCCACCTATAAGACTTATCTTAGAAAAAAAGGAAGATTGAACCCAGTTTAAATGTTTAAAACGAAGGTATCAATGCCTCCATTTCTTGACCATGGCTAACTGTAACAGAAGGGATCCACAGCCTTATGGCTATTGTAGCCAGGGAGTAGGAAAAATATAATAACCAAATGTAGTTAGCATGCAAAATGACTAATTGCCTGCTCGTTTTCAGATTATGCAAAGTGTCTGCCATTTCAAAAAAAATGTGGAGATCATTGCAAATCAATATCAATCAAGTTGATATTTTTTAATATTTTCAATAAAAATGGGATGCATTTTCTGGCTACATACATAAAAATAAGTCTTGCAAATTTCCATTGAAATTGTGAGTTGGATCAACAAATAACTATTAAGATAAAAGTTGTTTTCTTTAGTTCACATTCAAATCTTACTGTAATCTAAGCCATTGGAAAAATTGGGAACAGTAACACTCCTTACTAGAAGCAAACATTATGACTGTTTAAGATTCGTATTTCCAAGGCAGGAAACATAAAATGTGGTGACATTCCTAGTCTGGTAAGATAAATAACAGTTCCTCACATTTGAGAATACAATAAAATAACATAGACAATATGGTAGCAAAATTAACTTGCATTTTTTCACTATGTAAGATATAAAGGGCTTTAGAGACAATTTAGGAAAAGTATGTGTAGCCAATTGGCAGTTAACTGATTTTAACCATGCTAAGCTCAAATTTAAATTGGATCAGCAATTGTCTCATGGGACTTGGGTGAGTCATTACCTTTCTATCTCCATTTCCCAAATGATCTTTTATAGGGTGCATAATGGCTAGATTGTTAGAAAAATGTAAAATGATAAATATGTTGCAAAGTAGAAGGGAATTATAATGGATAAATATTAAGATTAAATTGGCTTAAAGTACTGCAAAAAACAAACAAACATGGAACCCCTTTAGAACAATTCAAGCATATTTTTTATTTTTTTGTGGGATTCTTTCCTAGACACAGTTTACATATGTAACCCAATGGATCTTTGTAATGCTAAGTCAAAGAGTTGTCCTAGAGGCACACTATCTAAACCTGGACTAACCTCCAAGGGCCTTGTGGATCAAAATGCCATCTTGAATTACAGCTGGAACTGAACTGAGAGCAAACAGCTTCTCCAGAGAGCGGATGTAATATGGCCCCTCTGAGGAGTGTTGATAAGAAAGTTGGCAGTCTCAACAGCTGATGTTTCTTCAGGACCAGGTTTGGCAGATCAACTCTGATTAGTAGCAGCTGCAGTTTTAGGCTGCAGCAGCACTATGAATGTTGCAAATACATTCCAGATGATAAATGCAACACAGATTTGCAGAAAGGAGAATTCATTTTTTGGGGGGAAGGGGGTAGATTTAATAATTACTGTCCTTTTTAGTAAAGTACATAGCTTCTATAAATGAATGGGCAGCCAAAGAATGGGCAGTCCCTACCTTTTTTTTTTAAAAAAAAATGTAAATATATGAAATGTATGTAGTCATTTCTTTTCAAGGTGGAAAACTGGCTCCCCTGCACTTCCCTTTTCAAAGGAAGCAACACTTTCTGAGGATTTAGTGTGCATTGCTTGAATGGAGCCTTTGCCATTCAAAATGGCTGCCACATTATCATACCAAAAAGCAAATAGTCCCACCACACACAATATTCTCAGGGGAGTTTTGCAAGGCAGCCATAAGTGGCTAAAATCAGCTTAAACCTTCCTAATGTTAAATGTTGTTTGCATCCTTTGTTGATTTCTTTTTGAAAAAAAAAAGATTTCTTCTATCTTCTCTTTCTTGTTGTGTAAGGAGAGAATGATGATAGTAAGAAGGCTTCTGATAAGGACATGGAAAGGGGTATTTATTTTGTTTTGTTTTTCTTAAAAGAGAAGCAAAATAGGGGATGATCTAGTTGAGTAGGGACTTTGAGAGAAAAGAAAAGACTAATAATCAGCCTCTAAACCACAAGTTTCTTCCATAACAAAAGAGCAACAGGAGGTAGATAGTGTGCCTATGTGTGTTTAGGAAGAGAGTCACAGCCTTGAGGTGTTGTCACAGAAACAATGGCTAGGGAATGTGAAACATTTCTTAGTCCTGCCTGCTGTATGTTTTGTTAGATTACTGAAGTGCTTGAACTATAAAAAAATTTTTTACCTTTCTTTTAGAATTAAGGATCAGGTACCACACTGGGAACTAGACTCCAAGCTGAATTTAAAATCAACTTCAGTTTAAGCAAATCTGTCTAGATAAGAAGTGCCTCAATTAGCACTGCATAAAATTCTGAATTCTGCTCCTCCCCCCAAAACCCCCCAAACGTATCTTAATTAGCTAAGAGTAAGAGCCTTGAATAGAAAAACATTCAGAGTAACCAAATAGATACATTACCCAGGAAAGGGGAAAACTTCCAAAATGCTATATTTCTGAAATGATAAAACTGCAGTGAGTGATACTAATTTCAAAATACCATAATCTTTAATTAATAACATGTAATGGGCAACACTTTGATCTTGATAACCTATGTGCTTTCTGTCTCTGTATTCAATAATGTTTTGAGATACCCTCAATGATGGTGCTGTCTGTTTTTTTTTATTTTCACAGTAACTAGGATTGGATAAATAATAATTGGATAAACATAGGACTGTTTTCTAGTAACTCTTCAAAGAGAGAAATGTACTGTGTAAGGAAAGATAGATATCCACTCAACAAACATAACTACACATTTAATTTTGCTTACTTCTTCAGAAATTCTTCAAATTATGGCTGTGAACATGGAGGCTTTACTTTATTAGAATGACAGATAGTTACACTCATGTACCCATTTGTACACCAATTGTGCTTACTTGCAAGACTGTGTAAATCATGTATACACTAATGTATTGAAACAGCGTTCTAAACCTTTGATTAAAGGTATATTAAGATTCAATGTGTTGCATTCCTGACAATGTTTTCAACGTTTTTCATACTAGCAAAACATACGACAAGTTTAGTAAAACTGCATATTCAAGGTTAAGTCAGATGGACATAAACAATCACATTTATGCAATTAGAGCCTAACAAGATACAAAAGCTGTTAGCATCTATTCTCTGGGATATATCTTTAGCCCCATCCATAACTGTCAGAGGAGACAGAGCAGGAAAACTTTGGCTTTAAAGCTGTATTAGTTTGGTCCAGCCGAAAAGAAAGACCTTGGAGTTTTCATGTCAAATGATCTAAGTGCCAAAGCCCACTGCAACTACATAGCAAAAAAAGCTCTAAGAGTTGTAAACCTAATTTTGCATAGCTTCTTTTCCAAAAACACCACACTACTAACCAGAGCATATAAAACATTTGCTAGACCAATTCTAGAATACAGCTCACCTGTTTGGAACCCTCACCACATCTCTGACATCAATACAATTGAACGTGTCCAGAAATATTTTACAAGAAGAGTTCTCCATTCCTCTGAAAACAACAAAATACCTTATCCCATCAGACTTGAAATCCTAGGCTTAGAAAACTTGGAACTCCGTCGCCTTCGACAAGACCTATGTTTAACTCACAGAATCATCTATTGTAATGTCCTTCCTGTCAAAGACTACTTCAGCTTTAATTGCAATAATACAAGGGCAACCAACAGATTTAAACTTAATGTAAACCGCTTTAATCTAGATTGCAGAAAATATGACTTCTGCAACAGAATCATCAGTGCTTGGAATACTTTACCTGACTCTGTGGTCTCTTCCCATAATCCTAAAAACTTTAACCAAAAACTTTCTACTGTTGACCTCACCCCATTCCTAAGAGGACCATAAGGGGCGTGCATAAGCGCACAAACGTGCCTACCGTTCCTGTCCTATTGTTTTCTTTTCTTCTTCCTATATATGTTTATATGTGTATATACTATATAATCTTTTTGTATGATGTTGTGACAAAATAAATAAATAAATAAATAAATAAATAAATAAATAACATACCAACTCACTTCTGTCATCAGATCTACAAATAGATGCAGCACTACCAACAAAGGACGATTATGCTGTTCATAAGCCTGCATTTCCCCCCCCTGCCCCCCGCATTGTTAAAGTGATCTAACAGCTGTTTTTGAAGATGTAATATTTTAGGCATGATTTGTATCTGATCCTCTTTAAATGATACAGCCCATTTTTGGATATGAAAATCTAGATATTTTCTCTGGAACATAGAGTTATCACTTAAATTATAAAAATAACATACTGTAAATATTCTCCTCAAAAGAAAAGTGGTCAAAACATTATAGATTTTATTTATTTATACAATTAGATATTAAGTATCCCATTTTGTTGTTCTAAAAGGTTTATAAACATTTCAATATAAGCCTATAAAGTAGTCCTTCTAAGTGTAAATAAGGCGGGGCCAATTTCAATTCCAACATAACATCCCTTTGTAATAAAATCCCTGCCAGAGAAGAAAGTTTAGCTGAAGATGTTAAACATATTTGTGACAGGATGTGTCTAAAGATGCCTTGTTGAAATATGTTTAGTAGTGGTGTTTTTAGAAGTTTCTCTCTTAGTTCATTTTTGTTCAAGCTAATTGAAGAACATTAGCAAGAACATCTGCCTAAGCTCTAATTGTTTAGGCATGAGATGCCAGTGGCCTTCTATGTGTTGTTAAAATGCAACTGTCCCAGCATTCTTCATTTTTGACTGCACCGTTTCCTCCTTGTCCTTATCCTAACACTAATCCTGTCCTTTATCAGGGGATAAAGTTCAATATTTAGAGGGGTTACATCCATGGTGCTCTCTGAGCTTGGTTGTTTCCTTACCAAACTAAATAATATCATCAGTACTAGAAATGAAATGTTTGTAAGAAAACAACAACAACAACAACAAAAAACAGCTCAGAGGGCACTAAAGATTCCACAGTTCAATCTTGAGCTACAAATATTCTCTGCTATTAATACTATTTTCTATTCTTTTATAGCTACATACAGTCTTTTTCAATGGAATTTCCTACATGCAGTTTGCTTCACAACAACATGGCAGTATTTTGCCATTACGTTCTTCTGGATCATGGGTTAGTTCCCAAGTCCAGAGTTTTCCTGGGCATCTTTCATATTAATATAAATATTAACATAAATAATAGTTAGGTTTGACCATTTATAATTTTTGAATCAGTTAAGATTAGCTACGGTAATTGTAGCAACCTGCATTTTCACACAAAATCTCTCTTCTTCTTAAAGGCTGATCAATGAAAGACACCTATCCATTATCATTTAGAATATTCCCAATGATCTATGTAAAAATTAGATATGGGATATATTTTATATTTAGTACAATTCCTGATTTGGGGCAGGGGACAGCTCTTGAACATGGTGCATGCAGATGGTTCCTCTGAAAATTGTTCATTCATTAATTACAGAACTTCTTGTTCTGCTTGTACAGTTGAAAGACAAACGGGATGACAAGGAGCAAAAGGAGAAAGGGGCCCCTGGTCACTAGGCCACAATGCCTGTTTCTAGTATTAGGTTTACTCAGATATCAATATCCACATATATATTTATAGATATTAGAAGAGAAAATCTCATATTGGTTTTTATGTATATGAGACAGTTTTGGTTTTTCCCAGCTGTAGCACCCCAGTAGGATACATAATAAACATTCATTTCCTTGAAAGAAATTAAAAGAGGGGGGGGGAAAGAATCAGAAAAATAATGCTTACAGCAATTTTAATTATAAATCTCTGATATGTACCAAGCTGCATAATAGCGAGTTATCATTTTATACGAATGAGATCAACTTCTTCACACACCCCAAATTATAATAGTGGCCTGGGTAGATTAGCTACACTGTATTTACTGTTATATTTGGGAAAATAAACAACATTCACATTTCAGACATAGAAATATGCTATTGTAAATAGATGAAGAAAAATCAGAGGGAAAAAAAACAGGGTGAAACATTATTTTCTCATACTCCTCTTCTCCAGCACTTAAGTAAACCAGACTCCCTGCAACCTTGTATTATCTGGATGCGATAGACTACAAATCCTGCCATCCCTGTCCTTTACTGGGAAAGGTTGCAATAAACTCTTGACATCATGAAATGAAGCAGAGATCAATGGATGATTGCTCATTCATATACAAGCTAGATGCAATTGGATGCATTAATGACTTCTCCCATTGATATTGTAATTTTTCTTGTATGCATTGAGATACATTCTCATATTGTGGGGTTCCAGAGGCTCTTGATATTCCCGGACTGGGATCATTAGAGATGTTTTTCCATGCTAACCCATATGCATTGTGACTGTGTTGGTCACATAAACCATTCTCTTTAAATTGAAAGCCACTGATCACTAAAGAGGTTGGACCTTGAGCTTAAGACCTTGGTGACTGATTTGATTAGTCCATTTGAGTGAGAATAGGGCAACACAGGGGCTATGTTAATGGAACTTAAACAATAGGCCATCACTAATCAGAGACCTCAAGGTTGAAGGGAGGTTAATTGTTATGCGGGTGGCATTTGAAAAGAAGTGTTGACTAGTGTAATGCACTGTGGGACTGTAGCATTTGAACATGCAGCCTTAAGGCCAGAGTTTTTGTTTAGTTTCCCAATGAAATTTAAAGCTACATTATGCACTTCTGTAAACAGCAGCCTATACACCATGATTCTTTGATTCAAGAAAAGAACAATTACTAATTGATAATACAAAGAAGCCCCAGGATTTGGAATCAACTTTAAGATTCCATCTTGGTATAAAAACTGACTTTTTTTTTAAAAAAAAGGAAACTTAAGAAAATGATTCAGATAAATCATCGCTATAATTTAAACATTGAAACACAAGTTTTTACTTACACACCTGTAAAAAAATTTCAGACAACATTGAGCAGTGGGATTTGAATAGAATTGTAAACAACATCTATATAAATTCCATCTATACCATAAAGGAACTGAGTTAATTGTATTAAGAAATTAAATTTTCGGCTGAAAATGTGCAATGTTCTGAAGAGAATTAGGATACAAAACAACAATCACTGGACTCACTATAGTAAACTGTATATATATAAAAAACCGCACTAAGCATTTAAATCTAATAAGTAATCTCATATTATTAGCATCTGAATATTTAATATTTATAGAGTGATCAGTGTTTAATATACTTCCCACATGTACTGTATAACATGAACATATACAAGCTTGTATAATTGATTACAAGTGCATGTAAGCAGTTTTTGTAATGTTGCAATAAAAAAAAAGGCTAATGTGGTTTCAAGATGCAGTCATAGAACAATAATTTCCACAATAATGAAAATTAATAGTCCCATTTTTTCAGTACAGTGCCAGACCACAAGTGTGCAACAGGAGTATTCTTTGTAGCATTATGGATATTGCATTATTAAGAAGACAGACACATTTAAATGGCAAAGGGCAATGAATATAGGTCTTGGCATTGAATAAAAGTTGAAGAATTTTAATATGTTTAGGCTGAGGTGGATGTTGACTTCAAGAGTCTATCACCAAAATGTGATATTTGTGCATGCTTAGGCTATATACAGAAGTACACCCAAATAGGAATAGATGTAGACATACAGAAGAAGCTCCACTTTCCCCCATGTTTGCTTCTCAAAGAACTGATCTATCCAGATAAATATCCTATGATATTTGCTACTAGCCTATCCACGTTTAGGCAAAGAATGAGCCAATCAGCAATTTTCATCTCCCTGCTGTGATAAACTTGGCAAGAGTGGAAAAGTGGTTTTGTGATTGACACAAGGGCCCTATGCAAATTTTGCTTCTGCAGTTACAGGAAGTTCTCAACTTATGACCACAATTGAGCCTCAAATTTATGTTGCTAATTGAGAAATTTTTAGATGAGTTGTGCTCCATTTTACAACTTTTCTCATCACATTTGTTAAGTGAATCACTGTAGTTCTTAAATTAATAACACAGTTGTTCAGTGAATCTCGTTTCCCCATTATCACTGTCATTGTCTGTGATAATCACTGGCAAACTTAAGAGAACTTTGAAAATGTGGGAATGCTTGTGTTCAAGCAGGATGCTGAATCACATTATAGTTTGTTCTGTTTGAGCTTAGTCTATTGTCAGTACTAAAACACTGAAACTAAAATTCATGTTTTAGTATGCTCAGTGAATCCAGGCAATTGTGATTCATTTTGTAAGTCTCAGTTAAATATCACACATCTCATGGGACATTGGAATCAAACTTTGGGTATGTGTATGTGTATGTGTATGTGTATGTGTGAGAGAGAGGTGGGGAGTGAGGGAAAAATATTGACAGTATGATATACAGGTCTATCAAGCTAATTGGAATGGAAACTGAGCAGAACTTCTTTTCGAAAGGCAAGGTCCTATTATATCAGACCTGCTGTGGGCAAACAATAGGCGAATGAATCTGGCTTGCAGATAAATCTATTTTTACTCTTGAAAACTGAATGCAGTGATCCTGCAAGGCTCTTCTTTTGTTTTTACAAGTTTGATCTGCAACAGCAGTTAGAGAATCAAGTGCTTCCCTTCAATATTTAAGAACCATCAAGAACTAGCCACTCTCACCTCTCAAATAGTTTTCCATGACTACTGAGCATCTCATTAAGATGTTTGAGGAGAGGAATATTTTTTCCTGAATACATTTGGTACTTAAACAAAACAAGGCATAGTTTTCTTAGACCTGCTGATATTTCTCTCTCTCTCTCTCTCCCACCCTCCCTCCCTCCCTCCCTCTCTCTCTCTCTCCCTCTCTCTCTTTTATATACAGGAGTTGCCATTTCTTCTGCAAAAGCAACATATGTTCAGCCTAAAACATCAGAAAGTGACTGATGTCTCTACCCTATGACCACAACCTATGATTTAAATATCAGACTAATGAGATTTCCATAATATTGGATTTCTTGTTTTTTAAAAAATGAAATGTATGTTCCCACGCTGTCATGATTAACAGCACTGGATTGAGTTTGTTAATTTATGAGTTTACATTTTATCTTTTTTTTTTTTTGGTGGGGAGAGTAAATTTAGAGCATGTAAAATAATAATGAGGCTAGCTAAAATTTAAAAATTCATCTCATATTAAAGTGCATTAGATTATGCAAACTTTTAATACACTTCTTTCTTTTAAACAAGATAGAAGCATTTGACTTGAAGCAACATTTTTAGACAGCAATTTTGTATGCATACATATTTTTCTTTTTTGGCTATCAGTAGAGATTTATGATAATAAAATATAACACATGATATACATATATTTTCTTTACAAACCTTGTTATAAATAGTTTTAGTTATTAATCAGACTTCCAACCTGGCTGGAAGATGAAGGTGTAGAACATATATAGAACATGTTGGAAAAACCTGTTAGAAGAAGATGAAACTCTAAGGTCGGAGAGGACTTTGAACTGGGGGGAGGGGAATAAGATGTTACTGGCAGCTAGTTATTTTTTATCTTTATCTTTTCTGAAGATTATATAAGTCAAAAATGTTACCTTATGTTACTCCAATGTGGTGATCAGGTGGTGGAGGGATCAAAGATGATCATCTTTCTGATTATTTTTTCCAGTAAACCACAGAATGAATGAAATCATGTGGAAGAAGTTTAATCCAATAATTTTGATATACTTAAAATTATTTAAATAGAGCAAACAATGACCTAAATAAATAAATATAAATTGTTTGGACAGAAAAAAGCTGATATTTCTTTATTTTTCTTGAAATGCTTGTAATGCTTGATTGCAGCATTCTTAAAAAGTTGGCATTTTGATTAAAAAAAAAAGGCAAACATACATACTAAAATCAATCCTTGTAATAGAGCAATGTAATTTGTTCCAAGTTTCTAAACAAACATTTTAGTCAATGGGCTTGACAATGATTACATGTTGGCAAGATGGATGAGGGTATCATAATTGACCAATAATCATACTCTTGATGGTTTTAAAAAGGATTTAGTCAAATTCATGTAGGATAACTCTCTCCACGACAATTATCAAGATGGTTATATAGGCAATATGGTTATGAGCACCAGTTTCTGGGGAGCAATGAGAATGCTATTGCATGTATGTTCTGCCTGTAGTATTTCCAGAAGCATCTGGTCACTCAGTGTGGGGGGGGGAAAAGATGCCTCACTAGATAAAGCTTCAATCTGACCTAGTAGTGTTCTTATGATTTAAGAAGTATGCGATCATATTCCAATACTGGTTCATATTCCTGTTAGGCTTTGAACTAATGAAGAAAAAAAATAACCTAAATAAATCAGTGAATGCCACCACTGATAGAAAAAGAGTATCTATGTTCAGCCTTAGCAATTACACCTCGTAACACGTTGTTTGATTGTTGCTTAGTTACTAATAGAAGGCTGAATGAAAAAAGATGGTGTACAATATGGAGGTCAGTCTTGAAGGTCTTATATAAATTCATAAAATAATATTTATACTGTGGAGATATATATATCACAATATATATATATCATATATATATTCAAAATCACTGCATATTGCTTTCTATTAAAAGAACCTCAAAGAATTTTACAATAAACTTCACATCATCAATTACTGTGGACATACATGATGACATTTTATATTCACTTTGTTGCAAAGGCTGCCAGGAACTCCCCTTCCCTCAAAGATGAATTACCGTATATACTCGAGTATAAGCCGAGTTTTTCAGCACATTTTTTGTGCTGAAAAACGTCCCCTCGGCTTATACTCGGGTCTATACGGCTTATACTCGAGTTTTTTTTTTTAAGCCCCTCGGCTTATACTCGAGTATATACGGCTTATACTCGAGTTTTTTTTTTTTTTTTTTTCACATTTTACCGGACTGAAGCCCTGCCGGTGCAGTGAGAGGGCGGGGCGGGGGAGCCGCCAGCCTTCTCAGCTGAGGGAGGGAGGGTTTCCCCAACCGGTAGGTGCCTCATTTCCCACCCTCGGCTTATACTCGAGTCCCCAGTTTACCCCAGTTTTTGGGGTAAAATTGGGGACCTCGGCTTATACTCGGATCGGCTTATATTCGAGTATATACGGTAACTATTGCTAGGACCCAGCTACATGTTATTTCCTGGGTAGCCTTATCAACCAGTCAGAAGGGGTATGGATCTAGTTCACAGGTGGTCTCTTTTAGTGTCCCAAAGATCTTATCACTTCTTTATAGGATTATCACAGATAACCAGGTCAACTATTCCAGTAGAGGAGCGTCTCATGGTGCTTCAGCTTTTACCCTCAGCACACTGGGGAACCCTAACCTCTAACCTTCTCCCACCTCACTGCATCATCTTAACTGACCTCTGCCACTAACCAGAAAGATGGTGTCCAATTTGCTTCTCTTCTCTTCCTGATTCTCACATGAGTAACATAATTTCCCCTTACCTACTTAGTGATGTTCTCTTCCTTCCCTTCCCATCTCTCACTTAGAGAAGGAACAGGAAGGATATTTTTAAGGTTCTTCAGTGTATTGCATTTTGTTATTGGTCTCTTTTGAGAAGGAGAAGGTTGTTAAAAAATGGTATCCTCGTATTTGTTTCTCTAAATGTCATCTTTCCAGGTGCCATATAATTTAAATAAATAAATAAACATTTGCATTTTATTCTTTTTTTAAATAATTTTTTTAATTTTTATACATCTCATTTCGTGACAGATTTGATTACCAGGTTTTATACATTCCAACATAGATAATCATAACAATATTATTCTTAATAATTGCAGTCCATTTTCATTTTAAAATTTACTAAGATGACAAGTTTCTGCTGTCATCTTTCAACTCTAAATCTTCTCATAATTCTATCATAACTTTATATCATTTTAATATCTGCTTTTACTATTTTTCCCCTCATATTTCTATTTCTATTTTAGCCCTCTTTTTTCCCTTCCCCTATCATTCTAATAATCAAGGACGTGATCTTTCCCTTTTCCATTATTCACTATTCAATATTCCAATATGTCAATCATAATCTTTCTCTAACTTTGTTAATAATCACATTTTTAAAATGTATATAATATTATCTCCAGTCCTTCATTTTCTATATTCATTACATTGCTACCTTCCTAGTATATATTCAAAAAATTTTATCTCTTGCACCACATATAAACAGTTATCCACATTATATAATTTCCATACATTTTGTTAAGGTACTTTCATGAAATGTTTTATTTCACACTCCTTCCCCACTTTCTCCTTTATCCCACATCTTTTGCCCTCATCCAAATATTTAAATCTTTTTTTTTGGGGGGGGGGAGGTTGCCTCCCATGCATCTTTTTTAGATCATTTGTTCCATCTACTTTTAGGTCTATGTTTTGACTATGATCTCTTGCTTTCTTTCCCCCCCCCCCCCGGTTTTTTTCTATGACTACTTTTTCTAATCCCTTTTCCTTCTCCCCCTCTATCTTCCTGTTTCTTCCATTTCCTTTTCATATCTTATAAGATATTTTCCTTCTGCTCTAATCCCTTTTTCACCCTCCATTTTACTAATATCTTCTTATTGTTTTCTTCTTCTTTTTGATTTCCCAATTCTGCATGCTTCTCCTCTCTTTCGGATGTTTCCATTCTTTCTTCATTGTCCTGGTCTTTACTTGTTATTCCTTGTATTATATTTTCCAGTTTTTGCTCTATATGATCCATACAGCCAGATATTTCCATCATCTCCTTATGTTGTTCTTTTATAAAATCCTTAATGTCTTGGTAAATCATCTCCATATTGTTATCTCCACTTATTTCCATTTACAGTCAGTCCAGGTTTTTTTTTGTTTTTTTTTAAAAAAACAGCCAGGGGGTCATCCACATCCCTTCCAATCACTTTTATTTGTTCAGGAGTTTTTTAATTTTGAAGTTTAAAGTAAATTTAAAGTAATTCTTTATAATCCAACAAAAATAGTGATCCCATAGGTTCTCCTCTTAACAGCAGATGGCGCTCCTAATTTAACTTGGTCTTGACTCTCTGCATAATGTTGATAATTCAATTTTAATTATTTTAAATTGTAAATCTAATAGGTGGGCATAATAAAATTTGATAGTAATAACATAAGGACAAATTCCAGATCAAATTCCAGTATTTTTTTTTTAAAATAACTTTTCAGTGTCTTGTCTTCATTTTGAGAGTTCAATTTTTTAAGTTAGTTTCCTTTAAAAGGTTTCTCTTCTTAAATACTTTTTTCTCCCCTGTAAATGTGCTTGTTCCGCCACTAGCAAATAGTCCCATTATGCTTCCCCCTCATATTTCTTGGGAATACTTTAAAAAAAAAATTTTGCCCAGTTCACAAGCCACTCACTTTCTCTTCTCCTGCTCAGTCTTGTGTATTCTGGTCATCTTTGGCTGTTTCCTGCCATTGGCTGAGGAGGCTTTCCAGTTCAGGGAGGGGAGATGTGGCTCCCCTCTACCTGATAGGAGGTTCCCCTTTGCTTCTCCGCTCCTCTGGATGGGCTTGGTCCCTATTTGGACCCTCCAACAGGGAAAATTCAGTGCCCACTGTGCAGCTCATGGACCAGGCTTCAATATCGCCAATGACACCGGAAGTCCAACCGGAAGTCCCCTTTGCATTTTATTCTTGAGAATAACATATAGTACTTTAATGTACCTGGGACTAAATGGACTTTGTAAATTGAAATCAAATCCAATTTTTTCCAAATACTGAAAAATATATGGAGTATATTTTAGAAGCCCACCATCAAGGAACTGAATGACTACAGACCAGTTGCTCTAACATCTGTAGTCATGAAAACCTTTGAAAGGCTAGTGCTTTCCTACCTGAAAACCATCACGAATCCGCTCTTAGACCCCTTGCAATTTGCATACCGAGCAAATAGATCAACAGATGATGCTGTTAATATGGCTCTGCACTACATCCTACAACATCTTGAGTCTCCAAAGACCTATGCAAGGGTCCTTTTTGTAGACTTTAGTTCAGCATTCAATACCATCATTCCAGACATTCTTCTAACTAAGCTAAACCAGCTACAGGTACCGGAACAGACTTGTAAGTGGATCACAAGCTTCCTAACAAACAGGAAGCAGCAGGTGAAGCTAAGCAAGATCACATCAAATACCTGTACAATTAGCACAGGGCCCCCCCAAGGCTGTGTGCTCTCCCCACTTCTCTTCTCTCTGTATACCAATGACTGCATCTCCAATGATCCATTTGTTAAGCTACTGAAGTTCGCAGATGACACAACAGTGATTGGTCTCATTCGAGACAATGACGAATCCGCATATAGACGAGAGGTCGAACGACTAGCCTTGTGGTGCAACCAAAACAATCTGGAACTGAACACACTCAAAACCGTAGAAATGGTGGTAGACTTTAGGAAAAACCCTTCCATACTTCCACCTCTCACAATACTTGACAACACAGTATCAACAGTAGAAACCTTCAAATTTCTGGGTTCTATCATATCGCAAGATCTCAAATGGACAGCTAACATCAAAACATCATTAAAAAAGGACAACAAAGAATGTTCTTTCTGCGCCAACTCAGTAAGCTCAAACTGCCCAAGGAGCTGCTGATCCAATTCTACAGAGGAATTATTGAGTCTGTCATTTGCACCTCTATAACTGTCTGGTTTGGTTCTGCAACCCAACAAGAAAAACACAGACTTCAGAGGATAATTAGAACTGCAGAAAAATAATTGCTACCAACTTGCCTTCCATTGAGGACCTGTATACTGCACGAATCAAGAAGAGGGCCGTGAAAATATTTGCAGATCCCTCGCATCCTGGACATAAACTGTTTCAACTCCTACCCTCAAAACAACGCTATAGAGCACTGCACACCAGAACAACTAGACACAAGAACAGTTTTTTCTCGAAGGCCATCACTCTGCTAAACAAATAATTCCCTCAACACTGTCAGACTATTTACTGAATCTGCACTACTATTAATCGTTTCATAGTTCCCATCACCAATCTCTTTCCACTTATGACTGTATGACTATAACTTGTTGCTGGCAATTCTTATGATTTATATTGATATATTGATCATCAATTGTGTTGTAAATGTTGTACCTTGATGAACGTATCTTTTCTTTTATGTACACTGAGAGCATATGCACCAAGACAAATTCCTTGTGTGTCCAATCACACTTGGCCAATAAAATTCTATTCTATTCTATTCTATTTAGAAGTCTTCTAAATACATGCATGTATATATATTTTTTTCTACCAGGGATGAGATCTTTCCATGATACCAACAGCAGAAGGATATGCAACCTATCCTAGTTCATATTTATCTTTTGGAAAGAAATGCACAAGTCTAATACCAGCTGCCTATTTTGATGTTAGAAGTTTTCACCGTTTGGCTGTTGTTGATTATATTTGTTTTTCACTGTAGCTTCCAAGTTAATAAAACACTTCAAAGTGGTTCTTGGCATCCAGCTTGTGAACAGCCCTTTTAAAATCAGCAGAACTGTTCAGTGCTTTACAAATTTGCTTCAGTATCTCTGCTGATGAACTTATCTCTGCAAGCGGAATTGAAATCTCTTCTTTGCCATGAAAATTGGGGTACTTTAGTAACCAGTACAGAATCACATTCATGATGCAATATAGCTTGATATTTTTAGAGTTGGGAGTTGGGTTTATGGGTGGGTATTATTGTTAAATGTAGGGGATTCATAAACTTTTAACAGTTGTTTTTCATTATTTTCACAAGTTATATCCTGTGAATGAAACAGAATATATTTATATTAAAACTAAAGGAACAGCAATGTCACAATGCCAGTTTTAATAAGAGTTGATTGTTTAATAATAATATTAAGTTAAAGAGCATTGATCTACAGAAACACAATCTAATAATAATGGGCTATGAATGTATGATAGTGTTCCAGAACAAATGGTTTGAATGATCACTGACTATCATCCAAAATATCTTCTACAAGAAATGGATGACTATGAACAATAACTAGTACTTTGCAGTTTGTTGAATAAGTGATGATGATTGGAGAAAAGCATCATCTTAAGCTTCTTTATGAAACAATATTGTATTGTTCATGAAACTAAGTCATATACCTGCACTGGTACAACCAGTAAAAATGATTCTTAGATCCATTCTCAATTCTGGAATTCAGTCAACTCTGCATATGTGAATAAACAACATATGAAAGCAAGCAAATGAAGTATTGTGCTTTGGAAGATTTAGGCTGAGATTGATTTTGCTCAACTTCTTTTAGTCTCCGCTGTGGCTTTGAGAAACAACATTAGAAATTCTTGTCACAGATGTTTCTTTCATGACACTGTACAAAAATGGTTTACTGCTCTGCTTTCATCTCTTGGGAAAACAAAGGCAGCTTCACCAAATGTGCTAAGGGACCTCTCTTCACTGAGGCCACAATAGCATGAACAATCATGACATTTTCATAACTGATTTTAGAGACTGTCTTCATGAATATACAGTGGCATTTATCCAAACTGTGTGCCTTGAAGGTTCCACACCATTGTTTAATTCAGCAGATTAAAACTAACCAGTTCTATGTTGCCGAATGAAGAAGATAAAAGAGCCAGGCTTCTATACCATGCACTGAATAATGGTTCACAGTGGAGTTGAGTAATTAATCACTTCTAACAACAATAACAAAACTGCCATACTATTTAACTCTGAGTTTCTGCTCTGGGACTTTTCTCTCCAAGCAACAAAACTACAAATACTTGCAATTGGAAATCTGAAGTATTTTTGATATTGCAATAATTCTTTCATTCTAAATCAAAGAAGGAAGTTAGATATAAATGTAAAATTTATAAATGTAAACTGCAGGTGCAGTTTAGTTTGAATTTTTTAAAATTTATAAGTATGTGTATGATAAAAATAATAAATGTGTGATGATGTCACAATGCAATCCTCATACTTTCACAATTGTGTCTCAACTTTGGATGCAAATATTCAGATCACTTTATTTTCATTATGATGTCACTGTACCTCTCCCCTTGCCCACGACTATGTTTTTAGGAGAACAGTAACTTTACACAGCACCCAGATGATCCAAAGCCATAATTTCATGCAGTCTTTCAACGACTAGAATCTTCCATATATGTTGAAATTGTCACAGCTCCTGGAAGTCCCAACTGGTATTCTTAATGACTCCAGGATTGATATAATTTGCATCTGTGTCTTTTAGGAGACTATCACATATGTAACCATTGGATACCAAATGGTTCATCATGAATGATTCTTTTCAATGGAAAAAGACATGAGATTAATGTTATAACACATTTAACACTGATGGAGTATTCATACTATTGCTATCCCAAATATGCTTTTTCAAGTGACAACTGGATTTCCTTGTTTTCCTTTGAAGATGTTTCACTTTTCATCCAAGAAACTTCTTCAGCTCTGATTCGATGGTGGGGAATGGAAGGATTTATAATCCTTGCAGATAGCTGGTCATTTGCATTCTTTTAGAGAATCATTGAGGCCACTTGGAGGTTTGTCTGTGTCCTCAAGATCACCTGAATAGTGCAAATGAGCCTTTTTAGAACTGCTGAAAAAACTGTTGTGGAGCTGTGCTTTCTGTAGGATGTTTTCTGTCCTGTGTCCCTTCTCTTTTGAACACAGGTGCAGGCTGTTGGGGATGAATTTGTGTTGTCTGTATCTGAAACTGAAGCGCAAATGGTTCCTCTAGTCTGCAATTTTTCTGGAAATCCATTCATATTCCCACACCATTCAAAGGGTGTTCATGCCAAATCTCCATAGAGCTAAATGTCTATGGAGATTCTCAATTATCCAGGTCATAGTTGTCCCAAAGGTGCTTTTTTTCAAGAGGCAAGTGGACTTTCTTGTTTTTCTTTGAAGACAGATCATTTCTCATCCAAGAATCAGCTCTTGATACTATTGCTAGATATTCTTCATCCTGTGATGGAGCTGATGGCCATGGGTTGACTACTGCATGTAGATTTAGCTCTCAGTAGTTTGGGGAAAGTGCAATTAATAGTGCAAAATCATAAGTTTGTGCAGGAGTATAGAAATGCTGAATGGTGTATCGTCTGGGTAAGAATAGATTTACATCTGAAGTTGGACCCCACAAAAAATTTCAGGAGAATACCTTTTAGAGCAAATTGCTACAGTGGCATGCAGCTATTGTGAAAAAAACCTATCTGTTTAAAAAGAAAATTAAGTGTGAAATGGAATCCCCAAAATAAAAGGCATGATATTAAGAAGGCATATTAAATACGAAATACGAATATACAAAAACGACTTGAGGAGTGGAGGACCCCTGAAGTAACTAACTGATTTGATTGGACATCGATGAGACATTTAAACTTGAGTAGGAGGTCTGGTTTCTGAATGGATGATTGAGGAGACCTAAACAAAATGGAGTTAATAACTCAAAATAAGGTCCTTAAAGACATTAAGGACCTTATCCTGGAACTGAACGGAGACATGGTGGAAATATATATAGAAGACTGGAAAATTGTATACAAGAGATGAACAACAAAGATCAGGACAAGAAGGAAAAAAATGGAACTATCAACTGGAATAGAAGGATAATTAGAACTGAGAAACCAGCAAACAGAAGGTAACAAGAAGGAAACACTATTAAAATTAATAAGAATTGAGGAATTAAAACAGGGGGGAAACACTTCAAAAGATTTAAAAAAGAAATGGGAGGAATAAGAAGAGGCTTGGGGGTAAATGATAGGATTTAGAACAGAAAGCTCTAAAATTAAACAGTGGAGAAAGATAGGGCAAGGAGATAAAATGAAATAGAATAGAATAGAATTTATAGAATAGAATAGAATTTATTGGCCAAGTGTGATTGGACACACAAGGAATTTGTCTTTTTTTTTTTTTTTGTTTACATTTATACCCCGCCCTTCTCCGAAGACTCAGGGCGGCTTATAGTGTATAAGGCAATACAGGTCATAGTCATAGCAATACACAATACAGTGTATAAGGCAATACAATACATACAGTCTTGGTGCATATGCTCTCAGTGTACATAAAAGAAAAGACATGTTCATCAAGGTACAACATTTACAACACAATTGATGATCAATATATCAATATAAATCATAAGGATTGCCAGCAACAAGTTATAGTCATACAGTCATAAGTGGAAAGAGATTGGTGATGGGAACTATGAAACGATTAATAGTAGTGCAGATTCAGTAAATAGTCTGACAGTGTTGAGGAATTAAAACAGGGGGGAAACACTTCAAAAGATTTAAAAAAGAAATGGGAGGAATAAGAAGAGGCTTGGGGGTAAATGATAGGATTTAGAACAGAAAGCTCTAAAATTAAACAGTGGAGAAAGATAGGGCAAGGAGATAAAATGAAATAGAATAGAATAGAATTTATAGAATAGAATAGAATTTATTGGCCAAGTGTGATTGGACACACAAGGAATTTGTCTTTTTTTTTTTTTGTTTACATTTATACCCCGCCCTTCTCCGAAGACTCAGGGCGGCTTATAGTGTATAAGGCAATACAGGTCATAGTCATAGCAATACACAATACAGTGTATAAGGCAATACAATACATACAGTCTTGGTGCATATGCTCTCAGTGTACATAAAAGAAAAGACATGTTCATCAAGGTACAACATTTACAACACAATTGATGATCAATATATCAATATAAATCATAAGGATTGCCAGCAACAAGTTATAGTCATACAGTCATAAGTGGAAAGAGATTGGTGATGGGAACTATGAAACGATTAATAGTAGTGCAGATTCAGTAAATAGTCTGACAGTGTTGAGGGAATTATTTGTTTAGCAGAGTGATGGCCTTCGAGAAAAAACTGTTCTTGTGTCTAGTTGTTCTGGTGTGCAGTGCTCTATAGAGTCGTTTTGAGGGTAGGAGTTGAAACAGTTTATGTCCAGGATGCGAGGGATCTGCAAATATTTTCACGGCCCTCTTCTTGATTCGTGCAGTATACAGGTCCTCAATGGAAGGCAGGTTGGTAGCAATTATTTTTTCTGCAGTTCTAATTATCCTCTGAAGTCTGTGTTTTTCTTGTTGGGTTGCAGAACCGAACCAGACAGTTATAGAGGTGCAAATGACAGACTCAATAATTCCTCTGTAGAATTGGATCAGCAGCTCCTTGGGCAGTTTGAGCTTACTGAGTTGAAATTCAGAATATAAACCTCGAAGTAGATGGAATGAAAGACTGAAGAGGGAAACAGGGGAGACAAGTTTAAAAAAAGGTAGGATTAAAGGAAGGGATGTAGATAAGAGATAATAGTTAAGCAGAGAAAAAGAGTTAAAGATATGCCATGATTATATGGTAATAATTGTATTAATATTAGAATGATGTGGTTGAACGATGGTATTATTAAAAGTGTATAAAATATGACTATTGTGTAGGTAAAGTGAAAGTAGATATATTTATGTGTATTAAATAAATTTTAAAATATATAGAAAGGAAGAGTTAGAGAATGGAAATATGAATGATAAAACAGTGTATCATGTCTTTGAATATAATAATACGGAGAGGGGAAAAAGAAAAATATTAGTGGAAGTTTAGAATGGAAGGGTGTAAAGCAATGTATCACAAATTCAAATGTTAGGAAAAGAAATATGAAAAATAGACACAAAGTAAGCTTGAAATGTGAGGATGTAAAAAACTGATTTTTAGACAATATGCTGTTTGATTAATGATGTTAGTATTAAAAGAATAATATTGCAGTTGCATATATATATGTGACCAGAATGATGTGTGTATAAAATTATTAACATGAAGATTAATTAATATTATGATGATAGTATAATTATGATTATCATTATTATTAACAATATATGTGTAAATGATTAAGTCTGTTTCTTTGATTTTGAATGCAATTTAAAGAAGCTGTATGGTTATAGTTGAAAGAGATACTAATTGAAAAATACACCATATTCTATAGGTATTGGGAATATTATATGCAACAACGAAAAGAAAGAAGGAAATGGAGTGGAGTGGAAGGGAGTAGGAGAGGAGGGGAGAAAGGGTAAGGGTAGAGAGGGAAAAGGAGAGGGGGACAGGAAGGGAGGAGAAAGGGAAGGAGATAGAAGCGGAGAAGAAGAAAGAGGGGAAATGGAGAAGGGACAGGAGAAAGAGAGAAGGAGAAAGGGAAGGGAAGGGAAGGAGATGAGAAGGAAGGAGGGAAGTAGAGAGATGGAGAGGGGAATAGAGAATAGACTGAGGAGAAAGGAGAGGAAAGGAGAGGGATGTTGTAAAAATGGATGAAATATGGCGTACAGGAGAAAAGAAAACAGATGGACAATTCGTATTTTTTTTTCTTGAGGGTTATACTATTGAAACTATAATGGAAATAATGTGGATGCTAAAGCACACCAGTTTAGATGTTATTGCATACTAGCTAATATTTAAATATTAGCTAGATTTTAAATTTATAGTGGTTTTAATTGGTTTTAATATTTATACTATTTTTTAATAATTTGGCTTTTAGAATAAGTTTTTTAATGGTTATCTTAATTTGTACATATATGTTTTTTACTTGCCTGTGAACCGCCCTGAGTCCTCCGGGAGATAGGGCGGTATACAAATATGATTAATAAATAAATAAATAAATAAATTTATATGAAAATTAAAATTTTGTGTAAAAGGTAGGTAAAGGTAAAGTAAATTGAATGTAATAATTAGGAATATGTTTATATGTGTTGAAATGTATGATACTCAAACATCACGCCATTCACACAATGATATGTATAAATTTTAAAAAACATAATAAAAACTTGATTTAAAAAAAAACATTATTAGGGAGAAGTCACATGGCTTTTTCCAGAAGTGTTCTCCAGAATTCTGGGCCTTTGAAAAACACTGTATATGAAAATATGCATGGGCAAGCTTAAAAACCTGCACAAATTACTGGACTTAAATTAATTGCAATTAACTTGTTCCTATGGATTTCATTGGGCCTGCCACGCAGGAAAGCTATTCCTATTGATTCAACAAGATTTCAACTTTCCTCCCTGTTGGCAATATGATATTATTGTTTATTTTATTTATTTATGTTTAATATTTCTAGACTGCCTATCTCCCATCTATTGTTCTACTTATATTGGTAATGTTTAATTTGCTAAATACTATAAGATCTACCTTCTTCCTTAAATGTGGCTAACTGCCATTGGATGGGAACTACCGTAGCATATTTTGAAGTGGTAAGTCTTGTGCCTATTTTCTCAGGTGTTTCATTCAGGGAATAAGGAACCAGCTAGAAGAGTTCTGTAGATGGCACAGCCCCATCCAAATATACATACACCTTGGATTCGACACAGATGGCTGGAAAAGCATAGCAAAAGGCTGTGCTACAAATGAGGCATGGTTACAAAAAGGTTCACTGTGACTGTGAACTATATGGGTGTACCAGTCCTTGCTGCCAATGCCATCTGACAGAAGCCGTAGTAAAAGGAACATTTGCCCAGTGGCAGCCAACAGCAGAGTTTTCCACTCTGTCTCCATTCAGCAATAGGCACCTGGCATGGCACGCAGGTTTCAATGTTTCCTATGCTGTGTCATCTTTCTGCACTGGTTTGGGAATTTTAATTTTTTCTTTTTTAAAAAAAGCCGTGTTATTTTGGTATACGACGCAGAATGTTGCATGAAGCTTCCTCCCAAGACACTGAGATGATTGAAAAAAAATTGTTCTACCCTGAAAGGGTGCTGGCATCTGACAACTAGCGGAGCATTTAGCTAGCTGGGAGCTGGCAAAAGCCATCTCAACATGAACAACAGAAGTGACATCCGGCATGAACTGGTGCAAAACAAACAAACAAAGAAGCTGACATATTGCTACTGGCAAACTAGAGAGGAGGTTGGATCATTAAATCAAAATCATTAAAAAAGCCACCACTACATTTAATAGACTTCTGTTGCACAGCCTCCTTTTTTCTAGGCATTGCTGTTTCTTTTAACAATTGGATGCAGAATCTGTACTGAAAAAAGGGAAACTGAAATGGTTTTGGTAAATACGGCAACAGCACATAGCAAAAATCTGAGTGCATTTCAGTTTTGCCAAGAGATTAAGTAGAAAGATTTCTGGCTGTCGAAAATTCTGAATTTTGAAAATTCTGAATTTTGAATTCTATTTTATTCCTAATCTGAATTCTGGATCATGAAATCTCTATTCTATTCTATTCTATTCTATTCTATTCTTCTATTCTATTCTATTCTATTCTATTCTATTCTGAATTCTGAGTTCTGAATTCTGACGTCTGTTGTATTTCTATTCCTATTCTGAATTCTGAATTTTATTCCAGTCTACTCTACTCTACTCTACTCTACTCTGCTCTACTCTACTCTACTCTACTCTACTCTACTCTGTACTATTCTACTCTATACTATTTTGAGTTTTGAATTCTAAAATCTGAATTCTATTCTATTCCTATTCCTACTGAATTTTATTCTATTTGCAATTCTTTTTTCTGAATTCTCAATTTTGAATTATATTATATTTTTAATAAGGAATTCTGAACTCTGAATTCTGAATCCTATTCTATTCTATTCTATGCTATGCTATGCTATGCTATGCTATGCTATGCTATGCTATGCTATGCTATGCTATGCTACCCTTTCAAAAGGGTAGTTTATTTTTTGGTGTTTTTTAAAGGCAACAGTTAAGCATTCCCAGTAATAATTCCAGACTGGTCTCCAGTCATTTCTCATCTCACCATTTTAGTACTGCTATAGTAGATACAATTTTTCATGCATTTTAAATATGGATGGAAAAATGGCCTTCCAAATGCTGACATCTCATTTGTAGATAGTGGAACAGCCATTTGGAAAAATATTTTCTGGAAAGAAATTCTTCAACAGTTTCTGAGGGAATAAAAAAGAACATTCTAAGAACGTCCTTTGAGAAACTTTGGTCTCTATCAATATGAAAGAAATATCACTAGTCATTCTGATTTATGAAGAAATTAAGCTAAAAGATGAAATCTGAAAGCTATAAAGAGGAACCTACTGAGTCTTTCAATACAGTAATATGAATATAACCAGTAAGCAAAATGAAACACAGATAGGTGAAAGTTGCTATTTTTCTGTTCTACTGCATAATGTCTTTGTAGCATAGCAGTATATTCTTTCCATATTTTTTTTTCATGTATACTGACTTAAGGAACACTTTCATGAAAGGTCTTTGTGCCAATTCAGAAGTAGCTCAGGATCTGTCCAAGTCATAGTATCAATTATGCATGGAACTTAGGTGATTTATTGCTGACTCAGTTGTGGTATTTCTGAAACCACAGCAAAGCTGGCCCTTTTACTTGAAGTTGCAGCTCTGCAGAACTTGTGGGTGGTCTGCTTTTCCATTGATGCCTTACCCTGCTCCCCCCCCCACAAATTTAGCCACTGTAGCATTAGTCCTAATGTTTTTAAGTTGACAGAAATGAGTATGATTATAGATTGGCTTCAAGTCTAAGAAATTGGAAAAGAGAAATTGTGGTGGTATGTAAGTGTCCCAAATATGAAATTGAAGGTTTATGATGACAATGGTCTTGCTTTTGAAATCTAAGCATTGAATGCAAGATAACAAAGAGGTTTAATGTTTAAATCCACACAGGCTGTGAGTTCCCATACATACAAACACATGTATTATGGCAAGATCTCTCCAAACAATTTGCTTGGCTTCTAATTTGTCACTTGCTGCTGCTGCTGTCTTATAAATAAGTTAAAATTGGCAATATTAAGACTAGGAATTAGAGGGTGGATGGTGACAGGCACTCAAGTCATAAATGGTTTAAGAGAAATGTATGTTGTTTTTTTCATTCTGGATACTTTTACTTTCTTTTTGCCATTTTGTTCCATCAAAATGTGGCCGATGGCATAATGACATTTGCATCCATGTGTTCAGATTTTTTAAATAGCTGCTTCTCATTGTCCCACGCAGACTGTACTTCTCCTCATGTGTGGGCATAGCTCTAAATTAACAGAGAAATCAAGCTACAGATTTTATCCAGCTGGAAATATGGATTCTCTGTCGTATCTTTTTCAGACTGCTGTTTGGCCCCCACATTTTGTACATTTCATTGTTCAGAAACATGGTAGCATCTTGGTCAACCTCTTGGTCAAGGAGCCCACTATATTTGCATTGCTTGCCTTTTCTTCTCAACTACTGCAGATATTAAATGAAATAAAGTATTATCCATGTTTAGCTGTATAGGCAACTAGCAATAATTTATTGGAAGGATGTTCTGCAGATACATTTTCCAATTTCTTTTATTTTCCATACTTCCTTTACACTGCCAAGAATGAGTCATACTCAGCTTTCAGAGCATAAATCAGTGAAAGTAAATTGATGACCTTATGAGTGCTTTATAAAATCCAGGCCACAGAACCAACCATTTAAATCCAGTTTTGGACGTACAATGCCTCACTTCATAGCTATTACTGGAAAAAAGGGTGGGTGAGAAACAGAGAATTCTCCAAAGCCTGAAGACGTTGGTGCCGAGAACATTATGTCCTTGGGAATCACCATTATCTGTTGGAAACTTGTCATGAAAGCAGATACTTTTGATGGTAAATTTATTCATCCATAAAAGCCCAAATACTAGTTCAGTAATCTGAACAATCATTAAATATCTGTACAATTTATAATTATTTTGATGCATAGCAGGACTATTGTCAAAGGCATATGATCCAGCTTGTAATGTGTATTTCACTGTTCTAATGTACTTTTTTGCAAATCAAACCACAAGTTCTTGTAGAAATGATTTTATTTTTTTTGTAATATACCCAATAAATTAGTAATTTAATCCTATTGATAAAGTATATATCCTTTACTCCCAGATCTGAAATAGGGCCACTGTTCTCCCTGATTTCTCTTTCCACTGCTAGATAAGCTTTATCTGTTTTCATGCAGTTCCCAGTCTGAAGTCACCTAGCCAAGTCACCTGAAGAATGGTTGCAGGATTTGGGCTTGATTAGTCTAGAGAAAAGAAGGACTACAGGGGACATGATAACAGTATCCCAGTATTTGAGAGACTGTCACAAAGAGGAAGGGGTCAATTTATTTTCCAAAACACCAGAGGGCCAGACAAGAAACAATGGACAGAAACTAATCAAGGAGAGAAGCAATTTGGAATTAAGGAGAAACTTCCTAACAGTGAGGACAATTAACCAATGAAATAGATTGCCTTCAGAAGTTGTGGATGCTTCATCACTGGGTTTTTAAAGAAGGGACAGGACTGGGCAGTCACTTATCTGAAATGGTACAGGGTCTCCTTGCTTGAGTAGGGGTCTGGACTAGAAGACCTCCAAGGCCCCTTCTAGCTTTATTCTGATTCTGATAGCCAGTTTTCTTCCCAGTCTGCTGCCAAAAGCAAACCACAAAAGTACAGAACTATGCGGTGAAAACTATCAATATGCAACATTTCTTAATTAGGGTTTTCAATAGAATTATTTTAAAAAATATTTGGTATAAATAAAAGATCGGTTACTAGCAGTGATGGAATTTCCTCTATCAGCAATACTGGATGGGAGATAGGCCATCTTATATTTTAGAATCTGCTCTGAGTGAGCAGAGAGTGAATGAGGTGTGAATCAACCTGAACAGATTTGGAATATGAATGTGTATATGTGAAGAGTTGAAAATCCCCATTGCATAAGAACAGTATTGACTCTGGTCATTCATCTCTAGGTTAGCTTTTGTCTTCTCTCACTTAACATAACATAACATCAGAATTGGAAGGGACCTTGGAGGCCTTCTAGTCCAACCCCCTGCCCAGGCAGGAAACCCTACACCATCTCAGTCAGATGGTTATCCAACATTTTCTTAAAATTTTCCAGTGTTGGAGCATTCACAATTTCTGAAGGCAAGTCGTTCCACTTATTAATTGTTCTAATTGTCAGGAAATTTCTCCTTAGTTCTAAGTTGCTTCTTTCTTTGATCAGTTTCCACCCATTGCTTCTTGTTCTACCCTCAGGTGCTTTGGAGAACAGCCCGACTCCCTCTTCTTTGTGGCAGCCCCTGAGATATTGGAACACAGCTATCATGTCTCCCCTAGTCCTTCTTTTTGTTAAACTAGATATACCCAGTTCCTGCAACCGTTCTTCATATGTTTTATCCTCCAGTCCCCTAATCATCTTTGTTGCTCTTCTCTGCACTCTTTCTAGAGTCTCAACATCTTTTTTACATCTTGGCGACCAAAACTGGATGCAATATTCCAAGTGTGGCCTTACCAAGGCATTATAAAGTGGTACTAACACTTCACGTGATCTTGATTCTATCCCTCTGTTTATGCAGCCCAGAACTGTGTTGGCTTTTTTAACAGCTGCTGCCCACTGCTGGCTCATATCTAAATGGTTATCCACTAGGACTCCAAGATCCCTCTCACAGGTACTACTATTGAGCAAGGTACCACATATACGGTACTGGTGCATTTTGTTTTTTTGGCCTAAATGTAGAACCTTACTTTTTTCACTGTTGAATTTCATTTTGTTAGATAGCGCCCAATGTTCAAGTCTGTCAAGATCTTTCTGTAACTTGAGCCTATCTTCTGGAGTGTTGGCTATTCCTGCCAGCTTGGTGTCATCTGCAAATTTGATGAGTTCCCCATCTATCCCCTCGTCCAAGTCATTGATGAAGATGTTGAAGAGTACTGGGCCTAAAACAGAGCCTTGGGGTACTCCACTGCATACTTCCCTCCATGTGGATGTAGTTCCGTTGAGGACTACACGTTGAGTGCGGTTGGTCAGCCAGTTATGAATCCATCTGGTGGTGGTGCTGTCTAACCCACATTTTTCTACTTTATCTAGTAGTAGGTTATGGTCTACTTTATCAAATGCTTTACTGAAGTCCAAGTAAATTATATCGACAGCATTCCTCTGGTCTACTAATTTTGTCATTTTGTCAAAGAATGCGATAAGATTAGTCTGGCATGATCTGTTTTTGACAAACCCATGTTGGCTTTTGGTTATTACTTTGTTTGCTTCTAGGTGTTCAGTGATTCGTTGCTTGATTATCTTTTCCAGAATCTTCCCCGGTATTGAGGTCAGGCTGATAGGTCTGTAGTTTCCTGGATCTGTTTTTTCCCCTTTTTTGAAGATGGGAACTACATCAGCTCTTTTCCAGTCCTCTGGCAGCTCCCCTGTGCTCCAGGATCTTTGAAAGATATAGTTCAGTGGTTCTGAGATCACGTCTGCCAGTTCCTTCAGAACCTTGGGGTGTAATCCATCCGGTCCTGGTGATTTGAACTCGTCTAGGGTAGACAGGTGTTCACTTACCATTTTCTTCCCTATTTTAACTTGTGTTTCTAATCTGTTTTTTGTAGTGCTGTTTTTGATAGGTTGGATTGTTGTTTCCTTTTGTGTAAAGACAGATGCAAAATATGAGTTAAGTAGATCTGCTGCTTGTCATCTTCTTGCCACTTTCTCCCAGCAATGGGCCAATTGTTTCCTTGACTTTTTTCTTGTTTTTAACATGTTGGAAGAAGCTTTTTTTGTTATTTTTTACTTTTGTCGCTAGCCTTTGTTCATTGTGAGCCTTAGCTTTCCTCACTTCATCTTTACAGGCTCGGGCTATTTGCTGATATTCTGCCTTAGTTATTTGCCCCTCTTTCCACTTTTTATATTTGTCCTTTTTGTCTTTCAATTTGTCAGATAGTTCTTTATGCATCCATGCTGGTTTCTTTTGAGATCTACTATTTTTCTTCTTCATTGGTATTGTGTTAGACTGTGCTTTTATAATCTCACTTTTCAAAATTTCCCAAGCTTCTTGAGTTGTTTTCCCCCTGAGGATTCTCATCCATTGAATCCTTCTCAAACTCTCTCTAAGTTTATTGAAATTAGCTTCTATGAGAGAATGCATCTTTAATTTAAGCAGGGGCATTGTAAGCAAGCTTCCTTGATGTAACATCCTTTACAAAAAATTGCATCCTTTACAAATAACTGCAATTTAAATGCCGAATGTGTGTAATTGCTACTTTTTATACTAGTTTATATTTTAACTATTTTGCTACCTATGCCACCCTGAAGCTAAGGCTAGAGGATAAGTTATAAGTTAAAAAAGATATACACCACTGTGTATTTATGTGTGTGTATGTGTGGTGGAGGAGGAGAGATTATTTTGTTCTCATGACTGTATTGGATAATCAACTATTCATTTTCAAGCAAAGTCTATCTGTAATCAATGAAATGTTATCTTACACAGTATTTTGTAAATATTTAAGTAACTTGTCTGAGGCCCTATAATCTTCAAAAGACACAATGTTTTGTTTTTATTAGTAACCTAATAACAAGTGTAAAATATCAGGAAGAACAAAGATTTTCTGTGTCTCTTTACTATTATTTCATTCCAACTAAATACAAATATTTAAAATGGGAACTGTAGATGAGTTATTTATATGGAGGTCAGAAGAAATATCACTCAGTGATTTAGGACCCCTGCAGCCTTCCATGGATTTTACCAAAATATTTTTGTAGATGCCTATTGTTGTTGTTTTTTTTAACTTAAAAATATGGCAGATGTGAATGAAATGGATAACTCTTTTTCAAGAGAAGGGGAAAAAAAATCAATTTCATTGCTCAGCATGTAGCATTTTTTTTCTCTGTGTTTCAAATCTGCTGTAAAACAAGACCTCTCCATGTCTTTTTAATCGAGAAACTTAGCACGATGAAAAATCACAAGCAAATACTAGAAGATGAGATTATTCAGCTGTCTAGTTTTACGATGCTATTATGATTTTTTTTACTTTGTTTATCCTGTGATTTCTTCTTTTTAACAAGGCTGCTTCAGCAGTGAAACAACAAGAAGTTTGTACAACGAAGCTGTATTACCCCATTACAAAAGTAGCAACAGCTGGACAGGATATGCTACAGTTGAAAAAGAGGAAAACTCCCACCGTCTTGTGTGATTCTGACTCTTAACTGATTGAGACTTTTATAGATCTCACCTACTGATGGAGTAAGAATGCAAATTATAGGAATATTTCAGCAAGCGAATGAAAACAATATAGAAATGCTCTGCATCTTTATGGATGTGTTCAAACAAAGGCTTTATAAACAGTGGCACTTTTCCAACTAACGCTGGGAATGTGCATTGATCATACCTGTTGATGACCTCTATGGGGCTCAGAGTGCATTCATCATGGCACTCCTTAGTTTTCTCAGTGTCTTTAAATACCATTGATCATGGTGCCCCTCTGGGCAGTCTCAGGGTGCTAGCATTGGAAGCACTGCATTATGGTATTCTTCTTTTACCAGGACACATTCCAGTCAGTGTTGGGAGGCAGAAATTTAATGGAGGCCCATGACTTGTGGGATTCCTCAAGGCTCCCCCCTCTACTTACTCTTTTTTTTAAACATCTACATGAAGCTGCTGCATGAGGTTATCTGCTGGAAGTTCTGTAGTGCTACCATGCAATAGCTCTTAGAATTTCAGATAAGTGTCTTTGCCAGCAGGATCTGAAGATGCCAGTGCAGAGACTGAATCTTGCTCTTTTACATGCAAAGCATGAGTTGTCCTACTGAACTACAATCCCTCCCTCCCTAAAGCTGCCTTACAGTATTTTTTTTGTTCCATTCAGTGAGTACTATCAATCATTGTGGGACAGTGGCTTTCTAAGTTGGAGACCTTTCTCTGCCTCCTAACTTTAGGTCCTCTAAACTGGAAATGCCAAGGACTGAATGTCGAACACTCTATATGCAAAGCATAACTCTGCCTCTCTGCAGTTTACTCATTTTCCAGTCAACATTAATAGTACAAAAGGGTGGGTGCAGGGCATTATCCATATGAAAGCAGAAGTAATGTGTTTGGGGAAGTGTGGATAAGTATAAATTTGGATTTATTTGTAGTCTGAACTGATTGACTACTATTCTGATTCACCAGATGCATTTAAATGCATTTTTTTAAAAAAAATTGCATTGGTTTTTGACAGTGATATCATTGTTAAAGCCAACTAAACCATTTTAACCCTAGCAATCTTGGCTGATCTGAAAAATAAAACAAGTTTGGATTTGGCTAGTATGTGGAGATGAAACTGCTAGGTAACCAGTGCCGTAAGTACTGGGAGATTGAAAATGACAAATCACTTCCATACTGTTGCTAAAAACATTACAAGATGTGCACAAGATGACAACAAAAGTCATGTTTGATTCAAAAAATCCCTTTAATATATTTCTAATGCATATTTCTCTTGATATCTTTTTGTTACCAAATTTCCCTGCTACAAGGTTTTTAAACAGAAGATTTCCTTTTGGAAATAAGGTTCAGAAATAAAATATCTTTTCAGATAAATCTTTGTATATGTATGTCAATGCCAGAAAACTATGTTCATTTATGATGCCCTCACCATTCATTCATTCATTCATTCATGTTATACCACTATTCATCTTAAACAAATGATTCTCAATGGCTAACAACAATTAAAATGTTCCAGACATTACAAAGGAAAGGTTAAGAACAACAGCAACAGCAGCAGCAACAACAACAACAACAAAACAACAATTTGGGTCACAGGAAAATCCTGGGGGGCCGGAGCACGCAATCGCTTGTAAACAGCGAGAGTGAACCCCCAAAACTGATGTGCCCCCCCTTCCGTCATATCTGCCTCTCCCACTTACCGTATTAATAGCTCAACCCTGATAAGCTGGAACGACACCCCTCCCCGCTACCTTCGGACCTGTTAAGTTACCGCCGCGAACACATGATGGACTTAGCACCCTCCCTGACAGGTTTCCCCCCCCACCCATCCACCCCCCCGGCCCAAACCCGTCAATTTCCCTCCCCCCCTTAAAATTTCCATTAAAACTCCCCCATAAAAAATGATTAAAACAGTTCCTTAAAAATCCCCTAAGCCTCCTAGATTTAGCATGCCAACTCTCGGGGCCCCGATGGAGAGGGTACGCAACTTGGGCGTGCTCCTGGATGGGCGGTTGTCCTTTGAAGATCATTTGACGACTGTCTCCAGGAGAGCTTTTTATCAGGTTCGCCTGATCCGCCAGTTGTGTCCCTTCCTGGACCAGGATACCCTATGCACGGTCACTCATGCTCTCGTTACCTCTCGCTTGGACTACTGCAATGCTCTCTACATGGGGCTCCCCTTGAAGAGCACTCAGAGACTTCAGCTAGTCCAGAATGCGGCTGCGTGGGTTATTGAGGGAGCGGTGCAGAGCTCCCACGTAACACCTATCCAGCGCAGACTGCACTGGGTGCATGTTTTCTGGGTGCGCTTCAAGGTATTGGTTACCACCTTCAAAGTGCTCCATGGCTTAGGACTGGGTTACTTACGGGACCGTCTACTGCCGTCTTCTATCTATCCAGCGTCCGGTGCGTTCCCACAGAGAGGGACTCCTCAGGGTGCTGTCAGCCAAACAGTGTCGACTGGTGGCCCCCAGGGGGAGGGCCTTCTCTGTGGGGGCTCCTACCCTGTGGAACGAGCTTCCCCTTGGGCTTCGACAATTACCTGACCTTAGGACCTTTCGTCGCGAACTTAAAACCTATTTATTTTGTATGGCTGGACTGGCCTGATTGTTAAATTTTAATTGCATTTAATGGGTTTTAAATTTATGTAATTTTATAGGGTGTAATGTTATTTTAAATTTCCTGGCTAATTTAATAAGTTTCTTAAGGGTTGTTTTAATATTGTGTATGTTTCTGTTTGTATTTTACTTGCCTGTTCACCGCCCTGAGTCCTTCGGGAAAAGGGCGGTATACAAATTAAAATATTATTATTATTTTTGTTGTTAAAATTGTTAAAAAAAATTGTTTTTGTTTTTCTAAAACTTTTTAAATAAAAAAACAACAACAAACAACAACAACAACAATAACAAAATTAACATTTACTTTCTGGCTACCACCAGTCTTTCTGATGTTAAAATATCAGTCTTAAAATTGTCTTCTGCACTTGCCATTTATTGGTTTTCCTTCAGGGATAATCTTGGACAGTTACTTTTTATTATGACTCCAAAACGTGTCCCTGCAAATGAGTGCAGTTTTGAAGTGGAAGAGAGACAGTTTTCAGAATTCACATTTTCACAAAATCTAATGGTTCACCCATCTTTGCAGTAGGGATGGTAAAATCAGCAATGTCATGCAGATTAAGAAAATGCACAATCATCAAAGAGCTGGGAAGCAGCCTTCTGAAGTATTCCACAGAAGAAGAGCAGCAGTGTTACCTGGAAGTTGGCTAACTGAGGCACCAGAACTATCTTGCTTTGATGGCATTTTTTTCCCCATGGGAAGGCATTGGGAGGTAAAAATTAAAAGTGAAGACCACGATTCCCACTTGTTATGGTTGGAGTTGATCCCCCCCTACTTAGTAATAACTTTAACCAAGAATACACAACATTGTCCTTGCAGACACAATCTCAAAAAGGAATAAATCTGTAAACCAGAAAGCCTTCCTCATGAAAGCTGTTTTGTGAAAGAGTCTACAATAGGTTTTCACACTTCCAAATACACCTATTCAGATGTCTATACTGCTTCCCTCATTCACCATACATTGTAGAGGAGCTTGGAGAAACATTTCAAATTGAGGAAGTGACATACAATAAAAAGTTGATCGCTCCAAGTTTCTTTCTTGACCAACTTAGTTACTTGCAGTAGGGAAAGGGAAACAAAATACCCATAGTTTGATCTTGAGTGAAAAAAACTGATTGTGAATAACGGGACCTTTCTTGCCTTTATAAATTTATTGAGAAGAATATTCATGTGTGTATATGTGTATGCATATGTGTATGTGTTGGTTTATATACTCCCTAGATATACAATAAGAATCATATATTTTTAATAATAACTTATAGCACAGTACTGTATTCTCATGCATAGCACTTTTTCAGTGAAGTATATTTGTGTCATATCTCAAAAAGAGAAAATCCAACCCCTAAAACATACAACCAAACAACTAAAGAAAAAGTGAGATCTTTCTAGCAACCAGGAGCTTAATTTTCATTAGAGTAGCTATTGGGTAATTAGTCATGCATCATAAATCAAGTCCCAAAATCTTCTCTAGGTTTCTTAATTGAAAATTATTGTTTCTTGTCTGATTGTGCAGCAGTGTTAGAGCAGTGTTAGATGCTGAATCCAGCACGAACAGTTTGATACAGTCAGAACTTGATAGATCATTGCCCTGAAGCAGCTTGTAATGGTGGAGAGGCTGCACATTAAAGATTCCTTCATCAAAATGCAATGGAAAAAAGGTAACTGTGGTTCACAAACCAACTTTTGGAGTTTTCTAACTATTTGAGAATCATACTTTATTTCTAGAATAAGTTCTGGTAAATAGTTGATGGAGATTTACTTAGAAAACTTTACTGTCATTAATTCACAGCTTAATTTAGTTTCAGGACTAGCTATGATATAATTTAACCATCCTAATATGTTACAGATAATATTAATACAATTGTAGATTAAAATTATCTTCTTACCTAAGAGCAACTTTCTGATGATATAAGCCAGAAATGAGATTTCAAAGAAATATCAACCAGAAAATGTACCTGTTTGTTCTATTCGTAAATACTGTGTTTTATCTCATCATCATGTCTGGGTCTACAGAGCATTTTAGAAAGGATAACAATCTGTCGGCATACAGTTTGTAGCGACTTTTGAAGTTACCTACGTAGCCAGTTTTGGTTTTGCGCCAAACAGGAGTTTTTTTTGGTCTGAAGCTTCCTTATTGTTATGGGTAATTTATTTTTCCTGGTTTTGGGGGTTATTAGTGGTACATATAGTTTGATGATTCTTTTGACTTCTTGCAAAAAATGTTATAATGGTCTTCGGCAGTGATGCAGCCAGTGATAATTAATTAACTAGACAATTGAATAATCAGCTAGACAATGTTTATCTCTGTTGGGCATTTTTTTCTGATTTGGGCAGCAAAAATCCAGATAACCATAGGATGGCAATAAAAAAAAATACACTCCTTCTTCTTCTTCTTTTTTTTTTTTTTGTGGACAACTAATGATCTTCCAGATATTTGGACCCTGATCTAACAATCCTATTTTTCTAAGACTACTGAGGAAATAAACTCAATCTCCCTTCATTACTATGCTCAAGATAAATGAACCGTGGTCTTGATTTTTATATTTCCCTTTATAACATTTAGTTGATATAGGCCTGAATGTTCAAAGACAATTATGAAATTAATGTGACATGTTTTAATATGGAAATCCTAAAGAAAAATGAGTGCAAAATGTTAAGCTAACATTGCAAATGTGCCAAAAGAGCCACATTTTTACAATAACTCTGAAAATATCTACAACTCTTTTTTAGGGTCACACTGAAACCACTTGAACACCATTGGTACTGATGAAATCACCATCAATCAATTGTAAAAGGCAGCTTTACTTGGAAGAGCTTATATCTTGTGATGATATACTTAACACTAACAAACAACAAGATCTGCCTATCTCAGTCCTTGGGAAGAACTCGATAGAGAATAGAATAGAATAGAATAGAATAGAATAGAATAGAATAGAATAGAATAGAATAGAATAGAATAGAATAGAATAGGGCAGGGCAGGGCAGGGCAGGACAGTTTAGGATAGGATAGGATAGGATAGGATAACAGAGTTGGAAGGGACCATGGAGGTCTTCTACTCCAACCCTCTGTTTAGGGAGGAAACCCTACACCACTTCAGACAAATGGTTATCCAACATCTTCTTTAAAAACTTCAAGTGTTGGAGCATTCATAACTTCTGGAGGATAAGTTAAAAATGCTAAATTCAGTCTGAACAACTGACTGACTATATGATGAACCATAATAATAAATTGTACATGTTTATACCTGTTTATTTAGCTTGAAGTCCCGTACTGAAGAATAGAAAAAAGAATCCCTTCTTTTAAGTATTCATCTAAAATCTGTCCTTCCTAGAGTAGCTCTGAATTGAATTGGATTGGATTGGATTGAATTTTTTATTTGGCCAAGTGTGACTAAAACACAAGGAATTTATCTCCAGTACCGAAGCACTCAGTGTATGTGCATAGAAACACAATAATATTAATAATATCAATTAAGGGTGGAGTAAAAAAGATACAGTGGCTCAGGGGCAAGGATGCTGAGCTTGTCGATCGAAAGGTCGGCAGTTCTGCGGTTCGAATCCCTAGTGCTGCTGTGTGACGGTGTGAACTCCTGTTACTTGTCCCAGCTTCTGCCAACCTAGCAGTTTCAAAAACACGTAAAAATGCAAGTAGAAAAAATAGGGACCACCTTTGGTGGGAAGGTAACAGCGTTCCGTGCGCCTTTGGCATTGAGTTATGCCAGCCACATGACCATGGAGACGTCTTCGGACAGCGCTGGCTCTTCGGCTTTGAAACGGAGATGAGTACCGCCCCCTAGAGTCAGGAACGACTAGCACGTATGTGCGAGGGGAAGCTTTACCTTTACTAAAAAAGATAAAAGGATAAATAATAATACCACAGTCACACTAAATGGGTTAATAGACAGACAGCAATGACAAAATTAAGTGCTTATCAGTAATTACATGAGGGAACAAACAGTCCCTGCCTCTATATGTTTTGGTATGCTATGCCCTAATATGCACAGTCCTGAGGGAAGGAGTTGAAACAGTTTATGGCCAGAATGTGAGGGGTCTACAATATTTTCTCAACCCTCCTTTCGCCGCGAGCTGAAGACGTATTTCTTTATTCGCGCAGGACTGGCCTAGGAATTTTAAATCTTAAATTTTTACATAGTTTTAATTTTAATATTTATATTTGATAAATTTTATGGGGTTTAATGGTATAAATGTTTTAAATTTGGCCAAACATATAATAAGTTTTTTAACTATTGTTTTATCTGTACATTGTCATTGTTTTATTGTGGCTGTGAACCGCCCTGAGTCCTTCGGGAGAAGGGCGGTATAAAAATCTAATAAATACTAATCCTAATACTAATACTCCTTCTGACCCATGCAATGTACAGGTCTTCTAGGGAAAGCAGGCTGGTGGTAATTGTTCTTTCTGCAGCAGTGGTGGGATTCAAAAAAAATTATTACTGGTTCTGTGGCTTGTTGGGCATGGCATGTCTTGGTGGGAATGGCAGGGGAAGGAGACTGTAAAATCTCCATTCCCTCCTGATCAGATGGAACTCAGGAGGCAGAGAATAGATGGGGACAGAGCCAGTCAGAGGTGGTATTTACCGGTTCTACAAACTACTCAAAATTTCTGCTACCGGTTCTCCAGAACTGGTCAGAACCTGCTGAATAACACCTCTGTTCTGCAGTCTTAACTATCCATTAGAGTCTGTACCTGTTCCAAACCAGAAAGTTATAGAAGTACAAATAACAAATACAAATAATTCCTCTGTAAAATTGTATCAACAGCCCTTGGAGCAATCTGACCTTCTTGAGTTCATGCTGAACATTATAGAACCCAAAAACCTGAAGGACTCTACTGCTGATACAGTGCTGTCAAATATAGTAGAGGTGGTAAAAGAGAAGGGCTCCTCCTAAAACCTTGAAGAAAATCCAGAAATAGCAGTTTGTCCAGAACATGGTACACAAATAATTTTATTTTTGGTAACACTAAATAGCTTAGACCCAAATTACCTACCACACTGTCTATTCCCATACAGTCTGTTCCAAATTCTCAGGTCTTCATTATGTCACATTTTTCAGGTTTCACTATATCTATGTTAATATTCACAATAAATTCTGGTTTTTCTGTCATGGGATCTTTATTGAAAAATGAGCTGGGGTTGAAGATGAAGTAGTCTTCCACACTATACTCTTAAAAGGGAGCTTAAAGCCTACTTGTTTATCTAGACCATTGTTTGTTAAATGAATATTGATTGATTGGATGGATAGATGGATGGATGAAAGAATTTATTTGCTGCCCATCTCATAGCAAATTACTCTGGGTGGCATTTTAGTTTGAATAATGTCATATGTGTTGTGTGGATATAATAAGTTTCCCAGAAATATATAAGAGTGATGGAATATAAATGTATGGATAAATAGAATTATCATGGCACAGAGAACATTGGATAGGAAATGGACAGAATGTGGAAACTCTAGTACTAGTCCTTGGCCATCTGTGATGAAAATAAACTGCTCAAATATCATCTTTCTAAGGCAATTTAGGCAGATTTCTTATTGATAATTCTGAGAAATTGGGTTCTTAGACCAATTCTCCAATATCAATGGAGATTTCACAACCTTCCAGTCTGCTTCCTTTGCTCATAGATTAGTTAGATTCAATGGCTTTTTCAGAAGATAGCCATATTCTTTCTAAACACTGCACAATGGAGTTCAAATTATTAGTACTGGATATGGACTTGTTGTAAAAAAAGGTATTTTAATTGCATAATAACAAATAGATAGGATTTTAGATGCAACATTAGATCTGGAAAACAATTGAATATGCCTCGGTTTAAAATAAGATCTTACAAAGAAGAAACTACTAAGTTCATGCAAAATAACCTCTGCCTGTTCTATTTTTCTGCTTTATCTGTCACCCTAGGAAATGTCCAACACATTAGGATTTTTTAATCTTCTGGAATGGCTGTACAGGAAGCTGAAAAAGTTGTTTCTTGTAAACATACTTACATTCCTTTGGATCTGCATGTATCCATCAAAAATTTTACTCTCTTCTTAATTTCAGAGGTGCTTATGTAAAATAAAAGCTATCATTTATTCTTTAAATTTTAATTATCTTTAATTATTTTAAATGTTATTTTTAATTAAAGCTTATGTCTTCAGCTGCTTGTATGGTTTGATTGCCTCTTTTCTATATACATAACAATTTGTCCAGAGTTTTACAAGATGAACAATGCACGTTTCCAAAAATCATTCTTTAACATCTGTAATAATGCCACTTTGCCAAATTCTCTCTCTCTTCCCCCCTCCTCTCCTTCCTCCCCTCTCTTGCCCCAATCAATGCTCAATATGACAGTTGAATGACAGTTCTTGATAAAGAGTCAGAATTTGGTATATAATTCAACATCAAAGTGTCAAAGGATTATATCATATGGGTCAATCAACCCTCAAATTTGTATCCCTCCAACAATGAAAGTCTGATACGTATCATTTCAAGCATCTTTTTGAGAAGAGTCCAAAATACTCTAAATACATTTTCTGATAAATCAAGTTTAAACTCAAATCTGTGGATACCATTTAAACTTTTTAAGGATATGAAGATCCTGATGGGACTGGTGTTTCCAGTTCTTTATTCCATATTTGCAGTATCCATAAAATGTCAATTTTGAAAATATTCCTGTGCTTTAATAGAGACATGTTAAATGGATTTTACTTCTGCCATGAATTCTGTCATATGAGTCCATCTTTGATGCCTTTGAAATGATCAAAGTGTTTGGCTCATATTGAGCCATTAAAACAAGCTCAAATTGAAAATATTGCCATTGCCAGTGAATCAGAAAGACCAAATCCAATTCAAAGACAGGATAAATCCTTACAAGGGCCATTACATAATACTTGGTTTAAAATCATTAAAATCTTAAAATCATCACTCAAAACTTTCACCCAAACTTTCCTGTGATGGAAAAATTAAAATAATAAAATAAAGCTGCAAAGTCTTATCCAATTTCCCCCCCCCCCATTTTTTTCTTTGCTTCTCCTGCCTGTCTTCTCTCCCCCTCTGCTTGTCCTGTTGCAAAGTCTTTTTCTATTTATCTATGCTATTCCACTCCCCTTGCATATGTAAATAGACCAGCTGTAAACTAATGCATAACCCAAACATGGCTATTTTTTCCCGCTGCCAAGATAGCCTTTTAATCCTATCTCAAGGAGAACAATGAAAAGCCCTCACCTAAAAAAAGTTCATCTAGGAAACAGGAAGTGAGAAATCACAGATATGTCATCCCATGTTGGCACAGTGGTTAGAATGCAGTATTGCAGGCTAACTCACCGCTCACTCCAGGAGTTTGATTCTGAGCGACTCAAGGTGACTCAGCATTCCATCCTTCTAAGTTCGGTAAAATGATGACCCAGATTGTTGGGGGCAATATGCTGATTTTGTGAACTGCTTAGAAAGGGCTGTAAAGCACTGTGAAGTAGTATATAAGTCTAAGCTCTATTTCTATTCTAACCAACAGCACATGCTTGATTGCCTCAACATTCCATTCTCTTCACAATGGAATTCTTGGCAGCTTTGTTTCATAATAGAAAAATATATTTTCCTTTGTTTAAACACTTATTTCACTTGCTCAAAAGATGTCCATGAATCAATTCTTGCCGCTCAACTCCCAAAGGTATAAAAATCTCTGTCTTTCTATTGTTCAGATTCCGTCTTGCTCGCAAAGCAGGCACCCATAGATCACTGAAAAATGTCTGGCCATTTCTCCTCATCATTGTTCTCCTTTCTTTGTCAAAAATTCCATGACAGTTCCAGTTGAATGTTTTACTACCTATTTTCCAAAGGGTATTCATAAGCCTCATTATCAAAAGCCCATTGTTGCTCCCAATTCGGTCCAAAGATTTCCTGCCTGAATTTCTGGAAATAAGAACTTTTCTATATATTTATTGCCACAATCACAATGGAAATGAATAATGACTTTCCAAAATACCCTATAAATATAATATTTCCCTACATTTTCATTCCACATTATGATGATTGATAAAACATGATATATTTGCAAATCAGATAGATTAAAATCACCTTTCCCATATAATAATCTCAGTTTAGCTAAAGAAAACCTTGATGGTCTACTATTCTGATATATTTCTTAGGTAACCCAAAAGAAATATTTATTTGGTATTAAAATAGGAATACCTTTAAGGACATACATTAATCACAGGGCAATATTTATCTTAATAACACTTGTTTTACCATAAACTAAAGAGAATCTTGACCCATCTATTTACATTTGATTCAATATTTTCTAATAGCATATTTATTTCCACAGAAATATTTTTGAGTATTTAAAATTTGCATAATTTTAGTATAATCAATGAAGATCAGAAAATATAATTCTTTGCATAACTGTACTAAACTATTATATCCCAAGGGAAATGAGCAAGATTTTATCTCAGTTTATAATTTAAATGTTAGAACCAGAATACTTTAAAAAATACTATACAAAATACAATCTATTGAATAAAGTCCCATACCTAATCATCACTTGTTTAGGAATCTCTTCTGACAGACTGGTGCTAGTAAGAAGCAAACAACCAATTTCACTTTTATTATTCTTATCCATTATTTATGATCACTAAAACACAAAATGTAATTGCAAACTAAAATCTTTGATTAAAATAATGTGGAAAGGAAGATCGTTTTTAAATGAAAAGGCTGTATTTTGCAGGATGAAATTCCAGGTTCAATTCCTGGCAGTTCAAAGTAGGTCTGGAAAAGCTGTTTTACCTGACATTTCTGTTAGTATTGTGAATTACTGGGCTGAATACTGGGCTAGTCATCTGAAGCAATATAAGGCATATTCTTATATTCCTATTCCATTCAGTTTTTCTTCTTAGGAACAAAACTGGATCATAATCAATTCAAATTTAATGGGCATTTCTACATGCATACTTATCTCATTTAACATCTGAAATTCATGAAGCTAAATCTGTGTGGCACACTTTTTTTTTCATGAATGATGGAAAGCAATTCCAACAAGCAATTTTAGTGGGTGGAGCATATTAAGCATAGGCCATGGTCCATCCCTTGTCCCCCCCCCCCCATGTAAATTATTCTGGAATATTTAAGTCAAAACTAGGTTCACATTATAAAATGTCGGTCTGTCTGTCTATCTGCATTAAAATGTGCCTAAAATGTTTTTGGTTTTGTTGTTGTTGTTGCTGCATCCTGTTTGCTTGCTTGATACTCTGACTATTTTTGAACCCTTGGACTCTTACAGAGAGGAGGGACTTGGAAAGGTTGTCATTTGATCTATGTAAGAAGGCAAAGGGAATAGTTTTTCCTTTAATAGCAGTCTTTCTGCTTAACAGTTGGTGGGAGATTAAAATGATCTAGGTGGAGATGGTAGGTTAAAGGTCAAGAGACACCACCATCTTTTTTCCTCCCCTTTATGTCAAAATAGAGACAGGTCGTTAAACTTTAGAAATAGTATGTTCTTTCCTTGCCCCCCCCCAAATATTTAAATCCATAGATGCACTGATTTTATTGTAAATTCCAGTTCTTCTGCAGGACTGCACCCCTACCAAGCTACTGCTTGGCTTGAATGGTTGTCAGGTTCTGACATTCTGAGTTTCAGCCATATTAATTGCTGAATAAAGGCTATAATCCTCTCTCTTTGAAGCCTGGGGTTGATTTTTAGGCAGAACTTCAAAAGCAGCACACAACTGAAATAGACATATTTCCGACCAGCACTGAATCAATATGATTTACCCTCTTTGCATCTGTCCGCATGCACACACACTGGACCTATTTGGTTATACACAAGAATGATCTGATTTTGACTATAAAACAATCTAAGGAAAAATTTTACATTCTTTTTCATTTTATTTGAGGCACGATGTAGCCCACAAGAACTTTCCTTGGTGCATTATTCATGAAGTATAAACTCCTTTAGCGTACTTGCCCTGACAATGAAAATAACATGTGTAATTTGGGTTGTTTTCCATTCTATGTTCACAATAAAATTGCAGTCTCATTAGAATCTTAATGAATAAATGCCATTTAAAAATATGTTTGAAGGGCCAATCCCAATATTGTAAATTTTGGAAGCATTTTGATTAAATGTGTTTGTGAGCAAATACTATTTTTCTGCAACCAGAAATTCATTCAATGTATTAAGCATTTCATTTAACTTGGCTGCAAAGAAGTCCAATTCAATCCAGACACCCTTGCCATAAACTGAGGGAGGGGGCAGAGTAGAAGAGAAACAGTGAATTGTGTAGCTAATATGAAACTCTTGATTGGCACCTAACCACTCTCATTTCTGAGGCTTGAATTATATGAGACCTCTCTCTTACAGGATTTGCCAACTGTACTCAGTGTTATGTTTGAGAAAGATTAACAGTATTTCAGATCAAAGGCGAATCCTGCCGCACAGTCTTAGGAGATTGCCATTCACTTCCATTATAGCTCATTTGCACAAGATTTTCCTGTAATATGAACCATTGTTTTGATGGCACTGATTTGACGTCAAGACAGGGGCCAGATGCATGTCAGCGTCCAAATCAGCTGAACTCAGGGTTACTTGCTTCAAAAAGACTTGAAATGAAATGCAACTGTTACTGTTATATTCAAGTGCTTTTTTTTCAGTTTAAAGGAAAAAAAACTTATAAATGAGCTGGATAAATGCATTTTTACCACGCTCAGTCAGTGTTGAAAAGTGAAAAAGAAACAAAGGCACATAGTGAACAACTATGGTAAATCCTGTTCAAATTTTTAAAGTGTGTGGGTGTGTATGTGTGTGTATTAAAAATAACATTTCATCTAACAATGTTGTGTACCTCCAAGGATTTATGTATGGATGTTTCCTTCCTTCCTCCTTCCCTCCCTCCCTCCCTCCCTCCCTCCTTTTTATTAAGCCAAAGTGAAGCAACTTTATAAAGTATATGGAATTCATAAGACTGAATTGATCAAATACATTGGTGGAAATCTATAGTAGTATTTCAATTTTTAAATCATTTTTGTGAGAAAATGAGAAACTCTATATGAGAAGCAAGTAGGAATAAAATCCTCAACTATATTCATAGCTTGATTTAAACAAAACAGTGAGAAAAGAGATGATAATATCCTGAGTTAGATTTTGAAGCTTCTAGAGGAGAGAAGAAGTGTAATCAATAAAATACCTAAGATTTATTTTGCTTTTTGAAAATAATATTTCTTGTATTTGTATTTTATTTCTTTTTCATCTATGGACCTTTCTTACACTTTTGACAAAAATAATGACGATTTAACTGTCAGATTTTTTTCTTATTTTCTTATTTTTATTCTAAGACTTTTTAGTAGAAAGACAAGTCACAACTGAACACAAACAATATGCAGTGCATATGTATCGACAGGAAATTTTCATTACATTACCTGGCTTTTCTTACTAGATGCACATAACTTCACAGACCTAAGTATTTTAAACTCTCTGGCTTTAATGTGCAAATGCATATTCTTCTTTGTTGAAACTGATCCTATAAGAAAAAGTTAAAAAAGGTTTCTTGGTGTTGTTGAAACAATGAAAATTCCATATGTCTGAATACGAAGCCATGTTTGTGTAGTGGTGGTATTATTGATCAGAAAATCAGTTAGCAATCTATTAGATCAAACTCTGTATAACACATATCTTCTATAATATTAACTGAAGAATTATCAAGTTAATCAAACTGTATCAATTGACAAAAAACCTGGATGGCTAATAAGTGAAAGTCTAAAATGATATTTTCTCCCTTAGAAAGACACCTGTGATTCCAGTTATGAACTAGCAGGTTCTTTTTCAATGATCTGAATGTTGACATGCATCATTATCATCACAGCAATGGCTTGCATGTGTGTGTATGTGTGTATTTGTGGCATATGTATTAATTAGCAGATTAAAGTACTGTTAATGGAGTTTGTTTTAAAAAAGAAAGATTATATTGCAGGATTAAAACAATTATAGCAGTAAAAACTGATTATAACACTGGCAATGTAAAATTGAGGTGCATGAAACAGAATCATTCTATGTGCTTAGAAGCTAAGCAATAAGCTAAAAAGCTAATTTTGCATAGTGTAATTTTGTGTAAAATCACATATCAGTACTTTAAAAAAACAAAACACAATCCTAAACTTGTTTTTCTTTTTTATATAAGTATGTTTTATGCTATAGCTGTCAAAATGAAACCCTTTCCTCTGAAACTTTTGGAACACAAGGAATTAAAAACTGAGTTATCAATCTCTGCCAAATGAGCTTTATATGGAAACATTGACATTTAACTCTGACATCGATTGTTTGCAACCCAGCAGCACTTTGTGAGGCTAAAAAAAACCCCCTACTTTCATAATGCCTTCAAATAAAAGAGAATTGGAATTGTTCGTGTTGCTCATACATGGAAACTTTTAAAATATAAACATCAAGCTACTGAGATTTCATTCCCTTACGTGGACTGAAATGTGAAATTAATGAACAATAGCGCCCTCTAGATTTGGAAAAGCAGACAACCCAGTTCAAAGAAAGGTATTTTTAAAATCTATTTCTGTCCAGTGATGGTTTTCTTTTGGGCTCTTGAGAACTAAAATATAAAACTAATAGATATGTGGAATTATAAACTTATATGCCTCCCTTACTTTGCTTTACTCATCTAACAAATTCGTCATACAAGAAACAAATCACCAGATCCTTAACTAACATTGCTAAGTTTAATAATAAAATATTTGCTTATAATTGAATATAATATATGCAATATATATGGATATAGGTAATATGTAATATATATGTAATACATATATAATATATATATTACATAGACACACACTGTAAGGTTTCTGTTCTGCTTTTAGAATTTAAAATTGAGACATTTATTTATTTAAAAGCCTTTTATTATTTATCCTCTATCAGTTGTATACATGGTTAACATTGCACTAATCCTCTACAATATTGATGTGCTTCAGGGATATCTTTTATAAAATAAAAGAGGGAAACTATGTGAACATTGGAGGAAAAGTGATGATTTATCAAAATGTTTATGATAAAAATATCATTCTTTGTTGCATTACTAAAAATTCTTATCTATTGAATCATAAGAATAAAAAATTAAAGGTTACTTTGTCATTCTCTCCTTCGGCAAGCAACTGGCCTAAAAGACAACAGTTTTTTTCAACACGTATACTTTATATTTGTACACAGCCCATTATGAAATATATAATATATTTAAACAATTATATAATTTAATAATTTATTTAAAAAATACCACAGCACTTAGAATATTGTTTTAAGGATAGTTAAAAACAATGGAAGAAATTATTTCATATCAGACTTATAAATGCAGAAAAACAATTTATAGTAATTTCATTATTAGTTTTATAAAACATAATTTTAAAGGGCTTATTAGGCTTTGACTACTAGCTTTAATATTTAAATAAAGATGAAAGTATTTTGGAGAATTAGAAAGATTTGTATTCATTAATTTCCATATTACTCAGTTTAATGTTTAGCAGAATATCAACTTGCTGTATGCTCTTTTTTTAATTAAAGCAGTTACAAAAGTCATTTTCTTTATTTTACACAGAAATTTAACATATTTTGTAGTTAATTAAAATTGCATTCATATCTCAGAATAAGCTTTTTCAAAACTGATGGATTAATTTTGTTTAGGAAGTTTAAGGATTGGTTAATAAAAATATTTCTCACATAAAAGTGCAAAAAAAAGTTTCTTGCACAATTTAAATATATATATATTTGAATCTTCTCATGTAATAATTTCCAAGGAATGCACACATCACAAGGAAACTTAACTGTGTGTATTAAAATAGCTTTTTCTTTAATATGTTAGGAAAGTTTTAAAAAAAGCTTTTAAAAAGAAGAATCAATATTATTTTGTGAATCAAAACTGAACGATCAAGATAAAAGTCCCATTGCATAGAAAGCAGTTTCATCTTCTGAAAACAATAATTCCTTGTTGCATTTTCTACTCTGAAGTAACTTAAAATTACCCCTGTGAAATGACTACACCAGGGATAAAATTTGTAAAAGTGCCGCAGTTCTTAGCAGCACTCCTTTCGCGTTTGGGAGCAAATTAAAACACCGAAAGAATGCTGCAAATAATTGTTCCCTGCATTCTCTTTGCTTGTGACTTCTATAATCATACAGGCTGATTTACAAATGTCGACTTCAAGGTTGCTCAGTTTCCTGCAGCGTCAAAGACTGTTACTTTGGCATTCTCACTCCTGCCCTTGTAATCACCACTCAGACACTGTGCCTTGGTACTTCCAGTTCCCAGTCTCTTGATTGAACAGCTCATTCTGTGCTAACAAGGTGTCCAAGGTATTTGAACAGGGTCTGCAGTCAGGGGGAAAAAAAATGTTAATGGTGTCACTCATTAAGGAAGGAGGCACTACTTTTAAGTAATTTGCTAACTGTCCAAATTACTAGTTGATTTCTGCCTTTTCTGTTTTCAGGGACAAATCTATTGGGATGGGAGAATTCTTTGGAAGAGTTACTGAGGGGGTGTATTATATTGTTAGATGTAAAATATGTTACTAAATCTGAAGAAGCCTATACTGTATAGGTTTATTAGAATAAGTATAAAACATCTGAATTCTAATTTGTTTTGGTTTTAACACATATATTTTTATTGCATAAAGATAACATTGGGACCGTATTATTTATTTAGAAATACTGACTGTGTAGGTGTGTAAAACATATACGCACTGAAATGGAACTGTTTGGGAAAAATATATTATTATGATTAAAAAGAATACAGATTATATAACATGAAAGCTAACTTCCAAAACACCATGAAACAGTGAAGAAAGGAACATTTCTAGATGGTGAGAAATAAGTTGCCAACCTAGTAAATTTCATCTAAAAGTTTAATAATAATTCAAAAATGATAAATTGTCATAAATAGTTCAGTTTTTATTATCTGTAGCCAAAGTTATAAATCATCACATTTCTTGGAAGTAAAGCAGCTTCATTGGCTTTTAAGAAAAGGGGCGAATATATTAAAGGAAGCTTAATATTCCCTCAGAAACGTAAATTGCAAGGAATATAGTTTCTGTTCAGACGGAAGCTGATTCAGCTTTCCTTAAGAAGTTGACTTGTTGACTTGAAAAGATTTATTCAGGGAATGCCTATTAAGAGTTATTGTTCTACTTCTACACTGACTGTTGCAAACAGATTTACAGTTAACACTTTTAGAAAATAAAGATATAAATCACATGTAAGAGGTAGAAACGGGACACTTGAAAATACTATCTAGCAAAAGGTCAGTTTTCAATCAAGAGTTGTATCTAAAGTAACCCTGTTGTTTCAGAAATGTGATTAGAGATTTTCTTCCAAGAATGAATTCAGTGCCTCCCTCTAAAACTTTTCAGATTATAAATTTAGCATTGGCTATGTGGCAATTTGGCATTTTCTCATGTGCCTTTTAATGTCAGAGATAAAATAATATCTTGAAAATAAAGGAAATGTTTTAAATTTATTTTTAGTTTTGTTTCCCAACTCTCTGATTCTAAACATTGTACTTTATCTAGAATAATTTGTACTATAATAGCCAGTTACTTAAATGTAATGTAATTTAAGAATCCATTTGTGAAAAAAATTAAGTTGATAACAAACTTGATGAATTCAGTTCTGCCCTAAATCTTATTCGGGTTTTACCTGTTCCTGAAGTGCTATGCAAATAATCATGTGGACCTATCTTTAAATTTTTGTCTTTCCAATATTATGCAAATAATTCATGCCATGTGTTCTTTAAGAGACACACAAAAGGTTAGTAAGGGGAACATTTAAAATAAAAGCTTTGAAAGTAATTTAATAAATACTGGAAATAAGTCATTTCAAAACTATATCAAAATATGAATTTTAATATTAAATATTATTTATTACTTATACAATATTAAGATAATTAAAATGAACAACATTTTCTTTAACATTCCCCTAGATGTGAAAACTGGGAGCAATAAAATGCCTTTTAAATTTGGTTAATTTTTTTAAAAGTTTCAAAACAAAAATGAATTTCAAATAATGAATATTTTGAAATGATCCCTCTTGTTTACTTTGGCATATTCATTTTCACTGTGCACTTTTCTGGACAATTTTCTATTTTGCTGGAAAAATCTTATCATTTACTCTATTTTGTCATTAACAGATTTTCAAAAGTTTATGCCAATGAAAATAATCTAACTTCAACTAACTCTTTCTTTTCAAATTTAATTGTCAAATACAATAAATGTAGGGCTTTTTAAATTACATTTTGATTTTTCAAAGTATATATTTGTGTACATGCTTAGCTAAATAATGTTAGCTAAAATCCTTTTTCTTGGTTAATATAAATCTTTGCTGAATTTACCAGACTTTGCAGTGATAAATTAAGGGCTATATTTACATAAATAATATACCTCTTGCATAAATATGCGCTTTAAAGAGAATGGCAAGACTGGGACTTTTACATGATGGTTTTTGGCACCATGATTGTGCCATGATGTAATTTGTTTTCAACTGATTGGGAAATAAGTGAGGATAATTGTCTCTTTACTGGGAAACAAATTTTGTATTTAATCCAACTAAAGTCAATGAAATTTGCTTTTTCATATAAATATTCCTAGGATTGCAGTTTAGCTATCTAAGGTGTCCATTCTGTGTACCATTTTGTGAACTTGCAAACATCCAGATGTTGCTGATATGCAACTTCAGTTCATTTCACCAACTCCAGCACTCCATAGTCTGGACTCCTGGAATTGGTGTCCAGCAGTTCTAGAGTCCATGGTTACAAATCCTGACTGGATGATTATTTTTTTTTTCATTTTAGCAGATCTATAGCAGGAAGAATAACCATCAAATTCAACTTGTTGTACTCTCAAGAAAAATCTTACCTTAGAAAATTATAAAGTGACTTGTGGTCTATGTAGTTATTTCCTTTCTTTCCCCCCTTTTATTACAAAGGTGCTTCATCCAAAAAGGGAGAGGGCTCTCTACGGAGCCTCCTTGGCATGTCTATGTGATCACACATTTTTAATATATGTTCCAAAGTGGAAAATCTATTCTATGAAGAATCTTGCTCTGCATGGCAAGAGATAAAATGGATCAGATTCACATGACTAAGCACAATATATATACAGTTGTAAATTAGTTCCATACAAAAAGAGGAGTTTTATATTTTATTGTTATAGATTCATAGTTTAAAACATGTTTATAATCTCACATGAATTTGAGTGCAAAATATGTGCAATTTTAAATGTTCAGTTCCAATGTCAGCGAAAATGGAATGCCTATATTTCTAAATTCTACTATTGTTCTCCCTTATTGTTTGACAGAAAAAAGAAAAGAAAACACACAGGGCACAGTGTGAGTGTAAATAGTACTGTTGTGTATAAATCTTTGTTGATGTTCTTCTCCTTTCTATATGCCACATAACTATATTTGCCTAGACTTTAAAGACATATAAAATCAACAATTAAACCATTTCCTGTTCATAAACAAAAAGGGTTATAACCTTTTGTATTACATAATCCAGTAATCATTCTGACAAAAAAAACAAGAAAAGTATCCTTACAAATCCCTCCAGATACTAAAAGACATGAAAACAAAAAGATAGATATTGCCAAGTTAACTTTCTTTTAATTGGTTCCTCTGAAACACAAACAAGCACTGACAGGTGGAATAGTTGGAAGAAAATTTCAGTCAATGCCATGACATTCTCTTCAAGACCGTAAGCAGGTCTCCTAGAAGAAAACAAATCTCCCATGTTGAATTTCCACCTGACTGAAAAGCGCTAAAGTCATTCAAAAAAGAAGTTTTTTTGTAATTTGGAAAAAAATGGGATTTCCATACACTGTTGAATAAAAAGGGAGAAGGTGTTTGGGGTCTGTTTGTGATAAGAAATACCTGACTGGAATCAGGATCAAGATGGGGTTTGTCTTTTATAAAGTTCACAAAAGAATGGAGCTGTGATAGGATAGTTGGGGATCAGTCTTCCTCTTGTGGTGTTGGTAGTTGCTAAGGAGCATCATGGAATATATTTGAACCCTAATCTAATCAATAGCATCTTGCCTCTACTCAAACACAAGCAGTATCATTGCTATGTGGTATAAAACAGGAAGTATATTTTTTCTTTGTTTCCTAGCAGGTGGAAGAGAAGGAAGAAGAAGAGCAAAAGCAGTGACTCTTCCAAAGCTTACCTGATCTAGGTGACTTAGAGGTGGAGAGGTGTCCCTTCAGGTTAAATTGTGAATGACTTAATCTGCATCCCATTAAGACTACTTCTTTATCAACATGGGGTGAGGAGTAAAGTAGGTAGTGAAGTTTTCTGGTGAAAACTTTCAATATTTCAAAAATTGTGCATTTGGGGTACAGCATTGCAATGAACTCTGTAGAAAATCGGTGAGGCTAAGGCAGCCAAGAAGCTGCAAGAGCTAAATATGATTTAATTCTGTTTAATTAAAGGCTGTTAAAGTGATTACACCTAATGCATTTCATTACTTTCCTTTCTGCCACTTTAAAATTACAATCTGGTAGAAGTTTTGAATAAACATCAGGTGCTACACCTAAAGTTCTGGGTGGTTTCATGTACTTCTGTCCCATAGCTTTTTATTTCTGGCGTAAAAGGGAAACAACACCTGAAAATGCCAAAATATGTTATTTTACTGAAACATAATAATATATATATATAGTACACCCCTTTGCTTTTATATTTTTAAATTAATTTTTAAAATATTTTATATTTTATATTTTTTTTATTTAATATTTATTTATTTATATTTTATATTTTTAATTAATTTTTAAACAATTATCAATCTGCTTCAGACTTTCACAAAGCTGGGATGGTTTGAATCCCTACGATATCAGCTAGATATCATGAGAAAATAAGCCAGTCTGTAGTATTGCAGATTACATCTTCATCACTTTTTGAATCTGTTAAAATCTTTTCTAAGGTTTTTTTTTTAACATTTTATAGAACTTTAGGCCCAAAAGATTATCTAGATTGGGAAAGAAAGCTGGGTTATGCCAGTTGTGTTCTGCTTCTACTGAATGCAGTGCACATTTCCTGCTACTTTTACCAATAAGGAGTTTCCCATGGTCATATTTTACCATTTTTATTATTAAGAAGGAAAGTGCTCTTTTCCTTGCTCCATCCTGGCTCTATAACTGTTCATGGGCTACTTCTAGCTGTTATCTGGCCCCAAGGGTAGAAATAGACTTACTCTCACCACTACTGTTCCAGTACCTGAGGACAGAGTCCTCGTATTATCAATGGTTTCCTTTTTCATCCACCTTCCTCCTCTTTAATTGCAAATGGGGCTTGTTTGGACATGAGTTTAGTGCTCTTTCAGAAAAGTGCTAGATCTGTATTCAGAAACAGCTCAATTGATGTGGTGATGCATAAATTTATACCTGTAACTGTTTAGAAAACCAGTCTACTTAACAAGTGGTTAAACAAACAATTTTAAGTACTGAACTATACTCAACCAACTTATAGCAGTGACATGATAGCAGTGTTCCAATATCTAAGGGGCCCACCCCCCAAAAAAGGAGAGGGTCAACCAAAGCATCTGAAAGCAGGACAAGAAGCAATGGATGGAAGCTAATCGAGGAGACAACAAACGAGAGGAAAACTTTCCTAACAGTGACAACAATTAACCAGTGAAGAGGCTTGCCTCAGAACTTGTGGGTGGTCCTACACTGGAAGTTTTTAAGAAGACATTGAACAATCATTTGTCTGAAATGGTATAGGATTTCCTGCTTAAGCAGGAGTTTGGACTAGAAAACCTTCAAGGTCCCTTTCAACTCTATTATTCGGTTAACTCTTTATATTAGGAAAAGTGAATGGTAGTAGTTTTTCCACCAACGTTTTTTGGTAATTAGGAGAAAAAAAATAAAACAAGGGATTCCAAACATATTTTATTTCCAATATGTCTTATGTTATAATAATAAGAAAACATAAATATATGAAACTCAGAAGCTGGAGGATGGCACTTCAACATAACTTCTGACTTTGCAAAGCTTTAAAAAGGTGCTCTATTTCAATGAAAGTTTGGGCAAAGAACTCTCAAAAAGAAATGTGTTTAATTGCAATAATACAAAAGCAACCAATAGATTTAAACTTAATGTCAACCGCTTTAATCTAGATTGCAGAAAATATGACTTCTGTAACAGAATCATCAGTGTTTGGAATACTTTACCTGACTCTGTGGTCTCTTCCCATAATCCTAAAAACTTTATCCTAAAACTTTCTACTATTGACCTCACCCCATTCCTAAGAGGACCATAAGGGGCGTGCATAAGCGCACAAACGTGCCTACCGTTCCTGTCCTATTGTTTTTCTTTTCTTCTTCCTATATATATATATGCTTATACCTCCTAATATTTACTCATATATATGTTTATATACTATATAACCTTTCTGTATGATACTTACATATATTGTTGTGACAAAATAAATAAATAAAAATAAATAAATAAATATCTGAATCTTTCAGAGTTCCACAAAAGCTTCTTTTACTAAAATTTGTTTATTGGAACTACCAATGAAATACTGTGCTTCTCTATGATCTAATGCCATTTGAAATTAATTTGATAAGAGTCTTCAAACGATTATTTGAAATAGATAGAAATATTTCAATAGAATAAATCAGATGACCACTTCATGGCAAATATGTTAGAAGTCTCATGTTGTTTCCCCAACACATCTCTAGCAAATATCTAGCAAACAGAAATCGATGAACCCCTCAAATTATTTTCCTTGTTTTACAATAAGGATTCTCAAGCCATATGACTGAAAAAAGTTGAAAGTGCTTTGGTAGAGGGCTTTGTTGTTAGAGATTGAGTTCTTATTGAACATGGTTGTTCCCATGAGTATGTTATTGTCTGTGTTCTTCAGCAGTCTCAGTGTTTAACTGTCTCTCAGCAATAGCTATTTCCTGAGCAGATTTGGAATATTGGAAATAATATCTCTTATCTATAATGGGGGTAATATCTGACCAAGAGTGATAAGGACCAAATTGCATTTATTTAGTGTTTTGCTTTCTTTTCCATATTCTTTTATTGCACTGCCCTTATTACCAGAATTTATTGGAGAAAAAGTCAGTAATTTTGATATTGTTGAGATTTAATATATATATCAATATCAACAGTCATTCGGCATTTTGTCTTTGGGTTGTAGCAGTCTCTAGTGAGGACTGTTTTTTAGTACTTCAGCTTTTCCTTCATCAGCAAAGTTTGTAAACAGTTTTTAGTAATTGCTTAGAGAAACTCTACAAAGAGGAGGCTATTATTTTAAGAGCATGGTTTAAAATTGCAAATTTTCTTTTGATAATATTCCTGGTCTGTTGTCTAGTTTAGAAAGCAAATTTCACAATATTCTAATTTCTTTCTGTTCAGCTGAAATCTTCAAATGAAGTATTAAAGCCTACAGGCGAACCCTGAACTTCATATAGTGGGCTAATAACAACAACAACAACAACAACAACAACAACAACAACAACAACAACAGAGTTGGAAGGGACCTTGGAGGTCTTCTAGTCCAACCCCCTGCCCAGGCAGGAAACCCTACACCATTTCAGACAAATGGTTATCCAACATTTTCTTAAAAACTTCCAGTGTTTACAAACTTCCAGAGCATTTACAACTTCTGCAGGCAAGTTGTTCCACTGATTAATTGTTCTAACTGTCAGGAAATTTCTCCTTATTTCTGTCTTGTTTTTTTTTAACTTCACATAATTTTGTTACATCTCAATTAATAATTATTCGTGCTTTTTGCAAGTATAAATCAATCATATCAATTTTATAAAGTTGTCTGCAAAATTTAAAACATCTAATTCAAAGTATTATGAACACCTTGAAAAAAGCCCAGTTCAAATTATCAAATGATGTATTCCTTACATCAAAAACAAGTAATTCAGTTTACAAGTAATTTAGTTAATCAAGTATGAATTGCCAAACATTTCAGCTTTCTTCTGGATTTTAAAACCTAATCTCTAAAATATTTCTGTGAGAGCAAGTAGCACCCAAGTGAATGGTCTTAAATTAAAGAAGCATTTGGCGTTAAAATTCATGCATGATTCAGTAAAATAAAGAGTTAAACCTTTTAAATATGGAACTACAAAATTAATGGGGCAGTTTAATCCATCCCAAGATCTAATGAAACACACGACAATTTAAATTGCAATTAAACTGGGACATGTCCATAGACATTGTGTCTCTGCACAAAAATAGAAAGAGCTTTTTATGCCACAAACTTCTTCTTCTTGAACTTAAAAACAACTCTGCATTATTTTTTAAACAGCAATATCAAATGTTACTGATTCAATATATTGAATATTAAAAACAACAATTTGGAAGTACATGGTTGACATTGCATGAAATTAGGGAACCTAGCATCAAATCCATAAATGTTAAAAATAATGTGTGGACAGAATATATTTTCAGTTGATTTCATCAGGGTGGGTCTTAAAATTTTCATTTGTAAATGTCTACATTTACATGCATATAGCCAAAAAGATTCTTCAAGACCATGTACTTGCATTAGTACCTAACGTATAACATACTATGGATCCCATTTGATAAAAAGCTTCCACGAAGGAGGCCTAAAACAAAATGGATTGATGACATCAGCAAGTTTTGCAGGCCCAATTGGCAAAAGAAAGCTCAAGACTGTATTTATGTATTTATTTATTTATTTATTTTGTCAAACACATACTAAACAATATATATAAGCATTAAATAAACACACAAAATGAATACAACCAAAGGGAACATTAGGACAGGAATGGTAGGCACTCTGGTGCTCTAATGCACGCCCTTTGCAGACCTCTTAGGAATGGGGTGGAGGTCAACAGTAGACAGTCTTAGGTTAAAGTTTTGAGAATTTTGGGATGAGACCACGGAGTCAGGTAGTGTATTCCAGGCATTAACAACTCTGTTACTGAAGTCATATTTTCTACAATCAAGATTGGAGCGGTTCACTTTAAGTTTGAATCTATTGTGTGCTCTATTGAAGCTGAAGTAGTCTTCGACAGGAAGGATATTGCAGCAGATGATTTTATGAGTTATGGTCAGGTCATGCCGAAGGCAGAGTAGTTCTAAATTTTCTAAATCCAGAATTTCAAGTCTGGTGGCGTTAGGTATTTTGTTGCAATCAGAGGAGTGGAGGACTCTTCTTGTGAAATATTTCTGGACACCCTCGATTGTATTAATGTCTGATATGCAGTGTGGGTTCGAGACAGATGAGCTGTAATCGAGAATTGGTCTAGCAAATGTTTTGTATGCTCTGGTTAGTAGTGTAATCTTTTCAGAGAAGAAGCTACGTACTATTTAGTTTACAACTCTTAATGCCTTTTTGGCGATATAGTTGCAGTGGGCTTTGGCACTTAGATCATTTGATATGAGAACTCCAAGTTCTTTGACAGAGTGAGGGTCATCTACAAGGTCATGTCCATCTAGCTTGTATTTAGTGTTCTGATTCTTGGCCAAATTTTTGACCATTCCGACACAAAGTCCAGGTCTTTTTGAAGGGTAGCAGCATTGTTGGTAGTGTTAAATAGTTTAACATCATCAGCAAAGAGAACACAGTTACTTATAATATGATCACAGAGGTCATTTATGTATAATATGAAGAGTGTTAGTCCTAGAACGCTGCCTTGGGGGACATCGCTATTAACAGGAGCAGGATTTGATAAGGCACTGCCTATTTTGACCACTTGTCACCTGTTTGACAGGAACACAGTTATCTAATTATGGAGGGGTCCGGAGATGCCGTAGGATTTTAGTTTTAGAAGTAGTTTGTCGTCTACCACTGAGTCAAAAGCTTTACAGAAGTCTATGTAAATTGCATCTATTGCTTTGCTCTGATCAAGATTTGTAGTCCATATGTTTTTGCAGTGAAGAAGTTGTAGATTACAGGATATTTTTTTTCTGAAACCAAATTGTTTATTAGAGAGTAGGTTGTTTGTTTCTAGGTGGAGGGTAATGGATTAGTTGATGATTGGTTCCATTACTTTGCAGGTGATGCAGAGATTGATCTGTAATTTTCACTAGGCTGGGGTCTTCTTTTTTGAAGACAGGGATGACCGTGGCTAGTGGCCATAGATTGGGAAGGGAGGTGGTTCTGAAGGATTTATCAAAGATTATGCTTAGGGGTTCTGCAAGAACAGTGGAAAGCTTTTTTAAGAAGTATGCACATAGTCCATCAGGTCCAATAGATAGAGATGGTTTTATTCTACGTAGTGACTTTTCAACATTATCTCCTGTGAAATCTATTTGTTTTAGATCGTTGTGATCATTATTGTTGTGATCAGTATTGGTTGGAATTTTTGCTTGAAAACCTCTGATGAAAGGCAATATGATACACCATGAGGCAACCTATTCTACCATGAGGCAACTTCACTTACTAAGAGGAAATTCCTCCTAATGTCTAGCCTGATTTTATTTCCTTGCTGTTTTAGCCAATTGCAACCAATTGGTTCTGCTTCAACAGAAACAACTTCAGTCCCTTGCTCATATGACAGCTTTAGAGATCTGACTGCTATCATATCACTTCTTGCATCTTCTCTTGCAGGATAAACACATCCAGTGCATTTAAGCACAACACTTAATTTCTACTACCTTAAGTACTTTGGTAGTCTTCTAAACTGGCTCTAATTTGTCTACCTTGTTTTTAGATTACAGGGTACAGAACTGGATATAATATTGCATTGGGGAAATTACTAAAGAAGATTTGAATATATATAGAGGGGGGCATCATATTGCATGAAAGAAACCAATCTTGCTTACAAATTGGTATTCAATATTTAGAAATCCTATCCCAAAATCTTGCAATGCCTCGTCCCTGAATTTATCCTAATATTATACTGAACACTCAGTAGGGCATAACTACCATGACCTAATATTGGGCCAGGATATATTTAATATAATATACTGATCTATAAATTATTTCACAGCAAAAGAAATTTTGGACAAATTATTGATTGAATGTGCTGAGCTTTTCACTTATTTAGTTATAGGTGTTTGTAGGTCGGTGCTTTGTTAAAGAGGTATTCTCGTCATAAAGTTGGCAGAAAATATACATGCTTTTATTGTTAGTTTATTGTTAATTTTGCTACAAGAACAAAGTTACTGACTTGTTCTGCTGATTTAATACAGGACAAATTAAGGATAGCAGTTGGTGGATTGCCCCCGTTTTGTCTTTCCACCATCTGATGATTGTTAAAATGAAAACCATCGCCAACGACTCTCTGAAATGCTGGTTGTTGCTATGGGGGAAATGCCAACTAGTCAGATAATTGGAATGGCATATTTGTCATCTATCAAATTGCCAAACTAATAAATTCCAGGGACAGAAATGCACTGCCCTTATGATCTACCTGTTGTGCCTTTTCTAAACACAGATCTCATACTCTTCTGAAACATTAAAAATGTCGAAAAGGAAGGTTGGATGTAAGCATAACCGTTTATTCAGCCATGGTGGCACAATGGAATGCTTCTGCTGATTGCTGGCTGCCTGCAATTTGGCAGTTCAAATCTCACCAGGCTCAAGGTTGACTCAGCCTTCCATCCTTCCGAGGTGAGTAAAATGAGGACCCATATTGTTGGGGCCAATATGCTCACTCTGTAAACTGCTTAGAGAGGACTGTAAAGCACTGTAAAGCAGTATATAAGTCTAAGTACTATTGCTATTGCTATTGCTATTGGATGTAGCAGGAAGATGCTTTCCTGTGGCTGCTGCCTGGGACATCTCCTCATCCATGTTTGTGACTCTCAGTTAAGCTGTTTATGAACACAGTTCTAGTGTTTTTCAAAATTAGTGCTTAATTGGTGTCCAAATAGCTCTGCGGAAATTTGGAAAAAATTATCACTCTGGTTTCTTTGCCTTCAAACCATGTCCCCTATTCATAATTATACAAATTCCACAGATATTTTTATTTTTGGATCATCTGGCATTCAAAAACTACTTTCTATCAGAAATGGAAGAAAGTGGAAGATTCCCTTCAGTTGGGTCACACTTTTTTGACCTATGCAGAGCCTCTAGCATATTTCAACATATGATGAATAATATGCCTCTCAAAATTCTGGACCAATTCTGGATAGTTTTTCTATATGATTAAGAGCCATGGTGGCGCACTGGTTAGAGTGCAGTACTGCAAACTATTTCTGCTGACTGCTGACTGCCTGCAATTTGGCAGTTGAAACCTCATCAGGCTCAAGGTTGACTCAGCCTTCCATCCTTCCAAGGTGTGTAAAATAAGGAGCCAGATTGTTGGGGGCAATATGCCGACTCTGTAAACCATTTAGAAAGGGCTGTAAAGCACTGAAAAGTGGTATATAAGTCTAAGTGCTATTACTATTCTTTATTTACTCTGAAACCCACAATCTATGTTCATGATGTCTTGCAGTACCCAACATTTTGCAGACTTGTAACTTCAAGAATTGGGTGATCCTCTGCATATCAGCACTGAGATGCTATTGTATCATCCCAGATACAGGAAACAGAATTAAGAGAACAATTCTACTGTATTGTAAGGCTACATTAACACAATCTGGCAAGTTTGAAGGCACAAACTTTCTCCTGCCACTTTTAAGTACTTGATTCATTAGGGTAAGTTCTTCCTAAATTCCTTTTCCTGACTTTTAAGCCGCTAGGAGCTCCTTCCTCTCTTGTCTGATTGTATCCTAGACAGCATCTCTCCCCCCACCCTCCCTTTCCTAAGGTCATTCACACATTCCATTATAACTACAGAGTGCTGAACACATCAGGTTTCGATTTATATGGAAACTTAATAACTACATCACAAAATCCATGAAATATTGGTATAATTAGAATATGAGTATAGTATTGGTTATGGAAGATAATCCTGCTTTATTGTTTGTTTCAGTCTAGATACGTTTGACTATCATCTTATTATTTATATATATGGATCTTGCCTCATTAGTTTCTACTTGTTCCTTTCAAGTAATAAGCGCTAGTAGCTATGCTACAAACTAAATTGTTAATTTTTGCTGAGGGAAAATTAATCTTTGTGCCAATGATAACATTTGGCATATGTAGTTTAATTCAATAGACTTGTTCTTTATTATTAAATTCAGTTTGAGGTTGGAAATGATTGAAATTATCTCAAGGGTATATTTTGTATAAAAATAACATGAAGTTGAACTACTAAAATATCAGCCATGGTTGAGTGATATTAACCACATGAAAAAAAGATGTAGAGGGCATTCATATATAACATGAAAATTAAGTATAAAACCACATGCATGTTCTTTTAAAACTTTGAAAAGCTTGTCTATTTTTTATACCGTCTTATGTTACCAGTCTTAAAATGTAATGGTATATATTGTGATAAAGTTTATGCAATTTGTAATGCTTGAAGAGAAGATGAAAATAGGATTTTCATGAATGCTATTACAAAGTGGAGAAAATATGAACAATTACTTCCCAGAACATATATTATTGATTTTTTAATCAAAGTACTCTAACAACATCCCTTCTTTTTTTGCACAATCATGGAGCATGGCACAGTGAAGATTTTTCAGCTGAATATACTGTATATATATCCCTGAATCACAATATATCTTCCTTCTACCTTTCTTTTAATTTTTGCACTGAAATAGAACATCAGCAACTATGATTTATTTACTTTCCTGGAATGTCAGAATTGACTTTCAACATTTTTCCAAAATTTTACACATTTTCCTCATCCTTACCTGTAAATACTAGACAGTTTTAGTTAATTAAACTAAAAGCTTTAACCAAAAACTTTCTACTATTGACCTCACCCCATTCCTAAGAGAACCATAAGGGGCGTGCATAAGCGCACAAACGTGCCTACCGTTCCTGTCCTATTGTTTTTCTTTTCTTCTTCCTATATCTATATATATGCTTATACCTCCTAATATTTACTCATATATATGTTTATATACTATATAATCTTTTGTATGATGTTGTGACAAAATAAATAAAATAAAAATAAAAAATAAAATAAACCATTTAGATCAGTGTTTCTCAACCTCAGAGGCTTTAAGATGTGTGGACTTCAATTTCCAGAATTCTCCAGCCGTCAAGGTTGAGAAACGCTGGTTTAGATGAAATCATGCCCTCTGTTGTGACCTAAAGACTTTCTCGATATTCTCTCAGCTCTATTACATATTACTTACTATAGATATATCCTTCTGTCCTGCCCTGTGTTCAGATTTACAGAAATGGTTTTCTAGGACTTTAGCTCAGAAGTATATATTTAGAAAATTATGTTTTTAAACACTTAAAAAAGGAGCTAAGGATGAGCCATGAGCTGCCTAGATCAGATAATTGCTCAGAAAAGAGAGAAATTAAAACCCTTGCTATATTGTTCATATATTATACATTCTAAAATGCATAATATGTTAATATGCATCATAATGGCCCACAAGTTGCTCCTTGCCTCTCTGTATATATAAAGAAAGCATATTTATGTTATATATTTTTCTTTCTGTACCACCCAAAAAATATTATGAAGCTTTGGGAGATGGGTTAATTGGGAAAATGAAATTATAGTACATATACCTATCCAGTGAAAAATAGTTTATTTGATTTATAATTGACTTCTCCATTCCAACTATTTCATTAAAGTTACAACACACAGAGAGCTACACACAAGAGAGCTTGTGCTCAGATCTTCTGTATCACATTATCTCCATCAAGTCCTTTTTATCCCTTCATTGAGAGAATCCTAATGGCTATTCCAATATTTCATTAAGACAAAATCCTTCTTTTCAGACATAGCCACTGACAATTTGGGTTACAATATCACCACTAACTTCATATCTAGGAAGCAAGAGTATGTCCTCTGAAACTTACTGTTCCTTCTTTTGCTTTTACCTTTGGATATTTGCATGTTTAATGCAGTGTGAACATGGGAACCCAGTGTAGATTCCACAGATGTCCAAGTGATATGTGAAGTATGAGTGAAAGCAGAAGGCAGTTCAATGTTCTTTTGTGTATGGTTCTTGTCTTGATTAGCATACCTTTGATAAGATTTTGAGATGAAATGATTCATGATTCACCAGGAGTTTTCTGAGATACGAAACCAGGCAACTATGAGTTTATTTTAAATGTGAAACTATGTTTTATGGGTATTTAAAAATGTATCTTATATTGGGTTTTTTACCCTGTTCAATTTAATTAAGTGTTAAAACTTGATTATTAATGACACAATCCACAGGAACCTGAAAAGTTCTATGATGCAATTCTCACTGAATAGGAATTCTATTAGTTAAATATTTGGGTCTGACTAAAAGAATATAGACTTAGTGATTGATAGTTATAAATTTAAAACAGACACCATGTAAGAAAGATTTGTAGTTTATTGTAATATACAGAGAATAACTTAGGGCAACTTAATATGGGAACAGGGCTGGTGAAAATATTTAGTTTTTGAGTTACTATCATTAGGAGAACTTTACCTATTTACAAAATGGTTGCCATAATGGTAAAAGCACTCATAAACATCTTTTTTTAAAGAGATAAAGCAATATTTTAAGTGCTATAGCTGAGTGATTATATTCCTTAAAATGTAACATAGGGTATATAATAGTGTTCTAGTTCTAAAAATGAAGTATTTGCTCTATGGCAATTATAGGTAGAATATTGAAGTCAGGTGGTATCAAATTAAATAAATAAATATAATAAACTCTCAGAGGAGAGCAAGTATAGAATAGAAGTCTACAGGCTGTTTTATCCATGATCATCCATGGAAATCTATTGGCCGACTTTGGGACAATGGTTATTTCTCAGCCTTACAATGTGATTATAATGAGAAAACATTTAAAGAGAGAAAGCCTGAGCACCTGGAGGAAAAGTGGTTTATAAATCTGAATAATGAGTTGTAGTGTGTTGAAAACCAGGGCTATTGGTATTAAATAAAACCCATTGCTTGGCCTGATTGGCTTCCTCAATCAGTGTAATTTAATATAACATTGTGAATGAATTCCATAGATATGGTTGCCAGATGAGAAAGCTGACTATATTGAATTTTTCTTTTAAAACATCAGTGGAGAAAGGGTTATTGTAGCCCATTCTGAAGAATTCATTATAAATCCCAAATCAAACAAACATGACACTTGTTTTACAATGTTCTGTTGCCACAAAAATGTTTCTGAAGTCTAGGAATGACTTGCAGCTACATACATGCAGGTCCTTTTCCTCCAGGGAAGTGTATCTGTGTGTGATGCTATGGGTTCAAGGCTTCAGTGTACAGATAAACTGCTGTCTTGCATACACTGCCCTTCTGTATGTTTGGGCAATTACTCACTTGAGTGGACAGCATGTAATTTTTTGCTTCTCTCAGGGCACTAGTAACTTGTAGTTCTCTGCTTTTTAATGATTTGTTCAAAGGCTTTTGATGAATATGTGCATTATATCCCTCAGAGCTATGCCAGCCTATTTAGCATTTGACTTGATGCCCTTTTCAGAGCTGTACATCTTGGAAGTGCTTAAAAGTGAAACGTTCACAAAAGTAGGTGCATTGGAGTATGGAAACATACATTGAAAAGATGTCACACATGAACAACTTATGTAGGAAAAAGCACAAGATACTTCCCCTGGGTAATGATAATGTGAATCTGAGGGCAGGAAGGCGAATATTTCTCTTTGAATGAGTCAGGCAATCAAAACAAGGCTTGGAGTGTTCCCAATCTTAATCTCCAAGTACAGACCAGGTGCAACCTAACATTTCTTTGGGATGGCTAATTGGTATGTGGTCTATTGGTGTTATATTTTATGGGATTCCATACTGACTTTTCTGTCATTATAAATCGGTTCACATTCCTTGGATTACTCTGCCTTAAAAACAGATAGCAAACAAGCACATGAAAGTAGATTCATGATCTGCCATTTAAATGAAGAGGAATAAGAGAGGTTTGGAATAATGAGCATATACTCATTAAAGTATATGCTCATTTCAATAAAAGAATAAACTAATATATTTGTAGAGTGGGCAAGGAGCACAATAGAAAACATATACAAGCTAAGTGATGAATAACACATCCACTAGAAAAAGAACCTGTTTCTTTGGGTTATTTTGTCTTGTATTAGGCAACAGCTTGAAGGACAATGTGTTTCTTGGTTTTGCCTACATTCAGCATTGAGGAGCAGGGTTGATATGAGGAATGAATGATGCCAGAGACAAAAGTGTACAGGAACATCTTTCTCTTTTTGGTCTGCCCTTCATTTTTTCCTGACTCAGTACCCAGAGGTTGTCCATGTTGAATAGTAAAGAACAGGCTAGGGGTCAATTGGCAAGATTAAATGATTATGGACACATGATATTTTGCTTCTTGACAGGGAGTACCACCTCATGGGCAGCTTGTGTGTAATTTGGAGGTCCTCCTGGACTCTCAGTTCATGCCTGGAGACCAAAGGACAACTGTTTTCAGGACAGTTTTGGACTGGACATAGATATATCTAGTGTACCAATTATGTCCTTTCCAAATACATAGGACTTCAAATTAAATAACTTCAGCCTGTCTCAAAACATTCTGAATTTATGTGGAAAAATCACATAAGATCTCATTCAAGAACACCAAAACTCACAAGATTTCAAGTGAAAATATTGTAGAATTTGGCAATTTTGGGTGATTTTGCCATAAATTTGTTTCAGCCCTTGTATTAGCATAACAACTCTCTGCTAGACACTTAAAGAAGACTATTTTGTTTCAGATTTCAAATGCAGAATCCTTTGAAAAAAGTCAAACTAGTTTAATGAATAGTAATGAATAGCAGAGAAATAATGTGATAAGAGTTTCAGGGAATTCAAAGCTTTTCTTCCAAATAATTTTCTTTTTGTCCAGTGGCTAAGTTTTTGGTCTCAGACTATGGAGACCTAGGTTCAAGTCCATCCTCAACCACGTAGTTCTTTTGGTGACTTTAACTTTTTACCTTACATGGTAATTGCAGGAAAGAATATAAGAAGTGCTGCAAATTCACAGTCATTCATGATGTCCTCATAACATGCTCTACATGGAACTGCCTTTGAAGATCACACAGAGCTTATGGCTGTCCAAAACATAGTAGTTCTAGCTATGTCTTGGTACTCCTATGTAGCCCAATTATTTTGTTAGATGCATTTTTTGCCAGTGGGTTTGGGGTACAATTCAAGCTTTTCATGGCACAGGGCCTGATTATTCATGGTACCACCTCTTTCTGATTATTTATGCTATCTTTTAAGTGTGTGGATGCATGAGTACAAATCAGTAACGAAAAAGAGTATTCCTTTGCAAACTAGCAGTAATTTGTAGGGACTATTGTTCTACTGGTAGGTTTCAAAATAGTGAATTGATGGACAAATAGTACACAGTACAGAGGTTTCCTGCTGATATAGATACTCCTCAACTTACAACAGTTAATTTTGTGACTATTCAAATTTACAACAGTACTGAAAAAGAATGACTTATGACTATTTTTCACACTTCAGACTGCTACAGCGTCCCCATGATCATGTGATCAAAATTGAGATGCTTGGCAACTGACTCATATTTATGATGGTTGCAGTGTCCTAAGGTCATGTGATCACCTTTTGTCACCTTCTGACAAGCAAAGTCATTGGGGCAACCAGATTCACTTAACAACCGTATTACTAAATTAACAACTTCAGGGATTCACTTAACACCTGTGGCAAGAAAGTTCATAATATGGGACAAAGCTGGTTTAACGAATGTCTCACCTAACAACAGGTATTTTGGGCTCAATTGTGAACATAAGTTGAGGACTACATGTTTTTTAGTTTGATCTTAATGTATATTAGTCCTGTTTTGAAATTTAAAAAATCTTCAAATATAAGGTGTAAATCCTAAAAAGTTGGAAGCTAGTGTGGTACAAATATTATTATTGTTATTTTATCATTATTATGTTGTGTCATAAAATAAGCTTTTTTTTCAGAAAAGAAGCAAATTTTGGCAATATTTTTCTGTATAAAATGCAGTGTAGTTGCATTAGCTTAACTGCATGGTATTAACTGCAATGTATGAATATATGAATAGCCAGTCTTTTGCCTTATAATCATATTTCCAGAATATTTTGGTAACATTTTCAGTGATAAAGTGCAGGATTCCTACAGCTCCCTTCATTCAATGTAGGCAAGCATGAGTATGAATGTTTTGGGTTTCACTGGAGCTTTCCCATTTTCCCTTAAATCCCAATGGGAGACATCATGAGAAACTTATCCTAGATACTTTTTTTATATCAGGAAGCATAGCCAGCCACCAAGACTGCAGACTGATGGGCAAACATGCATGATATAAAACAATGCTCCATATTGCAATAACATTAACTCAAAGGACTGACAGAAGGAAGTTCACATCACTTTGAAACTGAGGCAGAAACTGAGCTTCTTTTACAGAAGATGAACCCCTTTACAGAACCAAAATACATTTTGCAAAATATGATTAAATATTCAAAGGAAGAATTTCAACAACTTCCTTGAAGTTTAATAGCTTCATTTCAAAATTAAAACATTCCTCAGAGCTATGAAGCAGCTGCATATCTAGTATCCTAGTCCTAAACATACTGCTGCATAAACCTATGCAGAATAACTATTAGCATCCAACAGAGATTTCTTTTGAAATATTTAGATACTTTCACATTCACTCACATTGAGATTTAGAGTGTGGACAAATTGGATCCAGTGAGATATCCTGGCTTCAGTGTGTACTTGGAATATAATGCAGGATCAATTGTGCATAATGGGACCTCCTTGTAAACACAAGAAGTTCCCATACATTTGCAGAAATTGAAATTGTTTCAGTGGGCACAAATGAGAGACAAGAACAGAACAGAACAGAATGAATACTTTATTGGGCCAAGTGTGATTAGACACACAAGGAATTTGTCTCTGGTGCATAAGCTCTCAGTGTACATGCAAAATAACAGAGTAATTATAATCGTAATAATATAGTAGTAATAAAATATTACTATTAGTAATAATAAAAAGTAGGTAATAAAAAAATGAGAAGGATAATTGTAATAGAACCATACTACTGGGTAAATATACTTAGACTTTACACAGTACTGTGGGAATTAGTTGTTCAGCAGAGTGATGGCATGAGGGAAAAAACTGTGTCTAGCTATTTTGGCATACAATGCTTTATAATGGCATCCTGAGGGAAGGAGTTGAAACATGTCCAGGATGTGGAGATCTGTAGACCCCTCTTTCTGACCTGTGCAGTATAAGGTCCTCAATGGAAGGTGGGCTGGTTGCAATTGTTTTTTCTACAGTCCTAACTATCCATTGAAGTCTGTACCTGTCCTGTTTGGTTGCTGTACCAACCAGACATGTTATAGAAGAACAAATGACAAATTCATTAATTGCTCTGTAGAACTGTATCAACAGCTCCTGGGGCAGTCTGAACTTTCTGAATCAACACAAAAAGAACATTCTTTGTTGTAACTTTTTAATGATGGTTCTAATGTTGAGTGTCCATTTCAAATCCTGGGAGATTATAGAACCCAAAAACTGGAAGGTCTCTACTGCTAATACTGTGTTGTCTAATATAAGAGTTAGTAAAATAAGAGGGCTCCTCCTTAAATCCACTCTTATCTCTACAGTTTTAAGGGTGTTCTGCTCCAGATTGTTCCAGTTGTACCACAGGACCAGTTGTTCAACCTCCCATCTATATGCTGACTCATCCCCATCTCAAATGAGAACAATGATTGTTGTACCTGCAAACTGCCGTACTTCAACAGTGGGATCCTTAGAGAAAAGAGAAAGTTTTACAAATTTACAAATTTTGTAAATGTACAAGTTTTCAAGTGTTCATATTTGCTGAGATAAAGGTAAGACTCCTAATTTTCCTTCACTGGATCTACTTGGAATTCTAGTTACAGCTGTCAATGTAATTCTGGTAACATCTAAATTCTGGGCAAGATGTAGATCTTTCAAGGAGGTGATGTCTAAAATTATATGGGGTTCTAAGTGACTATTGGAGATTGTGAAATGATATTGAAGATAGTATAGTTTCTTGCTGCATCTTCAACAGTGAGTGTGTTCTGTTTGTGTGGTAAACTTTTAATGTTCAGTGGGGTGAGGTCCACAGTATTATTTGTCCACCATTCTGCTTTGAGAAACTGTCAAATAATGAGCTCAGAAAATTCCTTTCAGGATCAATGAAGCTTTACCACAGGCACAGTTTAGTAGCAGAAGCAAGTTTGTTGTTTCTTTAGAATCAAAGAAGTAGAAGTACCACAGGGCCTTTTAAACATCAACTGGCCTAAGCACTGAGTATTCCCTGGCTACCTATGTTATGTGAATTATTAGCAGATTGGAAGTGACATCAATTAGTTATGTGGAGCTGACATTCTGATGGAAAATAAAAATGAGATACTGTACATACAAATCTCAAATTCATCTCTACATTGCCTAGGGATTTTCTTTCCCCTTTCCTTCCCATAATATCAATTATCGGTTTATAATATAGTATTGTTGACTTAACAATGATATATTTCCAGCTGAAGGCAGAAAGGCATTTTGCATTAATAAATTGTTTTGAAATGTGTTTAAGGACTATTTTATTATAGACAGACAAAAAGGCTGCTACAAACTAAATTCAGCCATCTCTCAATCACTCCTACCTGTGGCCTGTTGGTGGTGGTGAGCATTTATCAGTGTGGCAGGAAATATTATAGATGTGATAGACAGTTATTACTTCTTCTCAGACAGAAGTCCCTGTACCTCATATTCTCATTGCCATGGGAAAAATTCGCTTGGTATTTTCTTTCTGGCAACTGTGCGGCTGTTCATAATTTGATGGAAAATTGATTAATCACACATTTAACTCAATGCAAGATCTTCTGCACTGTAATAAATTATGGCCATTAATCAATAAGTACAAAGTAATTCCAGCAGTCTGGAGACATGCTGGTTTCTAATAGAAAAGCTTGCGCTCTGGCCTTCCTGCCAGTGACCACTTCATCTGAGGTATTTTGCACCTGCCTCAATCCAATTAGATGACATAATTAATGAATCTCAATGCACTTGATAATCTGTTATACAAAAGGAAGAATGTTTTGGCATATCCATTAAGTTCTGATGTACAGCCCTTTACACACTGAGAAAAAGAGAGAGAGAGAGAGAAAGAGAGAGAGAAGAGAAAGAGAGAGATGATTCAGGCCAGGCCTAAGAGTGCTGTTGAAATCTTATTGGTCAGTTGTGTATAGTGCCTGTAAGTTGTGAGTAAGTAGTCAGAGAGGAGAAAAAAGCCAAAAATAAATAGATCTCCTCCTCGGTTAGGAAATGAGTAGAAACACATATGTACACACTGAGACATTTAGGCCATTTTGCGCCTTTCATGATAAATTAAATGGTATGATTAGAATAAGTAGCCAGGAAGTATTCTTTTCCAGCCAACCTAATCAATGTTTCCTTGGTTAGTATGAGTTTCAGCTTTGCATATCATAGTACTTTTGCACCTGTTCTTTGGAACCAACAAATAGACACCCTATCAATTATATAATAAGCAAAAAGTAGACATAGATTACAAGAAAAGAAAAGAATGGGCAATTATATCACTATGAGATGAAGGGAAAAGATTTTGTTTAAGGACCTTGGAAAAACAATTAGCTGAGGATTAGAGAACTAAAAGGCCTTTCCAAACTGTACCTGGAAAATACCTCACCCACTTAATGCCTTCTAAGCTGTCATTGTGCTTGAACTTCAGTCCCAATGATTAATGGAAAGCTGGAGGGCACAGCTAGCAGCTAAAGTCTCAATTATGAAAAAGCAGTAACTAGTTTAATGTGCTGATGCCTTTATACTTAAAGTGACAGCTGTGAAAAATGGCAATATTTCCAATCATGCTTTAATAATTTATCATTCATTTATTGGCATCCTCATCACATCTTAGTCCTGCTTCTGGGTTTCATGTGTTTGTTTTGTTTTGTTTTTGGGTACTTTAGAGTCCATGATGGCTCAACAGAGGGAAAAGAAAATTGGTTTCAAGTTTAGGAAGTTACTTCCTTTTGACAAAATCTAAATCTACTTCAGCTACAAGAACATGTTTAGACTCTGCTTATTACTTGTACTCTATCTGATGCAGCCCTAAGAAAAATTACGACTTCTACTGAACCACCACAACTAGGCAGATACTTCCATGTTATCTTCATATTACAATATCCATCAGTGATATATCCATCAGATTATCTTCACAATTTTCCAGGAAAGTGATGTTTCACCTCCATCATCATTGTGGCATTTTAAGCATTAGGCCAAGTAATGCTAAAACCTATATCTTACAGAAATTGAATTATTTTTTATTTATCTTAATTGCTGCTTGTTTGTTTTAGTGTTCTTTATTTTGGTGTTGCTTGCTTGTTTGGTGTTACTTTGGAACCTTGGAACTTTTTTTTCACTATCACAGTTAGTATCAGCTTCTCTTAGCAGGTGAAGCTAAGCAAGATCACATCAAATACCTGTACAATTAGCACAGGGGCCCCCCAAGGCTGTGTGCTCTCCCCACTTCTCTTCTCTCTGTATACCAATGACTGCATCTCCAATGATCCATCTGTTAAGCTACTGAAGTTCGCAGATGACACAACAGTGATTGGTCTCATTCGAGACAATGACGAATCCGCATATAGACAAGAGGTCGAACGACTAGCCTTGTGGTGCAACCAAAACAATCTGGAACTGAACACACTCAAAACCGTAGAAATGGTGGTAGACTTTAGGAGAAACCCTTCCATACTTCCACCTCTCACAATACTTGACAACACAGTATCAACAGTAGAAACCTTCAAATTTCTGGGTTCTATCATATCGCAAGATCTCAAATGGACAGCTAACATCAAAAACATCATTAAAAAAGGACAACAAAGAATGTTCTTTCTGCGCCAACTCAGTAAGCTCAAACTGCCCAAGGAGCTGCTGATCCAATTCTACAGAGGAATTATTGAGTCTGTCATTTGCACCTCTATAACTGTCTGGTTCGGTTCTGCAACCCAACAAGAAAACACAGACTTCAGAGGATAATTAGAACTGCAGAAAAAATAATTGCTACCAACCTGCCTTCCATTGAGGACCTGTATACTGCACGAATCAAGAAGAGGGCCGTGAAAATATTTGCAGATCCCTCGCATCCTGGACATAAACTGTTTCAACTCCTACCCTCAAAACGACGCTATAGAGCACTGCACACCAGAACAACTAGACACAAGAACAGTTTTTTCCCGAAGGCCATCACTCTGCTAAACAAATAATTCCCTCAACACTGTCAGACTATTTACTGAATCTGCACTACTATTAATCGTTTCATAGTTCCCATCACCAATCTCTTTCCACTTATGACTGTATGACTATAACTTGTTGCTGGCAATCCTTATGATTTATATTGATATATTGATCATCAATTGTGTTGTAAATGTTGTACCTTGATGAACGTATCTTTTCTTTTATGTACACTGAGAGCATATGCACCAAGACAAATTCCTTGTGTGTCCAATTACACTTGGCCAATAAAAAAAATTCTACTCTATTCTTGGGTGGAATCGCAGACAGTGATTTAACAATCCGGCTCTCAGATAAATTATTTTATCCTATCATGATTTCAGGAATGAGCAAAGCTGTTAGAATTTCAGTATCTGACAAGTATTAAACATGAGCCCTATTTATAGTACAGGCCAGTTCAATTATTGTGTCTTTTGGTCCCACTCATCTAGTGAAACTGGTTGGAAGCTTCACACTTTTGGACAGGACTGAATAGTTACTATAGATCCCTTGTTATTATAATTAAGAAGAGCTGGCTTTCATGATCTAATTAAATATTAAAGTTTGCCAACAATTTCTGGAGAATCTCTGGAAGCTGCACTCAAAACATTGAGAAAGTAGTTTCTGCAGCATTTCAGCTCCTGGGTAACTAGAACATTACAGTTTTTCTCGATCATGTTACTTAGGGTAAGAGACAAAAACTTTTAGCCATATTGATAACCTGCCATGAACTTTCATTGCAAATATGTCAATTTGATGGCTCTCCTACTAGAACTGTTAATTCCCAGTTTCATATCTATCTCATAGATTTTGGAACTCTATAAATGAATTGGGTTTTTTTTAAAAAAAAATCCAAACCAGATTGCAAAACACTGTTAATTTTCCAAAAAATAATGTTAAGCTTCTTTACTCAGGGGTTAAACTGAGTTGTTTTGCTTTGGCACGTTATTTGGAGATGGGAAAAGGATTTTCTGAATGAAAAACATGCTGTATCATTTGACACATCATTTTAACTTATACCTTCATCCAGAATTCCTCCCTCCTTTATTTATTTATAAACTGCCTTTTTGCCCAAGGCAATTGGCGCAACATTAAAAAAACAACAATGCAATTTAGTTAAGCAATCAACCTATTAAAAACCAATAAAATTTTATATCCTAATCAATTTTAAAAATGAAACAAAGAATAGAAACTATAAAGGCATTGAGGAAAAAATAGTACATTTTTGTTTCTTCATATCAAGCTTTCTTCATCATAGGTAGAATAGGAATGTAGATGCATCTTTGCAGGACAGAGCCAAGAAGGCAAATAACATCAGGATGCAAACAAGTGAGTTACCTGTGTAAAATATAATGACGCAGTTAGGTAATTGCACTATTTGTATGATGAAATGATGCAGAAAGCATTGTTGCAGATGCAGGCACGCAGAGAAATAAATGCTACAAAGAGGTGATATCTTTGGTTAGTGGATAAGGTGCTGGCCTAGAATCCAGAAGACTGAGTTTTAGGCCTCCTTTGGACATGAAAACTGGCTGGATGACTTTGGGCCAGTCACTCTAACTAAGCCCAAGAACTTGTAGGTTTGTTTATTATGGAGAAAATAGAAAGTAGGATATCAGGTATAAAGGTTGGAGAAAGGTATAAAGGTTGGAATATAATAATGACTTTGCTCAGTCTTTATTATGTTGAGGTAGACATGTCAAACTGTATTTCTTTGAGGGCCGGATCAGCATGCATGCATTCATTCATTCATTCATTCATTCATTCATTCATTCATTTATTTATTTTGTCAAACACATACTAAACAATATATATAAGCATGAAATAAACACACAAATTGAATACAACCAAAGGGAACGGTAGGACAGGAACGGTAGGCGTGCTGGTGCTCTTATGCCCTTACAGATGTCTTAGGAATGGGGTGAGGTCAACAGTAGACAGTCTTAGGTTAAAGTTTTGGGGATTTTGGGATGAGATCATGGAGTCAGGTAGTGCATTCCAGGCATTAACAACTCTGTTACTGAAGTCATATTTTCTACAATCGAGATTGGAGTGACTCACTTTAAGTTTGAATCTGTTGTGTGCTCGTGTATTGTTGTGGTTTAAACTGAAGTAGTATTCGACAGGAAGGACTTTGTAGCAGATAATTTTATGAGCTATGCTCAGGTCATGCCGAAGGCAGCGTAGTTCTAAATTTTCTAAACTCAGAATTTCAAGTCTGGTGTTATAAGGTATTTTGTTGCGATCAGAGGAATGGAGGACTCTTCTTGTGAAATATTTCAGGACACGCTCAATTGTATTAATGTCCGAAATGAAGTGTGGGTTCCAGACAGATGAGCTGTAATCGAGAATTGGTCTAGCAAATGTTTTGTATGCTCTGCTTAGTAGTGTAATTGTTGTGCCTCGCTCGCCCCCCTCTCTGCAGCCGGGCCCCTCTCATCTCCTGCTATCTCAGCCAGAGACTGATAGTGCAGAAGAATGTCCTGGCACACCTCCAGCCCCCAGCCCTGGCACCATGCCCGGACAAACCGAGCAAACAAACCTCCCCCCGATAGCATGTGCGCCTGAAGCCAGTCACGAGCTGGAATTGCTGGCAGCTAGGGATGAAACGATGCAGTGGATAGATCCACACTTCCGGAGAATGGAAAGGCGACGTCAGCAAAAAGAAGAGAGGGGTAGGCCTGGATAAGTGCTGAGTCATGGAGCCACACCCCCATGGCCTATATAAAGGATCTGCTTTCTGGCATTCTTTGAGTCAGGCAAAATCTAATTTGGATTGCTGAAGTCACATCCTGGTCTCCTGCCTGCCCTGAGAACTCTGGCAGAACTTTGGCAAAGCTGCAGAGGCTTTACGGCCACACTTGATACGGACTTCCCCGACCCGGCTGTCAGAGGAGGAGTGGGACACGACAGTAATCTTTCCAGAGAAGAAGCTACGCAAGATTAGGTTTACAACTCTTAATGCCTTTTTGGTGATGTAGTTGCAGTGGGCTTTGGCACTTAGATCATTTGATATGAGAACTCCAAGGTCTTTGACAGAGTGAGGGTCATCTATAAGGTCATGTCCGTCTAGCTTGTATTTAGTGTTCTGATTCTTTTTTCCAAAGTGTAAGACAGAGCATTTGTTGGTTGACATTGTAGCATTGTAGTTTTCCTCCATGGGCAAGTGGGGGTGGGACAGAGGCGCAGGATGGATGCATCCTGTAGTACCTTGCTGGCCAAAATGGGGTGCAGGGGGTCTATGCGTGGCCCCCTGTGCCTCATTTACACCCTCATGGCTTCCTGCAGCATTCTGCTGGCCATTTTTGGCCCCATTTTTGGCCCCATTTTCAGTCCCGTCTTCAGCTCATTTTTGGTCCATTTTTTGGCCAGCAGAATGCTGCAGGAGGCCATGGACGGTAAAAACAAGGCACGAGGTGGGCACATATAAACAGTTTTAGTGTCCAGAGGCACCGCAGGCTGGTCCTTTGATATAATCAGGCTGGTCATGCAGGCCAGATTTAACCACATAGTATTGTTATTCTCTATACAACAATCCTGTGAAGTAGATCATGTGAAGAAACCCTGATTGCTTCAAAGTCATAATGAATTTATATTCCTGAAAGTAGATTGAATGTGGTATTCCTGTTTGTAGTCCAAGACTTTAAATGCTACACTATGCTGTCCTACACATGTAGATTAATTAAGCTTGTTCTTCTGGGTCACAAGAGACAATAATCATTATTCATTTTTAATTTAGTGGAGGAGAACTTGTAGTGTTTGAAAAAAAATAATGTTCCTAATATTTTTTCCAGTGCGTCATTCAATTAGATGGAAAACAATTGCTTCCGTATTTTTTTCAAGAAGGGAAAATAATTTAAGGAAATAGTTACTGTACTTAATTTAATTATAAAGTAGTCAAAGATGGATATGAGTATCTTCTCTTTCATTATCTGTAGCTTCCCCCGGTTCCCAAGAAGACTTCATGAGAAGTTAGAAGTTAAAAAAAAGAAATAGGAAGAAAGAACGACAACCAGCAAAAAAGCAGAGTGCTGGATATATATGATAGAACAGCAGAATTAAAACCATTTTCAATGATAAACTCACACTGCTGAAAGAAAGTCATCAAGAAGAATTTGGAGGAACTGGGTAAGTTTGACCTGAAGGGGAAAAAAAGAGTTTTCTTTATTGCTAAAGGACCTAAAGACATATAATTTACTAATCCTAATTTATAAGAAAACAGTTTCCAGGAATTTTTTCCTAATGTTAACAGGAATTTAGTGATGGACCCATTTAGTTATATTCATAAAGAACTTGGATAGACATTTGTTGGGAATACTTTAATTCTTGCACTAAATTTCTGTATGTGCTGAGACTTTCAGTTCTGAAACTTTGTCTATTTGGTTGTGCTTTTCCACCCATTTTGTTAGCTCTTCAGTTTGATGATATCATTGGATTCTTCCAATTTTCTGACTCTATGAATGTGACTTTTACATAAACATAGATAAGAAAAATAGAGGGCACATGGCAGTGGTGGGTTGCCCCCGGTTCGGACCGATTCGCAAGAACCAGTAGTAAAACCAGTGGGAGGCTCTGCCCACTGACCCGGACGTCATCAGGAAGCTTCTGCTCATTCACAGAAGAGTATGTGTGTGTGCAAGCAAAGCGCACTTGCGTGGCCCCATTGCAAACCGGTAGTAAAAGTAAGTAGAACTCACCCCTGGCACATGGCCCTCAGTTTTTCTGTTGGCCATGGATTCCAAGGAACATTCTCATTATGCTGCCCAGCTGATAGACCATCAGTTAAGAGAAAGCAAAAAGAATGATTGTCCTACTAATAAGTATTGAAAAAGAGAAGACTGGGCAAGGATGCTGATAAGTAGTGGTAATGGAAAATTTTAAATGTCCTCTTTAAAATTCCTTTATCAAATTAGATGTGTCGCCAAGGTTTCTGTATGTATTCTTACAGTTTTTCAAATCCTAAAAAGCTTTCCATATTTGGTGTAGATGAAGGAACTTGAATCAATCACAGCCTGCTATACATCATAAGTAAACAAATCAGTAGACACCATGAAATTTCTTTTGCTTTTATATAGAGTATCTCTTATGAATACAGGTGTCCATATGCTATTTGACCTTAGCCCAGAGCAGTGGTTGGATTCAAGTAATTTAATAACCGGTTCTCTGCCGTAATGATTTCTTCGAACAACCAGTTTGCCAAACTGCTCAGAAAGTTAACAACCGGTTCTCCCGAAGTGGTGCGAACTGGGTGAATCCCACCACTGGCCCAGAGTCTATATGCCCTTTGACAAAATTTATGTGAATTGCAGTGATTAACACATTTTATGTTGATATTTATTTGGAATAGCAAGGATATGTGAATTATGACATGCCTAATTTCTTAGAATCCCTTTTTGCCAGAAATTATTACATTCTGGAGTGATTAAAGCTGGTTTAATATCAAAGCCTTTCAACAATAAATAACTAGAAGAAGATAACACAGCTAGCTGTTGAAAGTCAAAAAATGGAGGGAAAAATGTAATCTGTTTGGGAATGAATCTTGACTGAATAAAGAATTTTCCTCATAAATTTAATATTAATAGGAAAGTGCAATGCAATTAAAAGTTAGCTTTGCTAATTTTAGGCTTTGAAGCAGTGGTGGGATTCAATTTTTTTAGCAACCAAAGTTCTGTGGGTGTGGCTTATTTGGGGTGTGGCTTGGTGGTCATGTGACTGTGTGGATGTGGCTAGCTGGTCATCTGACTGGGTGGCGAGCCTAGCTGGTCATGTGACCAGGTGGCCATGGCTATGGGCATAGAAATTACTCAGAGGGCTAAAAAAAAGTCATTTCTGACTGGTCCTTGCACTTTTGACCGGTCCCCGCACTTTTGACCATCCTCACATTTATGCCGATTACAGCATTTTTAACAACCGTGTCACTCATTTCACAACTGCTTCTCTTCACCACGGTTACAAGATAGGGCGCAAAATGTAAAATGTGAGGACAGTCGTAAGTGTGAGGACCAGTCAAAAGTGTGAGGACAGGTCAAAAATAACTTTTTCAGCCCTCTGCATAGTCCCTATGCACTACCGCAGCCTACGGTTGGCGGCCAGCAAGCACTTGGATCAGGTGGCCAGCAAGGCGCTTGGATCGGGTGGCTAGCAAGGTGTTTGGGTGGAGGTAGGTCGCGGCTGGCAGCAGGGCAGGCGGAGGTCAACCACCTTTCCAAGTCCCGCTTCCCCAGGGACAGCACTTGGCTGTACTTCCCTGTTCTGCTGCTGGAGCAGTCGGGGCAGTCCGAGGCGGGCAGTCCGAGGTGGGGAACAGAGTGGGAGACCGCAGCAAAGGTATGAAAGAAGGCTGGGCCATGTGGTCAAGGAACCAAAGAGTAGCTACAGCTATGCCTCAGTGTGTCACTAAGGCAAGCTGTGCAACACTGTGAGAGAGGCCAATAAATAGTGGTGGGGTAGGGTGGGGTGGGGTGTGGGGCGGGTGAGCCAGTAATTTAACAAATGGTTCAGTGTGCTCCGAGACCAATAAATAGTGGTGGGGCAGGGTGGGGTGGAGCGAGGGGCGGGCGAGCCAGTAATTTAACAAATGGTTTGGTGTTCTCTGAGGCCAATAAATAGTGGTGGGGCGGGGCAGGGTGGGGCGAGGCGAGGCGAGGGGCAAGTGAGCCAGCAATTTAACAAATGGTTCGGTGTGCTCCGAGGCCAATAAATAGTGGTGGGACAGGGTGAGCCAGCAATTTAACAAATGGGTCATGTGCTGCGAGGCCAGTAAGTAGTGGTGGGGAGGGCGGGGGAATCCAGCAATTTAACAAACAATTCAGCCAAACTGCCTAGAACCAGCAGAATCCCACTACTGTTTTGAAGCCTAAAATAGAAGATATAATTTAGTTCTTTACATAGATTTATACCTTGCATGTGTTCTAGCATTTCTACTTATTTAATTTATAACTTTAGATATCTCCGTATTTTTCCCATTATAAGATGTTCAGGACTATAAAGCACACATTAGCTTTAGAGGAGGAAAACGAGGGGGGAAAAAATCTGCCTCTGCCTCTCAGCATCCATCAAGTATTCATCTGGCTACCATCCTTGCAGCAAACAGCAAACAGCCTGGTCAGTTTCAGCATGTTATCACAGCCCCAGCCTGTGGCTCGTCAGGGCTCCGCTCCATTGTGCCCACCACCGGTCAACTAAGCTGAGCTGCCACCACCGCCGGGCAACACTGGAGCCTTCACTGCTGAGCTGCTGATTGGCAATTGGATTTGGCTCCCGTAATACCACCAATCAGTTGTTCTAGGGGGTGGGGATCACTGCCACCACTGCCACTTATTTCCACCTGTTTGTCACCATCCATTCACTACTGTCCATTCACTGCCACCTGTTCACTGCTGCTGACTGGCAGTGCCCGTTCGGCACCACTAATTGGTGGCGATAGGCAGCAGTGAATGGGTGGCGGTGAATCCAACCGGGATAGCTCAGGCAATAGAGAAGCCTGTTATTAGAACACAGAGCCTGCAATTACTGCAGGTTCGAGCCCGGCCCAAGGTTGACTCAGCCTTCCACCCTTTATAAGGTAGGTAAAATGAGGACCCAGATTGTTGGGGGGGCAATAAGTTGACTTTGTAAAAATATACAAATAGAATGAGACTATTGCCTTATACATTGTAAGCCACCCTGAGTCTTCGGAGAAGGGCGGGGTATAAATGTAAACAAAAAAAAAAAAAAGCACCAATCAGCTGCTCGGCAGTGATGGCTCCAGTGTTGCCCAGCGGTGGCAGCAAATGCCACCACCACACCAACCTCCCTCCCCCCCCCCACAATATTTACTCTATAAGATATACAGACATTTCCACCCACTTTTGGGAGTGGTAAAGTGTGTCTTATAGTGCGAAAAATACGGTAATTCAATTGGTAAGACTGGTTGCTAGTCACGATTTCCAGCACTGCCTGTTTAGGACTGAGAGCTTAAAAAGTTAAGACTTCACTAGTATTCTGACTGCCAGCTTCCAGAAAATGTTCTTAGTGAGAAAGATTGTATTCCCTAGTAACCTGTTCCTTGAACTTGTACTTTGTCATCTGGCGTAGATTCCTTAGGAACGGTAGGAGTTAATTCAATTTGTGCCCAAAGTTGTTGGTCTCAGAAAAGAAATAAACCTGTTTCAGACTGTATCCATGATTCAACTTTATCTTTTCATGATTTCATCATCAGGGAAAGCATGACAAGTATATAGAAAACTGCTTATTATTTACACTCAATAACTTGCACCTTTAATCTTTCAGGGGCTATTCTGAAAAGCAATGTCAGTTTCACAAGTCTTTAATATTCATGTGCGTAACCTTTTTAGAAGTGCCATTTACTTTTCTTCAGAGCAATCCAGGTCTTTCATGTTCACCCCTTTCTTCTGTTAAGCAAGATAAGAACAATGCTTTATGCTGTGAACAATATCCAAAAGAGAGATTTTTTTGTTTTTTCTTCCTACTGCTTAAGCGCAACATTTCTAGGTTTCACTGAATTAATGCTACCTTAATCCAAATGTTATTTGTAGAATGAGCATTAGGTATCTTATTGGTGTCATTAAGTATACAGAGGTCTGAAGAGGCTGTAAATCCATTCTAATAAGCTCTTTGATAGTGTTAAAAAAGGGTTCTCACCAAATTTCTGCCCATTGAAAAGTAGATAGAAAAAAAGAGTGTGACATCAGATTTAAGCATCAAGTAATGGCTGGTCTCAGTTGATTGTGATACTGCTCATGGCAAGTTGCTGCTGCGTATTTGCCTTTGTGCTATAATTTTCACTGCAACCTCAAATAGCATGCAAAAGGAGGCTTCGGGGCACTAGCTAGCAAGTCTCTGAAAATTTTCCCCAAACTGATGGGGATGCATGGGTTAATGGTAAAATTATACAGGGATACAGAGAACTCATCTGCAGGTAGTCTCCAACATATGACCACAACTGAGCCTAAAATTTCTGTTGCTAAGAAAGACAGAAGGTGTCTTGTTAGGTGAATTTTGTCCCATTTTGCAACCTTTCTTGCTATTGTTGTTAAATGAATCACTGCAATTGTTAATAACCCATTGTTATGTAAATCTGGCTTTCCCATTGACTTTGCTTGTCAGAAGGTCACAAAAGGTGATCACATGACCTGGGACATTGCAACTGTCATAAATACGAGCCAGTTGCCAAGCATCTGAATTTTGATCATGTGATCATGGGGAATGCTCCAATGGTCGTAACTGAAAACAGTCATAAATCCCTTTTTTCAATGCCATTGTAAGTTCAAACAGTCACTAAATGAACGGTTGTAAGTCAAGGCCAGAAGTGAAATGCTCTCGGTTTGGAGCGGATTGCGTGATCCGGTATCGATGGGAGCGGGTAGTTCGTAGAATCCCTGCCCTCCCCCATCACCCATGCCTTGCTGTTCCTCTTCTCTGTTCCTGAAGCTTTCGGTGATGATATAGCTGCAAATGGCCTTAAATGACTGTTGTGGCACTTCAATGGCCCACACTACAGCTGATCAGTGCTGTAGGCGGCTAATAGACTGCTGCCTCTATTTTTAAAGAAGGTAGACTGGTGCCTCCCAAACAAAGGCAATTGGTAGACCAGTGCCTCTATTTTTTAAAAAGGTAGACCGGTGTCTTCCAAAAAATGGCAATTGGTAGACCGGTGCCTTTATTTTTAAAGAAGGTAGACCGGTGCGCTCCCAAGTTTTGTATACTTTATTATTTTTATTTATTATTATTGGCCATGCCCATTCAGTTACCTGACCACCAAGCCACGCCCACCAATTAAGCAACGCCCATAGAAGCAGAAGGGAAAATTTTTAGCTTTCACCCCTGGTCAAGGCGTAACTGTTTTCCCCATTCTGAAACCTCCCTGAGTGCCTAGGTTCTATTTCATATTAGAATCATTAGATCTTGTATTAAAAAAAAAAAGATGCTTGCTCCTGGGGAGGAAAGCTGTGGCAAAGTTAGACAGCATACTAAAAAGCAGAGACAACAGCCTGCCAACAAAAGTGCATATAGTCAAGGCTATGGTGTTCCCAGTTGCAACGTATGGCTGTGAAAGTTGGACCATAAGAAAGGCTGAGCGCAAAAGAATTGAGACCTTTGAACTATGGTGCTGGAGAAGATTCCTTGGACTGCAGGGCGAACAAACCGGTCAGTCCTAGAGGAGATCAACCCCGACTGCTCTTTAGAAGGACAGATCCTGAAGATGAAACTCAAATACTTTGAATGCATATCTTGCATTTATCTAAACAAAGAACCATTAATATAATTTTAGGAATCCTTATCAGACAGTCGGCTTCTAACCAAATTCCTGCTCAACAGGAGGAAATCTTTAGGGAACCTGTGTGCCTGAGGATACCGAAGGCAGAATTTCTATGACCCTTTACAGAGATGGAGAGACAGCTGTTACTGGCACCATTTGTGGTCCCCAAAAGCCTGTTTTGTGTCCCTACTCTCTCATAGTCTTCTTTGGCACAAAGAAGTAATCAACATAGTTCATGCAATTTTTAAGCTAAAATATGTATAAAAATACTCTAAAATATTCTTAACCTTTAGGAATTAAAAAAATGTCCCAAAGAAAGAGTAAAATTAATCTAAAAAAATCAAGTCCCACCTACATGACTTATGTTAAGTAAAACTACAGCACCTTAAATTGGCCACTCACTACTTCTAAGAATTAGTTCTCATGAACATGCCTACACATGAAGTTTAAAAAATGGAGAAAAGCAAATACAATGTTAAGGCTTGCAAGAGGCTGATTAAAAATCAGGTTATTATTCAACACATTGTATGACCAAATTATCAGCAGAGGCCTCCCTTTTGTTTGTTACAGACCACTTTGGTTTGTTTTAAAAAAAAACCTGTAATAGAGGTGCAATTGGTTAAACCTGAGCAAATACACATGGAAAACATATATTCTGCCATTACACAGGTATGATCTGTGTCACCAATTTTGTTATGAAACTGTTCCGAGCAGGAATGCACAATCTCTACAGACACACATATATATGAAAAGTGGAGAGAGAGTTGCACGTGTCTATTAAAATTTATAGTTACAAGTTGTGAAATGATATAATAGAGATACAACATCTTATCAAAGTGGAAATGACAGGGATCAGTTGATCTGCGCATCTGCTTAGTAATTGTTTAAAGTGTTAGTTATTGATGGGAACCTTAAAGGTTGCTTTAACATTTTTTAAATAAATGAAACAATTGGATAGGACTTCAACTACAGAACACCTTCAAATAAAGGTGAAATGAAGCAGTTGCTTTGACTGATGGATTGGCCGGCAAAAATTGCAGCCCATCTGCTATAACTTTCCACTTGCTGTCCAGAGCAATCATTTCATTGTGCATGCAAAATATGCTTCTCTGTGGCAGAATGCAAAACCAAACAACTGCTTTATGGGTGCTACTCTGAAGGGTTTCTCAGAGCGATACGTTTTGCAGTGAGCAGAGAATTCCTTACAGCACTATCTCATAGGGCAACCAAATGGTACATAGAAAATATACATAGGAAGGAATAAAGAAGACAATAGATCAGTGGAGGTAAAAGCACATCATCTTCTTGCTTGAAGTGAATCTTCTTGATCTATTGCTGCAATTTTCATTTCCCACATGTCCCCAGATATTTTGATTTGGCATCATAAATATTTACAATCAATAGGTGGCAGCACAAAGGTGGAGAGAATTGCAACTCTTTGCTGCCATCTGGAGACCATACCTCAGATTTGAAGATCAGATTTTGGTAGCCCTACCATTAGCTCTGATGCAAGCTAGCTGCTTTCCTGTAACCATGTTTCTTAATTCTTATGAGAGTTCACAAAAGTTTTGTCCTGTTTCAATACCACAAAGGTACAGATAAATGGTAGGCATGTTTTGTGTGTTGGTCTAAAGACTACTGTTCTTGAGGAATATTAAAATGTGAAAGAATTAATAACTGAAAATATTGTCTTCTTTACAGTCTAAACCTGACATGGTTTTTTTTTTAATGAAAAATATAGTAAACCACAAAGTAATCATCAAATTTCATTGTAAAGCCTGCTTGACATTTGCAACAATGCAAAAACACATTATTTCATTCTTTATTGAAAAATCAGAGAAATTAAACCAATAATTTATTTTCCATTTCATTCCTGAATCCTGTAAAATGTTTAAATTTTCACTGAAAACAAAATGGTTCCAAATATGGTAATAAAGGCAGACTTGTAATAACACTATGCTATAATGGCCTGTAAAACAAGACATTCAGATTTAGAGAGCTCTGTTAACAGTTAAGCTTCCACTGACCACCTGCAGAGGATTGAAGGAAAAGCTGGCTTTTGATCTTCTTTGTGAAAGGACCTTAAAGGGTGGGAAAAAATAGAAGGGAAAATAAATGTGGATGAACCTTAAAAGATATTTGGTGGAAATATTCTGTTTGGAACCATTTAGTCCTTTGAACAAGAAAAATACTATGTACAACATTAAATCTATGGCTAGGAAAAGGGAGGAACATCTGTGTTTAGGTCAAGCAGGATCAACATACATTTCATATAACTGTTAACTTCTCTTACAGGTCATTGCCTGTCTGCTAGACTCATTTGTTTAAAAAAATAGTCCATACTGTTAAAGAAGGTCAATAAAGATGCATAACTTTGACCTGAATAAAAAAAAAGAGATAAGCTTCATTATTCTGCTACAAATAGAAAAATCAACTTCTGCAATTTAGATCCATGTGCTAACATCTATCCCATTTCACTTTAGAGATTTATGTAAATCCCTCCAGGGTTTCACATTTAAGTATAAAAGAACCTTAGAAATCATAAAACATTTACAAGTTAATATTTTTTTTAGAGAACATCTATTTGAAAAAAATAAACTTACCTGAACCATGGAAACTACAGTGACTGAATCTCTATAATGGTAGAAGAAAGAAAGGGAGAGGGGGGGAGAGGGATCAGAGAGAGGGAGAGACAGAGAGGGAAGGAGAGAGGGAGGGAGAGAGAGAGAGAAAGATAGAGAGAGGGAGAGGGGGAGGGAGGGAAGGAGAAAGATGGAGAGAGGGAGAGGGGGAGGAAGAGAGTGAGGAGAGGGGGGGAGAGAGAAAGAGGGAGAGAGGGATGGGGGAGAGGGAACGGAGAGAGAGAGAGAGAGGAAGAGAGAAAGAAAAAAGAGAAAAAGAAAATCTTCAAATGTGAAAAAATAGTATTGAATAAATGTACAGAAAAAGTGAAGAAGGAAAAAAACGAAAGGAAAAACTTTAATAACATACCTAAAAGGCATAATTAGGGTTGAAAGTATAATATCATTTTTTATTGCAAGCAGCAGATTAAACCCCTATTTAGCTATATGTAACATCTTATTTACATGTTCCCTTTAAGAGTTTATGATATACTGTATAATTGACATAGAGGAATGAAAATGCTAGCAGTTTGTGTAATGTATTACTGTAAGTTTTGGCGGGAGTTTTAGGCGGGAAATATCTCGTCTCTGATTGGATGCAGCCTCAGGCTGAAGTGTATATAAGGAGAGGTTTTTCTCCAGAGTTTTGCTGGGTCACACTATATTAAAGAGCTGTTGTCACTAACCTGGTCTCCTGCCTCGTCAATACCCAAACATAACATTGGCGACGAAGGTGGGATATTGAGGCAGAGCACCAGAACAGAGCTGAACTCACTACGAGACTCAAACCCAGCAAGGTGACGGCGAATGCAGCGATGACCGGCTACACGCCACCCACTCCGTTTGACCCTGCCCAGGAGACATGGGGAATATATATGACCCGTTTGAGAGTTTCCTGGAGGCAAACGAGCTACAGGGAGTCTCCGACAACCGCAAACGGGCTTACTTCATAAGCCACTGTGGGTCCGCAGTCATCGCCGTCGCAGAAGCCCTAGCGGAGCCAACACCGCTACACTCCGTATCGTGGCAGACCCTTCAGACCCTCCTGAAGAATCACTACGCACCAGCCCCGACCAAATACGCTCGACGGTACGAGTTTGGGGAGCGCAGGCAACAGGAAGGCGAGTCTATCAGCGACTACATGGCAGCCCTGAGACAAGCCTCCAAGCATTGCGAGTACCGCGATCTGGACGAAGAGCTGCTGGAACAACTTATACGGGGGGTCAGAGACATCCGTTTGAGGAGACGGTTGCTAGCCAAGAGCAACCTGACATTGGCAAACGCTCTGGACGAAGCCAGAGCCCATGAGATGTCCAACCATGCAGCAGACACCTTACAAAAGCGACTCACGCCGATGGCGGGCGCAAAGCCGAGCACAGTCCACCACGAAGAAACCTATCGTGAGTCAACCAGCGAAGAGGAGGAAGAAGTCCACTACACCGGAAAATCGACAAGGGAAGACCCGGAGGAATGCGGAAGTTGCGGGGGGCGACATCAGCGCCAAAGATGTAAGTTCAGGGACGCCATTTGCCGGCGGTGTGAAAGGAAGGGGCACCTGGCTCAAGTCTGCCGAGCACCCCAACCTTCCCGCCGAAAATTCAAATCGGCCAATCAGAGCGGCTCTGAGTCAGAGATGCAAACCCCACATTCCCGCCGAAATTTCAAACCAGCCAATCAGAGCGCGAGATCGGCGAGGCGACCCGCGATTGGCCAGGAAAGAAAGAGCGCGAAGTCAAACCGAATGACTGTTACCATAGACCACGCAGCTACCCGCATCGAAGAAAAGATCTTCACAAACCCGACAATTGAAGGCGTACCGTGCCGACTGGAAGTAGACACAGGATCAGCTATCTCAATCATGTCCTGGGACACTTTTGTGAAAGCCTTGCCGCACATCGCCAAGCGCAAGCTTCAAAAACAACGGCTCCGGGTGCAAGATTACCAAGGCAATCGCATCCCTGTTCGAGGGACAACGACCGTCGAGGTCAAGTACGGGACATACGAAAAGACCCTGCCCATCACGTTAGTCGATGGAACCTTGCCAAGCTTGCTGGGGCTAGACTGGTTCCGGGCGTTGGGAATGGGGTGACTGGCGTCCACGGACGGATGCAACCTGCAAACGCCCTAATGGAGGAATTCGCAGACGATTCGAGGACCGTTTAGGCAAGTACAAGGGGACCCCTATCTCCTTCAATTTAGACCCCAAATAGCTCCCATTAGGTTAAAGGCAAGGAGGGTTCCTTTGCACTCAAACCTAAAATCGACAAAGAGTTAGATAAATTAGTCAGCCAGGGATACTAGTGCCAGTTGACCATGCCAAATGGGAGACGCCAATCGTCACCCTATAAAACCAGACGGGTCCATAAGAATTTGCGCTGATTACAAGGCTACCTTGAACAAAGCATTGCAAAAGAGCGCCTACCCAGTTCCAGTAGTGCAACACTTATTGCACTCACTAGGCACGGACAAGTTTTCGCCAAATTAGACTTGGCACAAGCGTACCAACAGCTACCCGTAGATGCTAGCACAGCTGAAGCCCAGACCATTGTAACGCACCGAGGTGCCTTTAAATGCACTCGGTTACAGTTTGGGGTGAGTGTGGCCCTGGGCTATTCAAAATTTGATGGAGCGACTCCTACAAGGGTTACCAGGAGTCGTGCCCTATTTCGATGATGTGTTGGTATCGGGAAGAATTTAAGAACTGGGGAGCGGCTGAGGAAAGTTTTGGCCATTTTAGGTCGGCAGGATTAAAAGTTAAAGCAAAAAATGCCAGGTGGGGGTCGAATCTGTTGAATTTTGGGCTATAGAATAGACAAAAAGGGATTCACCCCACTGAGAGCAAAGTCAAAGCGATAAAGAGAGCCCCAGCACCCAAAAACAAGACAGAACTCAGGCTTTCCTGGGTCTGGTAAACTTTTATGCTGTATTTTAAGAAACAAAGCAACCGTTGCTGAACCGCTGCATAAATTGCTTGGAAAAACACTGTTTGGTCTTGGGGAAGTCAGAGAATAGGGCATTTGAGGCAGTAAAAGTTTGCTATCAAGCGATAGCCTGTTAATACAATACAACAACAGACTGCCGTTAGTATTGGTTTGTGATGCATCCCCTATGGAGTAGGAGCTGTACTTAGCCACAGACTCCCAAACGGCACTGAAGCCCCTATAGCGTTCTATTCACGAACGATGTCCCGGCTGAGAGAAATTACAGCCAGCTAGATAGGGAGGCTCTCGCAATAGTGTCAGGGGTGAAAAATTTCACGAATACGTTTTGGGCGAGACTTTGAAATTATCACTGATCACAGACCGCTATTGGGGTTACTGGCTGGCGACCGCCCAACGCCAGTAGCACTCTCACCTAGACTGACCAGATGGACTATTTTCTGGCCGCCTACTCCTACAAACTGCAGCATCGGCCTGGAAAGGAGCTGGGGCATGCGGACGCACTGAGCAGATGCCCATTGCCAGGGAAATCGAGGACCCCACCCGGGCACACCTGCTCTACTAATTGACTCTTTGGACTCTGGCCCAGTCACATCGCAGGAAGTGGCTCGGCCTCCTACCGGGACGTTGTTTTAAGAACTGTGATTGGATGGGTTCAAGGGATGGCCATGCGCCGCAACGCTTTAAAGAGTTTGTAAAGAAAAAGGGAATTGTCTGTGCAAGGGGTGCCTGCTCTGGGGGATAGGGTGGTAGTTCCAGAGAAGCTGAGAAAAAGTCCTGGAACTCCTGCATGAGGGTCACCCAGGAATTGTGAGGATGAAGGGGTTAGCCAGGAGCTATGTCTGGTGGCCCCTAATGGACAGGGAAATCAGTGACAGGGTTGGCCGATGCCAAGTATGTCAGGAATCCAGACCACTACCACCCACGGCCCCAGTGTTGGAGTGGGAGAAACCCCAAGGCCCTTGGTCCCGCATACACATTGATTTTGCCGGCCCATTCCACGGCCAAACATTTCTAATTGTGGTGGATGCATTCTCCAAATGGCTGGAGATCATCTAATGAAATCCACAACCGCTGGAGCTGTCACTGCAGCACTAAAACACCTTTTCGCCACACGGGCTACCGGACACCCTCGTGTCCGATAACGCCCACAGTTCACCGCAGCATTATTTGAAGGGTACCTGGCTGAAGAGGGCATCCGACATGCCTCTCAGCGCCGTTCCACCCTGCGCCGAACGGCCTTGCTGAACGCTTTGTTCGAGTGCGAAAGAAGCGCTATCACGAAGCAGCCCCGGGATTGGCAGTCACAAATCGACGATTCCTAACTGTCCAACACAGGACCCCTGTGTGGCCACCGCCGCAGCCCAGCCGAGCTATTAATGGGGCGGAAGCTACGGTGCCCGCTAGACCGGCTGCACCCAAGCTACATACAGGACGGGTTCAAAACAAAACCAGATAGAATCCGAGAGTTAAACATAGGAGACTCGGTGTGGGCACATAATTACAGCGACGGCCCTAACTGGAAGAGGGGGATAGTCATAGACAAAACGGGCCCTAAATCCTATCTAGTGGAGCTAGACGATGGCCGAATCTGGCGACGCCACATAGATCAATTAAGAAATAGAGTGAGCGATAAGGCAGAATCAGGCGAAACCAGCCCTGACTTTGATTTAATTAACCCCACAGCTGACTGGAGCCGAGAACAAACAGAAATCGTAAGCAAAGAACCAAACAGAGACTTATCTGAGTCAGGCGAGGTCCAGCGACACCCTCCGGTCCCTCTAGAGGACAGCAGGCCCGAGCCGGCGAATAATCCAGGGCCGGATGGCCGGGAGGAGGAGCTCAGAGGAACGAAAAGTCCCTCCGCAAGCTCGACTCGACTCCAGAAAGTGAACTGCGCAGGTCCGGGAGAGTCAGGAGACGCCCCACGTACCTGCAGGACTACGTAGAGAAGTAGTATGCAAATATGGGCAAAGTGCCTTCTGGGAGGGAAGGAGTGTAATGTATTACTGTAAGTTTTGGCGGGAGTTTTAGGCGGGAAATATCTCGTCTCTGATTGGATGCAGCCTCAGGCTGAAGTGTATATAAGGAGAGGTTTTTCTCCAGAGTTTTGCTGGGTCACACTATATTAAAGAGCTGTTGTCACTAACCTGGTCTCCTGCCTCGTCAATACCCAAACATAACAGTTTGGAGCAACAAGTATGTATCTGATTTAATAGGCTTTGTCATTCACTGTGTAAAATGCTACACCATTGATAATTAAAATTGTAGAAGGCCTGTGAGTGAAAATATAAAAATAAAACATTCATTTTTGAAATAAATAGAAAGTTTTTCCTCCTAGGAGATTGATGGAAATAATCAGATTGTTCACATCAATTGGCTGTTTCAGTTTTCAGGCAGATTTTTTTGCTTTTATTTATATATTTATTGTTGGTTAGAAGCATCAAGATTTGATTTAAGGGAATACTGTATATTGGAGCTTTATGGTTGAGATAACATTAAGCTACTGACCTAAATTCTGTTCTTCCTGTTTTAACAAAACTTTCCATATTGTAGTATATTAACTTTATAAGATATATTGTAGCCTAAAAGATACCAAAAAAAAAAAAAAATGCTGAGCAGGTTTGATTGCATTTTCCTTGGAATTTCCACACAACCATTTTCTTGACTATGTGAATGCCAGTTTCAGCCTGCAAATTGGCAGTTCAAATCTCACCAGGCTCAAGGTTGACTCAGCCTTCCATCCTTCCAAGGTCAGTAAAATGAGGACCCAGATTGTTGGGGGTAATATGCTGACTCTATAAACCACTTAGAGAGGGCAGTAAAAGCACTGTGAAGCTGTGTATAAGTCTGCTATTGCTATATAAAGTATTCTATACAAATTTTCAACTTTATGTGCAAAGAAGAGATATGCACTCATGGGAAAAGATATCAACATTTCAGCCATATATAAGAATATTCATTCAAGTGGTGGAGCAAAGATGGATTCACTTCAGACAAAGTCTAAGCCTCAAGCAAATGCAGATCCAAGTTGAGGCAGAATCCAAATAATTGCATACCAAGTTGGAAGCCAAATGTTTGATATGGATATAAGAAGTTCTACAGCCACTTTTTCAAAGAAGGAGACTGCAGATTGTTTTGGCAGGGAAAGTGTGGGCCACAGTGAAAGATGCAAAAAGTCATATGCACGGGTAGATCAAAATTTTATGGATTTTTTTAAAGAGTTGTTTAATTTTTTTAAAAAACTCATAGGGATACAGTTTTGTGGTTTTTCTACCAGAAAATGATAGGAAGCTGTGATTCTGATATTTGGCTGTTGGAGTCAGTGGGGGCTCCAAGAGCAATATAAAAGGATTTCCAGCCAGCCTTGAGTATTTATTTGCCTAGTCCAGTCTTACTATATAAGACATGGTTATTCAAGTTCCTCTTGTATGACATAAGGCATTACTAGCTGACCTTGGCTGAGCTCAAAAAGCTAAACTGAGTTTTCTTAGCGCTAGGATAAAACTACCAGGAATTCTCAGTGTTGTAGGCTATGCTGGAAAGCAGGTTCCCACCACCACTACCATCAAATGGCAAAGGAATCAATGGCAAATTACGTTTGTGACCATGAGATTACCAAGATTTAAGCTTCATTCAGGGGACACTGTGCATATTGTTAAAATAATAATAGAAAAAGTGAGAACTCTCACCTACAATAAGCATAAATATATTCACCAGTGTAAAAGGCAAAATAGGCAGGCAGTGATATTCTGCTGCTGCATTTAATTCTAATGTTCCCCTTGTGTTGATATTATTTTTGTTGATGGATAAAATGTAGTGAATATTGCAGTAAATGCCCAAAAGGAAGTTTGCATTTAACAGTATTTATGAGAATATCTCTCTGAAAAATAAAACTCTTGGATAAATTGCAATATCATAAAAGATGAAAACAATTCTTACATTCTCCAAAATGTCAAGACAATTCTATATTCTGGGTTCTTGGAGGTCCTAGTGGCAGCATGCTTGGAACAGTCATTCATTTTTGTGGAATGCTCTGAATGCATTTGGCTCTGAATGCTTTTTCTTCTAAAGGCTGCCAGCACCTTGGGTGCAATCTATTGGCAGGACAGTGGGTAGCATCAGAAATGGAAGAAAGCAGGACAAGAGACAAAGATGGACAGATCTGGTAGTAGTAGATGGCAGGGTTTGCAACTTTGCAGACTAAGTCATTTTTTTCTTTCTTTTCATCCATCTCTCCCTCTGTAGGATCCCATTCTCCCATATCATATGCAATCACACTGAGGATAGCCCAACAAGCATTACATTCCTCATGTTCCCATTTCAAAATCACAGTTCTTAGTCTCTACAAAGTCTAGTTGTAGCCATGAGATCCTATCTGAAATGATTTGCCTATAATTGTTCAATTGCCAGCTCAGTTGTCACTAACTGGCATTCTAGACATTCTGCTCTCAATCAGTTTGCAAAACTCCTAAAATTTAACAATTGGCTCTCGTGATCTGGCTCCAGCATACTATTGCTCTTACCCATAACCGAATAACAAGGAAATGATTAAAGACAAGGCTGAGTATTCATAGGAATGCCAATGGATTCATTATAATTAAAATTATATTTAATCATTATTATCCTGGCTATCACTGTCATATCATTTGATCAAATATCAGTCAACGGGACCTCAGCCTGATAAACTCGCCAGAGACCCTGGCAGGACACCAAAACTGAAGATTGCATTGCATATAACCCTGGCCTCTAGCAAGCATTGCCAAGCTCTCAAAGCTCTAATGGAAAGGCAAGGAGCTTTATACAGAATTAGGCCATTTGCTCTTCTAGCCCAACATTCCTTATATTGATTTGAAATAGCTCTTCAGATTTCCAGAGCAAATCCTTACCCACCTTCATCTCTGTGATATGCTTGATATTGGTACTTTTAACTTCTCAAACATATACTCTACTACTGAGCTACAACCCATTGCTTTATAAAGTCCACTACATATTTATAACACTCATTTCTAAAACCTGAATTGTGCAAAGTGATTTTTTATGAGCTGAAAGCAATTTCCCTTCCTGATTTTCTGCACTAGACTCAATTCATAGAACAGGTATGATCAGATTATTAGATAAGGATTGCTTGGGCTGCACAATTGAAGCTTGTTTAGGTTCATTCTTAATTTGGAAAAGTCTTGAAGTTTATATGTTATATTCTCAAATAACAGCTCATTTCTATAGCTGTTACTTAGATCCTGTGTTTTTTTTTAAATTCTAGGTTTCTTTTTCAAATTCTATAATTTTCTGTATTGTTTATGGTGAATGATGGCCAGATTTGAACCTAGCAGAATTGTGCTTTTTCTCCCATCCAGGGCTCCACACCTCAGCTTTTGTTCTCTGCCAAATGATCATAAAGATTTTCTCCTTCTTTTTCTCCATTGTTGTGGATATAATGATGAGAAAATTCTGCCTATCCATTGGGGAAACTCAGAGAAAACAACTGTCTCATTTCTCTGGTAGTTTTGGTCACCACATTATAAAAAAGATGTTGAGACTCTAGAAAAAGTGCAGAAAAAAGCAACCAGGATGATTAGGGGACTGCAGACTAAAACATATGAAGAATAGTTACAGGAACTGGGGATGGCTAGTCTAGTGAAAAGAAGGACCAGAGGAAACATGATAGCAGTCTTCCAATATTTGAGGGGCTGCCACAGAGAGGAAGGGTCAAGCTATTTTCTAAATCACCTGTAGGCCAGACAAGGAATAATGGATGGCAACTGAACAAGGAGAGATTTAACATGGAAATAAGGAGAAATTTTCTGACAGTGAGAACAATCAACCAGTGGAACAGCATGCCTTTGGAAGTTGTGGGAGCTTCATCACTTGAGACTTTCAAGAATAGATTGGACTGCCATTTGTCAGAAATGGTGTAGGGTCTCCTCTTGGGTGGGGGATTGGACTAGTTGACCTACAAGGTCCCTTCCAACTCTGTTAAACTGAATCCTCTGCCCACAGATTCGACAGAGATTTTTGAAGAACCATTTATAGCCAGACAATGAATACTTGTCTATCAAAATACTTTTCTGTTCTTTCTTCCTGTCCTAGCAAATCTCCAAAAAGTGGGAGGGAAAAGAAAACTAGCATGGTCACACAAACTTCAGAATTATCATCCTTATATTTTAGACTAAAGTTGCTAAGCCCTTGAGCAAACTATTATCTGCTTCTGTTTCATTCTATCTGTTTAATAAACAATCCAATGGGTCACATTCTAAGATTTCACAGGCCCTCATTAGGCCAACATAAGAATATATATAGATTTTTTTAAAATAAAAAAGTTAATTTACAGAATTATATCCTTCTGCAAATTCCCTGAGGATGAAGAAACGTCCAGGCACTCAACCATTTGAATTGGCCATTATAAGGAATTAAAATGCAATCTGACTTTACTGCTGGAGTTCTTTCTATTTCAACTCTAAAGACTTTCATTCCAATAAGTTTTCAGAAATAACACATTAAACTCATGAGCACTTGTACTTATTGTGCAGAAGAGCTTGTTCCATGAACTGATCAACTGAATATTGTGTCTGTGTGTGTGCAGGTATGCATGTGTATCTGAATATGTATATGTGTAGATATATATATGTATATGTATATATATTTACACAGCAGTGTGAATGGGAAAATAAATTCTGTAGGGACTATTGTTGTTTGGTTAGTCACAAGACATATTTCACATTTACTGCGTATGTATTTGTGTAGCACACTGTTTAAAGATACTGCAATAAATTGGAAAAAGATGTTTCCGCAAGTTCATAGCTACATTTGCCACCTTTAATATTAATAGGAGAGTATCTTTTAAAGTGAGCAAATCGAGGAAGTAGCAGAAAGTATAGTTTATAAAGGAAGATTAGTGGGTTTAATATGCACTGGAGACCCAAGAAAAAATCTTATTACTGTATGGAGAAATTACCTCATAAAGTACCTAATACAGCAGGCTAGGGAGTCATTTTTAACAAGGTTTTTATGATGCACAAGTGTAGGCAAGCTAATGAACTTATTCTGGTTATTTCCAAATTGGAACAGTGTTGTGGTTTGTTTGTTTGTTTTCTTTCTTTCTTCTCATCTTTCTGTTCTTATGTTTTTGAAAAGTAAAATTTGCTTAATCTCTCTCAGTAAAAACAACAACCCATAACTGCGATCAATTAAATCTTGCATTTCATTGAGGGATGGCAATCATATTAGAACTAACGTTAGCTGGTAACAGTTAAAAAAAAAACCTATTCTGTGAATAATAAGGGGGAGTGGGATTTGATAGGAATCCCATCAGTAAATCAAGAGCAAAGTTGTACTTCTACCTCCACAACCAGACATCTCTAAATCTTTCAAAAGTAAGTCCCATTGAATTCAATGAAGTGCGCTCTTAAACCAGTAGGTATAAGGTTGGAGTCTCAGAAGTGAAGGCCAAGCACAGAACTAGGCGAAGCTTTGTTTTAGCTGTGCTGCTGTGTGTGTGAAAGAGCCATGTGGTCTTTAACGTTCATAAAACAGACATCTGAAGAATGTCATCTCCAATAGCAGGAAACCAAGTGGGGGAAGGGGGTTGGTAAATACATAATGTCCATCTGTCAGCACCCCAGCATGTCATGCAGAGGTATTGTTTAGAAAGAGAATGACCACATTTTCTTACCCAGATGCCAGAGACAAACTGCTGTGCAGTAATAAAAAGTCTTTTTTATACTGATCTGCAATGGGTGCTTTTGAAATTAATTTACTTGTACTCTGGAGATTATTTTGAGGTCTGGAAGGTGTTTATTGCGGGCCTGTTTTATTTTTAATAAAAAAATGAAATAATACACATTTTATAGTTTTATATGACATTTATAACGCAGAATTATGCAAATTAATGTGAACATTTAGCTTTAACTGAAATAGGCTAAGGTCACAACCCATTCGAACTTACCTGACAATAAGCAAAAATAAAATAAATGAGATTCAACGTACTTCCTTCAAAGTCAATCATACTGAAATCATTGGGAATTACAAGTTAAGCTGATTAGAATGGAGATGGTATCCATTTATCCAGTGCTTGCCATTTGGAATTTTATGTGGATCATATTTATTTATAAATCTACAACAATTTTGCAAAATTTTAGATAATATGTAAACTACGCAGCTTTTTAGATGAAATAACAAATCAGATTTTTATTATTATAGATCTTTCCATTTTTTTAAAAAAAAGTGAAATTGTGGTAGGTTCTTAGTTCTATATTCCATTTAGTAATATTCTGAGCATATTTTAAGAAATGCATTTCTTGGTGACAGAATTCTTCTGAAAGAGATGAAAATCCTACTACTGTTATTCTTGTATAGATCTGTGTCACTGAATGATTTTTTTGCAATACAATATTAGTCTTCATTCATCCTTCTAACATTGTGATCTTTAAAACTAGAAAATCTATCCGTTCAGTGGGCAGAAAGTCTTATTGGATTTTACAAGCCTTACATCTCATTAGATACATAATATAATATTCTAACAATATACTGTAGAAGAAATAATAACAAAGAACTGGTGGGACTTTCAGAAATTCAACGAACTGAATTGGGTTTCCTGATACCAAAGCTGAACAGAATTATTAAACAGGTTTGAGGAAATGATAAAGATCTCTTTTATAAGAAGAAGTAATCTTGGCAGACTTCAAGGAGACTTCTCCTTCAAGCATCAGCCTTTCAGCCCAGAGGTTACAACAGTGATAAGCTGCTTTCACATATCAACTTCTTTTAGGCAAGGTTATTTAGGCCCAATGGCTATTCACGAGTAAAGGAAAATATATGTGTCTCAGAATAATGTTCCAGGATCCAAACTGGTTCAGTCACCAGAACCAGCAGTTTAGTCTCCTATGCTTTCAGACTCATGCTAGAATCCATCTTCAGGGAACTGTTTTTGGAGAAAAAGGCTGTGCAGAGAACGGTGAGGACAGGGTAAAATATTATTGGAAGTTCACTTCCTTCTATCCAGGACATGGCATATAAACACTGCTTGACCAAGGTCCACAATATGGTTAGGGGTGCTTTACATCTTCTCCATGACCAGTTGTCTTTATTACCTACTGGAAAGAGGCTCTGTGGTCTCCAAAGCAGAACAACTGGTTTCTGTAATAGCTTTGTACCATATAGTATCAACCTTCTTAACTCTCAAGACTCTTTTTTCCACTATGTATTCAAAATGGATTGTGTGTATCGGAATTTCATTTTAATAAGTGCCATTGTACACACAGAAAAGTGATACTAGCAATAGCACTTAGAGTTATATGCCAATTCATAGTGCTTTATAGTGATTTACAGAGTCGAACATTGTCCAAAACAACCTGGGTCCTCATTTGCCTGACCTCAGAAGGATGAGTCAACTTTAAATGTTATCTTATCTTCTTTTATCTTATCTAACTTCTCTCTATTGGAAAGTGTGCTTTGGGCTACTCTAAGCATACTATTTATGTGGTGCCTGGTTGGGTGTGGCTTCTTATTGGTTGATTGGGATGTTGATGGCTGGCTATTAAGTTGTTGGCTGTTGTTTCCTTGTGGTGCTAAGTCTTCGGCTCCTAAGTACCTGATAAGCTGGTGGTAAGTCAGCACTCCTGTTGACTGACAAGGGGGCCTTTTCCCAGGATTCAATCATTTTCCTAGTTATCTTTATATCTGCTCAGCCAACAATCTTAATAGCTGCAAAATTGAATGTATGCCGTTGTTTATTGCAATGTGAGGCTAGGACAGACAGAGAGGAAGCTTACAACCAGATTGCAAGAATACAAGTTAGCGATTAGAGGCCCAAACTCATTGTTAGTCTCACATTGCAATGAACAAGGACGGACATTCAATTTTGCAGCAACTAACATAGTTGGCTCTGATAGGATCAGTGAAGAATGAAGAATGAACGAAGCGGTCGAAGTGCTGTCCCGGTGCCTGGAAGCTGTACGGGTCTGGATGGGGAGAAACAGACTCAAGCTCAATCCCTCCAAGACGGAGTGGCTGTGGATGCCGGCACCCCGGTACAGTCAGCTGCATCCGCAGCTGACTGTTGGGGGCGAGTTAGTGGCCCCAAAGGAGGTGGTTCGCAACTTGGGCGTCCTCCTGGATGGTCGGCTGTCCTTTGATGAACATCTGGCGGCCGTCACCAGGAGGGCCTTTTACCAAGTTCGCTTGGTTAGCCAGTTGCGTCCCTTCCTTGACCGGGATGCCTTATGCACGGTCACTCACGCTCTGGTTACGTCTCGGCTGGATTATTGCAATGCTCTCTACATGGGGCTGCCCTTGAGGTGCACCCGGAGGCTGCAGTTGGTCCAGAATGCAGCTGCGCGAGTGGTAACGGGAGCCCGTCGTGGCTCCCATGTAACACCACTGCTCCGTAGTCTGCACTGGCTTCCTGTAGTCTTTCGGGTGCGCTTCAAGATTCTGGTTACCACCTTTAAAGCGCCCATGGCTTAGGACCCGGTACTTACGAGACCGCCTGCTGCTACCTTATGCCTCCCATCGACCAGACGCTCACAGAGAGGGCCTTCTCAGGGTGCCGTCCGCCAAACAATGTCGGCTGGCGGCCCCCAGGAGTAGGGCCTTCTCTGTGGAAGCACCAACACTCTGGAACGAACTCCCCCCTGGCTTATGTCAAGTGCCTGATCTTCGGACCTTTCGTCGTGAGCTTAAAACATATTTATTCATCCAAGCAGGACTGGCATAAATAGTTGCTTTTAAACTGGGGTTTTAATAAATTTTTAAATGTTTTAATTATCGGCCGCATAGTAATAGTTCATTTTAAATTCTTTTAATTGTACATATTCTCTGTTTTATTTTGGCTGTACACCGCCCTGAGTCCTTCGGGAGAAGGGCGGTATAGAAATTTAATAAAATAAATAAATAAAATAAAGATCTGGCCTACAGAAAATGCTCATCTTCTTGTGAATTTTCAGATGGAGAAGGTCTTGGAAAAAATATTCCTAAAAATATACAATAACTAAATTTATATTTCAATGTTTGTATTTATTATAAAGAGCCAATTACATCCTAATAAAAAAAAATGGCTAGAGTGTTTTTAGGAGAAGCACATGGCCTTCTTTTCTGACCTGAGATTGAGTCCCCACTTAGCTTTCTTAGGTCATTTAAGCAGAACCAACTTGCATAACAAAAATAACTATCTTGCCAGTAAGGCCCTGATCAGTGCTCATCTCTGTACAGAAAGGCATCTGCTACCATTGTTCTGTTCAGGAAATGATCTTTGAATGAAAATATTGTACTCATATACAGAGTATGTTACATCCTGAGAAAATCCAAATTGTAAGGTGATTGCTAATTTTTGAGACATGCTGAATAATTAAACCGATGCAATGTTTTCTCAATGAAAATAAGTGGGATCATTGTCCCAACCAATTGGGGTCTCCTATTTTGTGCAGCCAGCAAGTTTGCTGAATTGTCATAATTATTTTATATGGGTTGGGAGAACAAGTCTTCCACTTATCTAAAAATATACTTCCAAATAGTTGCTCCTTGCCCAAAACAGCAATATTTGGATGGAAATATCCAAAATAAGAGTGAGATGGAACATTGAAAAAGCCTTTAAACCAGAAAGGTCAAATATTTATTTTTCAAATATTACAAACCTTAAGATGTTTTGGCCTTCAGTTCCCATCATCATAAAGTTGGGTTGAATCAAATATGCAAAGGGAGGTTGGTTTAAAATGACACATGGAAGTTTTGTAGGGTTTTAGATCTTTACTCTTTCTGAGCCTATCCCAGATGGCATATAGGGAAACCAATACTGAACAGAACAGAAGAGAATTTTATTGGCCAAGTGTGACTGGACACACAAGGAATTTGTCTTTGGTGAATATGCTCTCAGTGTACATAAAAGAAAAGATACGTTCGTCAAGAATCATAAGGTACAACACTTAATGATAATCATAGGGTACAAATAAGCAATCAAATCATATCAGGAAACAGTCAATATAAATTGTAAGGTTACCAGCAACAAAGTTACAGTCATAGAGTCATAAATGGAAGGAGATGGGTGATAGGAACGATGACAAGATTAATAGTAGTGCAGACTTAGTAAATAGTTTGACAATGTTGAGGGCATTATTTGTTTAGCAGAGTGATGGCATTCGGGGAAAAAACTGTTCTTGTGTCTAGTTCTGGTGTGCAGTGCTCTATTGTGTCGTTTTGAGGGTAGGAATTGAAACAGGCAAAACAAAGGTTGCATAGTTGAAATACAGTTCTCATACTGGGGTACAGTTGACTATATTTTGAATCAGAGTTATCTGTTTGGCCAGCTCCTGATCATTTATAGACTAGCAATGATCATCAGTGTAAATGTATAGACACTGTGTCTTAATATGTTTGTCAAAATCAGCTCATTGTGCCACGGCATGAAGCAAAAATATCATCTTACAGCCGTGTATTAAATCATTTGTCCTTCTCTAGGGAATAGAAATTTATGGGATAATATTAAGTTTCTCCATTTCTCTAAACACCACAGTTTGGTTTATATATTGTTAATGTTTCATATATACTGTTTCTTCTATTAATTAGTTTGATCAAATAGTTAACAATCACCATCAAAATATGATATTTTGGAAGCAAAAAGGTAAACCATTAAAATAATGTTTAAAGAAAGTCACAGACACAAGCTTTTCTCTCAACTCTGAGAATTTAAGGAGTAAGATACCTTCTTTGATTGTTAATATGAAATTGGTGCCTTCTTCCCTGCTTGTATTTCTCAGGTCTGGAAGAAATAAATATGTTGCTAAATTAGCTTTCTCTGTTTTTATCCCCAAACACTATATTTAGCTTGACTTCAGCAAGGCTACATGCATTTTGCTTTGTCATAAATATGGTTTTGTACTGTAAGCTTTTAAGAGAGATGGGATGGGAGAATAGGGAGATGTCTCCATCACTTTTCCTTCCTTCCTTCCTTCCTTCCTTCCTTCCTTCCTTCCTTCCTTCCTTCCTTCCTTCCTTCCTTCCTCCTTCCCTCCCTTTCTCAGTCCTACTTTATCTGTCCAAAGATGTGTTCCTCAAACAGTAAGGCAGGCCAAAAAAATAAGGACAAAAGATTCAGAATAGGTCTTTGGTCTCTGAGCTGCACATGTTGAAATAGGCAGTGGAAACGCCACCTGTTCACAGTCCTGTTCTGTTAAAAGGAACTAATCCTCATAAAACTGACCTTTCTTGTTGTTTTTCCATCTCTAATTTCCTGCATTCCTTACAGTCCTATATTCTCACTTCTCCTGATTCAGTTTGCTTTTGAACATTCTGCTTCATAAACAGATGTTATAAATTACCTTTCTTGTTTCTGGTAACTCATCCCACATGGTTTGTGTCATTTTATGAAATAGTTTCCCCTAACCTTTCCATTTGCCTCTGTTTCTCAGTGCTGAAAGTATAGGCATTTTTTTTTTCTTTCAAGTATTTTTTCTATAAAAGACAATGTCAAGTTTTTTTTTAATGAGAACTTTAATTCAAGCCAGAAGCATTGAATATTTTTGTTATCTTCTTACGTATCACAGCAGAACCTGCCCCTTCATTACGCCCTTATGAAACATGAAAATAATTTAAAACCAGAAGAAAACAATATTTTGCTGAAATTGCTTTTAAATCAGTTTTAAAGTCTGCAACATCTTACCCAGTTTAAAATACATATAAAGTTATGTATGTGTGTGAGAGACTAATAATATTCATAGCAAACTAATTTTGCTATAAGTTTCTAACTTCATCCAAAGTATAATATATGGAGAGCTTTTACATAGTCATTTTCTCTACCATAAATCACTCTCAAGAGAGCAGTTCTCAGCTTTCTAACTCTTAGTTATTTTTGCATCAGGACAATCAAGTGTGATGTACAACAGAGGTTAGAACAGGATTTGAACCCTTGGTATATTTCTCCAAGCCAAAAACAATAGTCAAAACTGGAAATGGATGTAACATTTCTGAACCTTCCATTTTTTTAAAAAAAATGTATTTGGTGTGATGTACAGGCATTGCTGGGATAGTGGCATTCTGAATCCATCTTCCATAGGCTTTGGAATACAGTAGTACTCATTCATTGTCAGAAGGCATGATAAGGACTAAAAATAATTAGTACCAAACAAATCACATGACTTAACATGTGACTCTTTGTTTCATCCGGAAAGGGTCATGAGTCATGAGGCAGCTAACACTGACAAGTACTACCTTGCACATTGAGTACCAAACAGACGATCAGTACTGAGACAAAATGTTCATATCAAAATGCATCAAGTACAAAATTCAAAGAGTTTTAAAACAATACAGCACTGAAGTAAGACTGTATTGTGGGAAGAAGAAAACCAGAAAAAATGCAGAGATCAAATACAGAAGTGGTCCCCAATTTTTGTGGCTTTGCAACCTAGTGGGGTGGGGTGGGGTGAAGGGAGGGGAACCAGGCTGTGTGAGCGGCTGGCCAGTGTGCACGCTCATGTGCCGGTCGACTTAAATGATCAGCAGGCCAGTGTGCACAGGCATGGACACACAGCTCAACTTGCAATAGAGCAGCATAAAGAGACTAAGGGATCCTTGGTGCTCTCTGAGCTTGATTGTTTTCTTTCAGACATTTCATTATCCAAACTATATAACATCATCAGTGCACTTGTGCATACAGTGCATAAGAGACCTATTTGCAGCAAAGGAAGGAACTGAAAATTGAGAGGCAGAGGGGAAAAAAGATGAAGTCAAAGGAACAATCAGGAAAAAAATCCAAGCAATCCAAGCAAGTTAGGCAGAAAACTTGAATTAAGGCAGTAGTGCTTGGGAATTAACACTTTCTCTCCATTTTCATGATCAGATTTTCCCCTTACAGCATCCAAGTTATTTGCCTCTTGAGGAAATTATGCAAATATTATTATCAGTGGTGGTATATGAATGTTTCTACTAAAATCAGATAATAACTTTGGCGATAATAAGAAAGATTGCAGGGGGAAAGGATCATTTATTTTAACAATGAGCAAACATATTCCATTATGTCAAATACTGAGGATAACAGGTGAGATAATAATAAATACATAAATTATTGATCCTGATTCTGTGGTCACTTCTGTTGTCACTGCCATTGGTAAGGTGGCAGTGGTTAAATTGTGGATTCTTAACTGTGGATTTTTAAGGTTTTATGACGCCCACAGCCACTGTGTGTGAATTGGGTGGCTATATAAATCTGTTTAATAATTAAAAAAATAATTTCAGATCCAGGAGAAGACGGATACAGCAAACTGAAATAGCTATCAGCCAGCCTTAGAGAAGAACCGCCACTTGCGAGAACCTGCTGAGAATGAGCAGAGACTCATGAAGCAAACTGTAATAAAAGAAATCACATTCCTGCTGGAATTAGGCTGTTTTCTGATTGTTAGTAAAACTCCGAAATAAAAAGACATCTGCCAATTACTGAATTCCAATATTCATCTTCCTTTCTGACATGTTGTCCTTAAGCTCCAGATGGAGATTGAAATTTTGTGTAAGATAAAAGCCAAAGCTAAATGTAGTTGGTTTTATTCCGCTGGTTCCAACTGTACAGATTATCATAAATTACCTTTCTGTTTCTAAATTTGGGGTTTTGACAACTTTGATGCATGCTAATATGTTGCAGTTTATTTATGCAATTTTTGTGACTTAGCTACTGCCTCAAATTTCATGAACTTTAGGTAGTACGTTTACACATATGCACAAACACACACATTTATGTTAGCAGTCTAAAATCTTACTGTTATAGTTCCAGTATTTCATAAAAATAACTAATTCCCATTTAGATTATGTCATTCTTAAGAAATACTTTATAATATATACATATATGTGTGTGTTTGTGTGTGTGATACACATACACACACACACACACACACACACATATTTCAAGCAATGTATTATAGTCTAGAACAATTTATTTCATGTTCTTTACTGTTGCTTGCTTTGGAGCCAACACTTACTCTGTTTTTCTTAGGTAAATCAGAAACTGATTGCATTTTGCTCTGTTTAGTTTAAATATTTGCAGCTCATCTTCGCCTTGCAGTGCACATTTTGTCCATTTTGTGGATTCACCATGGTCATCCCATCTTAATCTCATGCTTTTAAATCTCTCTCTCTTTTTGTAACACTCTGCATATGTCATTTTTGAAATTTTTCTTACACATTTGTGCTCATGATCAAACTTCTCAAGGTTTCCGTGAATCTGAGCATAATTGTCTGTACTCCTTCAGTCATTGTGTTTGCAGATTTGAAAATCATATTTTCTAACATCTCATCAAAGTCATTTATAAACCCATTGGGTATAACGGGATCTAGAATGGAGTTCATCAGTCCTTCCAGCTTGGCAAGAAATCACTGATGTATAAACCATCCATCTTATAGTAGCATTGTCCCACTCACATTTTGCAAATTATGTACTAAGGTCTCATGCAAAACCTTTTGAATGCTTTGCAGAAGTTAAGGTATATTCTAAGGCTTTTAATTAGAATTTCCATTCTATCACATTAAAAATTATAATTTAGCAACTTTTTAGATCCACTGGATCCACTGGATTTTTTTAGATCCATTGGATTAAAAATATATTTTAAAGGGAAAAAATGTTTTTCTCTCTACATCTGTTGGTGGAGGGAGGGAGGGAGGGACGGAGGGACAGAGGGAGGGAGGGAAGGAAAGAAGGAAGGAAGGAAGCAAGGAAGGAAGGAAGGAAGGAAGGAAGGAAGGAAGGAAGGAAGGAAGGAAGGAAGATGTAGCAATTAACATATGGGTACAGGTTTATGTCAGGAATATTATAATGGGTTTTGTCTGGATTAAAAGTTTTAGATTATGGCCTCAATAGCTTGACTTCATTGCCCTATTGCCAATATCCTTTTGTGGAATTCCATGCATTTTTTCATCTAAATATTTGCCAAAAAGTTATTATTTATAGCTTTATAGTTTAGGCTTTCATAGTACTTTATAAATCCTTAGACTCTATGGTCCTTTTAAAATGTAATATATAAATAATGTCAGCAACTTCTCTCTCTCTCTCCTGTGCGCGCACACAAACACGCTGCACAAAATATATCTTAGGTTTTTTTAATCCCTAACCCTAACCCATTTTTTAACATTTATTTTTCAAAATAAAGAGCTCTGATTACAGACGAACCAGAACCAACACCATTTGGTGTTTCTATTTCTATAAAATTGGTTCTTGCTGAAGGGAATGCATTTGGCAGCTCTTTTTATGGCCCAATCTGAAGCTGCACAGATGGGTTTCCAGACATTAGATAAAGGGTCTTGTTCTTTCTCTTGCTTGAGGCAACCAAGAAATATTGTTGAAGACTTGGTGCTGTTGCAGCAAATGAAACCATGACACTGTATTGCTGTCAAACCTGCCTTTTTCAAGGTACAGCTGTATCACCATAGTAGTTTTCCCATAGGATCAGACATGGCAGGAGTTGGAAAAGGATTGTTAAATTCCATTGTACAGGATGTTGATCAGCATAGATAGAGAATGGTGGGACTTCCCTATGTCCTTGATGGCTAAGAGATTTCCAGGTCTTTTGTCAAAACTACCCCTAGGTTCAGGTTTATGGCCCAATCACATAACATTTTCAAATGTGATCATGAAAAGCTACTTGGCATTAAATACAGAATATGTAATTGTTAGCATTGTAGTGAGGTGCCTATAATCCCATGTTTAGATATCCACATTTTCCCTGCAGACAATCTGAATAATGAATCAAATGGTCTCCACAGTAATTGGATCTTTTTCTGTGTAATTAGCCATTTCCCATTCGGCATTATAATTTTAAGTAGTATGGCTGAATTGAGCAACTCATGAAATGAGTCATTCATTATGTGAAAGCTTTTAAGGAAGTTATTTCTGGAGGTCTTACTACAGAGGTTAAACTATGTCTAAATTAAAAGAACTGACAAGCAGCAATCAAGGCAGCAAAAGAGATGTGCTTGGGAAGCAACCTTGTTATAAGAAGAAAGTAGAAGCAGATCCCCCATCTCTTACATGGGAGCTGAGGGAATGATGAATAACTTAGGTAACTCACTCTGTGCAAAATCAATCTTTCACTGTCAATTTTAAATGAACTAATTTGTCCAAAAATCTGTTCAGTCAGTTTAGAAGCATTTCTCAGTTCATCCATATTAGCAAATCCTTTAATCTTGACTAGGCTGCATTGTAAGAAATCTAGAAATGTGTTAATATGACTAGACATATGTAGTAGAATAAGAATTGATTCTTTTAATTAGTGTCTCCTGAAGTTATAGTGCCTTCTTTCCCTGAACTATTGACCGATTAATACATGGGGGGGGAAATACTGTTTTGACTAACATGCCTTGTGCATACTGGCTTAATTCTTAATTCTATCTCAACTGGTCAACACTTCTCCTTGTTTTTATAGTGATCAAAATTGGTATTTTTTTCTAAGGTTATGATTCCTACTGAAGACATTCATTTTTTAAATGATGTTTTTAGGTCAACAATTTTGGGTCAATGTATGAATTTTTTTCTACATCTTTCCCCCGCAAACTTCTTATGATAAAAGAAGGGGAGAAAAATAGAAATAAGCTCTTGCTGCTCAGTGTGGATTTAAAGTGAAGTGTCTCAATGTATCAAGTTTCAAAATCACCAGCCAAAAAAGTTCAGGGATCATGAAATTTATAATACAATAAGTTTTATTGGGTTATTCCATGATAGTTGATCTCAACTCAGTGGTGGGTTTCAAAACATTTTTACTACCGGTTTTGTGTGTGTACCGGTGTGGCTTGGTGGGCATGGTATAGTTTGGTGGGTGTGGCTTGGTAGGCATGACAGGGGAAGGATACTGTAAAATCTCCATTCCATCCCCAATCCAGGGAAAGGTTACTGCAAAATCCCCAGTTCCTCCCGATCAGCTGGGATTTGGGAGGCAGAGAATAAATGGGGGTGAGGCCAGTCAGAATTTTTACTACTGGTTCTCCAAACTAGTCAAAATTTCCACTACCGGTTTTCCAGAACTGGTCAGAACCTGCTGAAACCCACCTGTGTCTCAACTTTATAAGAAAGTGGAACCCCACAATGAAAAGCTAAGTGTCAGGGTTCCAAGGAACACTCCAAATTGAAATAAAGCTCCGAAGCTTGAGGTTCCTCAAAGTTCCAATTTATTAGAGATGTCATGTTGGCACAGCTGGGAAAACCCAAAACTGAAAGCTTCCAGGTTTTCCACACCCAGTTGACAGTTCACAGCCCTGCCCCACACCCACAAGTTCATCACATTGTCCAATCAACTCTTCCCACTCAACTGGATACAATCTTCAGGCTGTCTACATCAGACACAGGCAAAAGTCCTACGGAATGTTGTTATGACTATCTACCGCTCCAACAACAACCCCCTCTCAACTTCCCCAGCTAAAATATGTAGCAGTTAAGAAGTAAAAAGAAAATTGCTTTCCAAAACTGACACTAAGATATTTATAAAGGTTGAATCCAGAGATCTGATTTGAGTGATGTTTCTCTTTTTTGGTGGTGGTGGTAAGAAGTATGGATTTGATTGCTGTAGAAAGGTTCTTTAGAGTCAGAAAGAATCAATTTGGATTTGGTACCTTTAGGTGAAGACAGGAGTTTGTTCTGGATCAAAATTTGACTCTGGTCATACCCAAAAATTAGAGAGGAAGGGAGTGTATTTTGTTGATTACATCTATTTTCTCCATCATTGTAAATATATATATCGAAAAGACCTGCTTAAGATGTTTTACCATCTTTCAGATAGACCCCAATTTCTCAAATAAAACAAGTGTTCTTGGAGAGGTGAGCCTTTTAAATTGCTGGATATGGAGTCTAATAGAATTGGGAGTCTTTTGTTTACTGGAGACTGTGATATATCTTTTGAAATATTCAGTTCTATGTTAGGAAGACAACTTTTATTTTAAAAAATGCAATTAATAATTTAACATCCGATAAAGTCTGCTACAAGTAATGTGGTGGTGTCCATGTCTTCAGCCAACTTCCTGCAGGTTCTTCCCAAGCACCCTAAAACTAATTTCCAGTATGGCACAATTACTGCCACAACATGTTTTGAACTGAGATTGGCAAGAAGTAGCAACTTTTCAAAATGCATCTGCTTAGTCTATCCATGTTTGCATGATGGGGCTTGTCAGGAAACATTGGTTGTGTTCAATCATGCTGAAGATTTCCTTCTGACTGGGACCAAGTCATTTGCCAGGCTTTCCTTGTCAGGGAGAGTTAAGCCGGTCACTGATCCTAATTTTAAAACTGTTTGTTGCAGCATTCCAATTTTTAATCACTACATGACTTGTCAGCTTGAATATAATCCACATCAATATAGTTTTTTTAAAAAATCTATCCTAATATTAAGAGTATCCAAGATTCCTATTTGAACATGTGGTTACATCTTCATTCTTAAAGATAATAAATCAAACCCAGACCCTCTTTCTTTGTTTTACTTGCCAAAGAACATTAGAATTTTTTAAATTAAATATTTGAAGTAGTCCACAAAGCTAATTATGTTATTGGCTTCCTCATGAATATAACTATAAAGCCAGCTATTAAGTAAAAACTTACTGCACTACTTCTAAAATTCTTCTGTATGAGCTATCTCACAGGGCTGAAGAGGGAGTATTATACCCGTGGCTCTTGATGTAAAGGGGAAATTTAAATCTGTCCAATCAGGGAATCAATAAAAGTGTACTAATTTCAACTGTTCTATACATGCTTATATGTAAATCCAACCCTCTGCTATTTAAATGAGTTTCCATCCCTCATGTAAACTAGATTTGCAAGAATAGAATAGAATAGAATAGAATAGAATAGAATAGAATAGAATAGAATAGAATAGAATAGAATAGAATAGAATAGAATAGATTTTTTATTGGCCAAGTGTGATTGGAAACACAAGGAATTTGTTTTGGTGTATATGCTCTCAGTGTACATAAAAGAAAAGATACCTTCATCAAGGTACAACATTTACAACACAAATGATGGTCATAGGGTACAATTTAACACTTAATGATACAACACTTAATGATAATCATAGAGTACTAATAAGCAATCAGGAACAATCAATATCAATATCAAAGGTAATCAATATGGTCCTAAGTAGGTCAAAACAAGGCAAATTAATTTAGATTTCTTACTTTAATACAGCCATTACATGTTATACCATCCTGGAAAAGAATTAATATACTGTAGCTGCCTACAGGGAGATGAAAATCTTGTCACTTCCCAGGCACTCTGAAAATTTAGTTACTTTTGTTTCACATACATTCACATGCTTGCGCACACATATTGGTACATCTATTTTATTGAGTTCACATAGTGTCTAGGCTTAATTTTCCAGTCAATCTTTGATCCAAATGGCTCAGTAATGTCAGCTGAATAACCTCTCCATTTGGCAAGCATCTACTATTTTCCTTCTCTTTGTAAGAATACCTTGGGCTCATTTATGACCATAATTCTACCCTGTGGTTTGCTTTTCTGAAGAGCAAGAATAGAAATGCATGGATGTGTCTTCTTGTTATTTATGCCCATCTGAAAAGCCAGATTCTTACCTTACCTGTTTCCATGTACCTATTTATTTTATCAACAGAGATAGTTGGCAGAAGTGAATAAATTGATCTTATTCAAAACCATTCACCACAACATACTGCACCATGGGCAGAGACGACAATCACATCAACTCCCAGTAATGAAGTTCTAATCTTTTTTTAATGTATATAACATCTTCATTTGTTTTATATTTCATGCATGTATACAGATTAATATTTTGTACCATTCCTGTGATCTAATGAAGAGAGAAAAATGAAGGCTAAATGATATTTCTGTTACACTTGTGACATGTCAAACAAGTTCAGAGAACATGTTGCAATTGTTCTTGATAAGAAATTTCTGAGTCAAATAATGAAATGGATATACTGTATATTCAGGCTTAAAATGAAAGAGCATATATTTTCAGAATTATTCTGAAAATTCTGAGTCTAGTACCAAATCAGTCTTATAAGCAGTTTATTAGTAGACTAAATTTTTCCAGTTTTCACCTGCTCCAAAATCTCGTTAGCAATTTAAAGATTTTTTTGAAGACAAAAAGAAATGATTAGGTCTTTTATTTTAAAAAAGGAACATATTTATTTTCCTTATATTTTTCTCTCATGTGAATAATTTCCTATCTAGTAATAGGTTTACCTTCATGTGATAGAATTGACTCCAGGAATTACTACAAAATCAGAAGTAGGAAATGATTGTACTAGCTGTTAATTCAAATCAGTGACTATGCCTGATACCAGCTGCCCAACCACATGTGGTGACTCACTGAATCCTTCGACTTGAGTCTGAATTCTCCAACATTTCCTTTCTGGATGATAATACAAAAAAACAACAACAGTATTTTAGTGGGTATGATAGTTTTTGCTATTTTCTATCCTACAGCTTAATATCACCTTTCTTCTAAATTCATCTGCATGAAATCTGGTTTCATCATATTCTCAGCAGGGGCTTACTATGCTTATGAATGTCACCCAATCCTGCAAAATTTCAAAAACATTGTTCGGCCATTTGTTGAGTTACAATAATAATGAAAGGAAGCCTCATTCTTCAGTTTCTGAACTGAGTTTCACATTCAGCCCTGAGCAAATGGAATTAACTCTAAACTGGGGCCCAAACTTAATCTCATGGTCAATGCACAGTCTAGCTCTTATCACACTGAATTAAACTCAATCAAGTTACTTCAGCAATTAACATATGCAGAACCTGGGTGAATTATAGCTGCTAGGCTTTCTAGCTCTAATTCAGCAGAAGTTACCCAAACACTCAACACAGCATGTCTGGATAAAGATCATTACTGTATATTAGAAGGAAAGTACTTTTGTAGCTGATTGTCCTGTGTCTATAGGAGGGCACAGTCCTCCCTTATACTTATACTTCAGTTTGAATTCTGATACTATTTATTCCTGATCTTTCCATTCCCTCCCTTTCCTTTCTGCTGTGAATTAGTTGGATGTTGACATAGCATTTCAAACGGATATTTTATTTTTTAATCACCTTTCTTATAAGAATCTCACCTTTCCTTGGGAAATAAGAGATATAGACCTATAGGTTTGATCTCAGATGTCTCTTACCGCAAAAATTTTTTAAACTGGAATGTCTCTTTACTCCCCATATCGGGCCTTCCTCTCCTTCAGTCAGTTGTCTAACTACAATAGTTGGATCTTTATCAGGGGTGTCAAATTTGCAGCCTGCAGACCAGAGATGTCTCATGCTGGCCAAGCCCATCCATGATTTAGCGAAGGAGAAAAAAGTTGAGATATGTCATGTGACGACATGACGCCATGAGTTTCACACCCCTGATCTACATCTTTGAAGTAAGCATATTTAGATATATTAACACAATAAAAAACTGACATTTCCTCTGATCTCAGAAAGGCTTTTTATCTTTTAGATAGATAAGCAGGTTGCACGAAGCGTTTTTTACTCCATCTTATGGTAATTATCCTTCATTTTTAGTCCATAACTTTCTAACTCCTTAAAAATAGGGGGGGGGAGGAAGAACAGATGTTTCGCATCTTTGCCTTAGGAACACAAATATGTTATAAATAATAAACAAAACATAAGAGTTAGATATAGATTATACAAAGCCAGTTTGGTGTAATGCTGGTTGAGAAACCAGGACCTGTGAGTTGTAAGTTGTAATCCTGCCGGAAAGCTGCCAGTATGACTATGCACTCCCTCTCAATTAAATTAAACTGTCTACCGTGGACCTCACTCCATTCCTAAGACATCTGTAAAGGGGTCGTGCATAAGCGCACCAGCGTGCTTACCGTCCCTGTCCTACTCTCCCCATTTATTTGTATTCATTTCCTTTGTTCATGTCCACGTTCATATTCATACCTGCTATCTTGCACGTTGGACAAACAAACAAACAAACAAAACCCTGAGTTGTGAGGAAAATAAAAAGGAATTTAAGTAGGTTCATTGCCCCCCACCTCTCTGTGTCTCTGTTTCTGTCTCTATCTATCCCTTTCTGTCTCAGTAAAGGCAGGATAAAAATCTAGTAATAATAATAACAAAAGAAAACAAAAAATAGTACCAAAAGTAATTAAAGCAGTTTTAAAATATCTATATCAATGACACTGATAAAATCATCATCAGTCAATTGAAAAAGGCAGCTTTCCTTGGAACAGCTTCCATTTTGTAATGATACCATTAATGCCATGAAACAACATCTCCCTATCCAGGTCCTTGTGAAAAAATTGATATGTGGGTTAAAAAGGCCAAATCCAATTTAAATATCTAGCTAATTGTGTGAGCAACCATAATAATAGTACTAATATGTAAGTGCTGTTAGATTATCTGGAGTTCAGTATCTCTGATCCATGCTAATTTTGTGTCAATCTTGATAGCATGTTTATTCTGTTGCTTTATTTTTAAACACTAATTCTGCGTTTTCTGTCAATTAGGAACATGTGTATGTGCTCATATTAAAAGTTTGTATTAAACCAAAACTTTTAAAATATAGTACTAATTTTGCCTTGGTTGCCTTGAACAAGTGGTGTGACCCTGCAAATGTCTGCTAATCTGTGTTTCAGAGTTTGGTTGTTCCTAAGTTTAGACTAGCTAGCAGGGAACTTGCCGAAACATTTTCTTACAGTGTGGATGTGCATAATTAAAAATATACATGAATATAAAAAGATGTAGGACTATTGTGTCTAATCTTTTGTGGGTTTCCCCCCCCAAAAAGCATTAATAGAAATGTCATAAATAATGTTGTTCAATAGAAATGTTATTTTATTGTCAAATTGAAATCCCTTTGTGTATCTGGAAATTATCCATCAAGAGACAGAAATGCCACATGACTTAGGTGACTAATCACACAGTTTGAACTCCTAATTAGAAGAACTTGAGTCTCAAAGTAGCAGTCACTTTTGAACAGCTTGCAGGCAATCCATATGCTAAAATATATTTGTATAAACCATTTTATCAAAAGCCTTCAGAATATTTTTTTTTAAAAAATCCTATAAAAGTTCTTCAAAAGAAAAAAGAAAGAAAATTTTAATTTCAGTCAAACTAGAAGGTCTTAATAGTTCAACTAATACTATAGCATTTCTTTTATCACTCTAGAAAATTATTCTTTATAGCAACATGTGTTCAAACAACACGTTTAACTTGGTTACTGAACTAGTTTACTGAATTCATGTAATGCGGTAAACCCAAACCAATTAATGCAATGAATTTGCACAACAAACAAACAAAACAAACCTAACCAAGATTAATACTAAGTTTAGATTGTTCAGCTGCTGAATCTGTAATTGACCTGGTTAAGTATGTTATGCAACACAGCTAATAATTCTGCAAAGGAACCTCAAGCCCTGATGTCTTCTCTTAGCATGTGATTTGACTATGAAGTCAGTAATGGCATTTGGTAAATATGACAATGTGGTAAAAGATGGGACCCTCATATATATAGTACCTCCATAGACTTGCAGTAAAAATTCTAATGATTAAAAAATGAGGCAAGTATGTAAGTTTAGAAGTTATGTCATGATTCTTCAGCACACATTTCATCATGTGTCTCCTTTGTCCCCTCTTCATATGCATGAATTACCTTATGGATAAGACAGAAGCTTTGCAATACCCACAATTGTTCCATTTTTTCATTGTTCTCTCTCTCTCTTGAAAATAAAAATCTTAATTGCTTGTATAGCAAATGAAATGGGAATGACACAAATAATGTAGATCATGGGTGTCAAACTTGTGGCATCATGTTGCCGTCACATGACTCTTTGTGATGTTTTTCCCATTCCTGGAGCTGGGTTGGGCATGGCCTACGCATGACACATCTGGTTCTGTAGGCTGCCAGTTTGACACCCCTGATATAGATGAAATGTTTGGCGCAACAAACTCTATGCCCCTCCCAAGTGCAGTTGCACACAGCCCTTCCTGGGCAATCATCCCAAAAGATGTGTTCCTGGGTATAAAATAAAGTAAGCCAGCATGATCAGGAAGCTTTAAAGAAAGAATAAAAACAATCACAACAGCTCCTCTTGACGGTCATTTTTGTTTTGGACAATTCTATGGAAAATGAGTAAATTTCTGGGATTATGTTATGAATGCAATTTCATTTCTTATAGTTGAACTCAGTTGGTGATGTCATAGACATATCCATTAGTTTCTTTCCATATCCATAGATATTGGAAGTGATTTGCCATTGTCTTCTTCTGAGATATTTTTTTTAAACTTCCCAGATTATTCTTGGTAACCTACAACTACTACTTAGATTGAACTTTTTTAACTTTTTCAAGTCAGAAAATCAGCTAAATGCTGCCACATAAATCAAGTTTTCAAGCCTAAATCTAATCCTGTTTTTAAAAAAAAGTTTGAAGAAATACAAAAGTGACCTAAAAAATGGAAAACAAATTATTAATCATAATAATACTGATATAATGCCTTTACCATAAGAATTAATATGCTATTCAAAACCAAATCTTGAAACCAAATGAGAAAGGCAATGTTATCTTTATCTCTTACTTGTAGGCTCTGGTCAGGGACTAAGTGAATAGCTCCTTGCTCCTGAGGTAGTGATCATGGGCAGAGGTTCATACTGACAAGATTTTGCTTACCATTGGTCAATAAAGAAATTGAGAATAATGGAGGAGGGACATCTGGTAGAAATGCAGCTGAAGAAGGCAACTTTCTCAAGCCCCCTTCAGATCTGAAGACAGCACTAATGGCCCCTTCCTCCTGTACATATTTTATACATATTATGTAAATAATAGATGCTCCAAAGACAATAAATTCTGGCTAAGTACTGATTCTTAATCATAACTTGGTTCCATCTGCATCCCAGGCAAGATTGCAATTTCCAGAAACAGTCTACTTTTTTTTTTTAGTTTTCAAAATGTTTCTTCACATCTAGCTTGTATGAATAAAATAGTGGATGTTGACAAACTTTTAAAACCATAAAGAGTCTTACTAAGTGTTTTGAACATGAAGTAATCATCCTTTAATGTGTTGAGCAGTTTTATATTTGTTTTCATTGATGACATATTGTTTGAATTGTTGTTACATGAATAAGAATATAATTCTCTTGAAATTATATGTCCCTGTTGTATAAATGAGAGCCAGTTTGGTTCAGTGGTGAAGGCATCAGACTAGAAAACGGGAAACTATGAATTCCAGCAATGCCTTAAACACAAAGCTGCTTGGGTAACCTTAGGGTCAATCATTTTCTTTCAGCCCTAGGAAGCAGGCAATGGCAAAGCACTTCTCAAAAATCTTGCCAAGAAAACTTCAGGAACTTTTCCAGGCAATCTCTTAGAATTGGACACTATTGAAAAAATGTGTACAAATATATCACTAATATGTAGAATTCTGGAAAGCACACATTGCATTTCATTGTAGTGACTTTTTGTCATTGCAAAGTAGGAGCTGGGATCTTGATTCAGTTTTACAAATGACTTTTCTGTTTGTAATGCAGTTGTTAAAGTGGTCTAAGTGGACACAGTAATTGGATCTGGAAAGAAAATGCCAGAGAGTATGGAAAGAAAGCGCCAAAAAAGAAAGAAAACACTTATTTGAAGATTCACTGTTGCCAACCTCAACAAAAACCTTAAGTACCTGAACTTTCTTTAGCTATTTTAGCTCATCTCTTTAACTGTAAAAACATCCAAGATTAAATGCTCATGCTCAGCATGAGTTAGGATGGTTTGATGAGAAAAATATTTATTTTATACACCATGGTTTTGATCTTCTCTTGAGAACAAGAAACTGATCTCGCCCATTTACCAGAATAGTTCCCAAAATTTCTTTACTGCCATTTCTGTATTTGCAAAAGCCATACAGTTATATTAACAGCTTGCTGGACTGTTTTATTAGCTGTTATGCAAATTAATGCATTAAAATCCTAAGATGATTTCAAGTATTTAGCTTTAACTTCCTTTGTTGTAAACATGGGAATAAAATCCAGCTGGAAATTAACTCAAAACTTTTAGTTCTATTTAGCAATCGTCATTCTTATTTCAAATAAGTTTATCCATTTCAAAGATGGTAAGGACAGGAATGGTAGGCACTTTTGTGCTCTTATGCATGCCCCTTACAGACCTCTTAGGATATATATTATATATTCTTAGGAATATATATGCCTTTGGGTACTGAATCTCAGTCTGTTGAAAGCTAGACGTGTAAGTCATTTCTATTTCCAGAAGAAATGACTAAAATATGGCTTGCTTTCCCAATTGTGGAACAGAACACTGAAGACCCAGAGAGGAAGTCCTTTTGTGAAATTTTAAGTAAATGTTATAAAGAGTCCCTGTCATACTGTAGCAGCAAACTCTGTCATTGGTTATATACTTTTAATTCAATATCTAAAATATATAAAATGTACACACACACACACACAAATATACATTTGTGCAAATCTTTTGGTAACAAAACAATCTTCTCTTCAGATTGCAGAGTTGTTTCTATATACATGTGATTGTATAACCTCATGTGTGATCTTAAAATAGAGATGGACTTAATCCTGGTATGGAAAGCTATGTTTTTTCAATAATAAAGCAAATCAAATCAAACCTTTGTTGTCAATGCACAACATGTGTACAATGAAATTGAATAAGCCTTCTTTGGTGCAGCCTCCCCCCTGAAACACAAAATACATCTCAATAACTCAATAAATGAAAGAAATAGAATCCCTAAACCCAAATAGGTAATAACTAACACACATTCCCATATACCTATATGTATGTAACATTATATTATATTATATCGGTATGAACATGTTGCACGTTGCGCTGGTCCTGCAAGTCTATTATATTAAACCTAATGGTGGTATTATGTTGCATTCAGAAGTCTGACAGCCGACATATAAAAGCTATTTTTCAACCTGTTCATTTGGCTGGCTATGCTTCTATATCTCCTGCCCGATGGTAGGAGAGTAAAGAAGCGCTGACCAGGGTGTGAATCTTCCCTGAGGTTTTTCTTCACTCTGTTGAGGCAGTGGATCCTGGCAATTTCATCCAGTGGTGTCAGTGGACAGCCCATAATTTTTTGTGCTGTGCTTATCACCCTCTGTAATGCCTTTCTGTACGCAGCTGTCAAGCCAGCATACCATACCATAACACAATATGTAAGGACGCTTTCTATTGTAGACTGGCAAAAGGAAGTCATCAGAAGTTGTTCCACCTGATTTTCCACAAGACCTTAAGGAAGTGGAATGTCTGTTGAGCCTTCCTGACCAGCTGGATCATGTTATTTTTCCAGGTGAGATCTTGGCTAAGGTGGACTCCCAGAAATTTGAAAGAGGAGATCCTCCCCCGTCCCCCTTGATATAAAGTGGGGCGGGTTCATCTCTCTGCTTCTGTAAGTCTAACACCATCTCCTTTGTCTTGCTGGTGTTTAGATGCAAGTTGTTTTCTGAGCACTATGTGGATAACTTCTGGACTTCTTATCTGCAGGCTAATTCATCTCCTCCTGTAATAAGACCCAGTACGGTGGTATCATCTGCAAACTTTATTATCTTGTTAGATGAATCAGTAGATATGCAGTCATATGTATACAATGAGTACAGGTAGGGACTGAACACACAGCCCCGAGGAGAGCCAGTGCTGACCTTCAGGGAAGAGGATGTGAAAGACCCAGCTCTCACTGTTTGTGACTGGTCCATGAAGTCTTTAAGTCTTTAAGTCTTTAAGTCCATCAAATCTTTAATCCAATCACAGGTGAGAGAAGGGAAATTCAAGTCAGTCAACTTTTTGATGAAAATGCCTGGCAAAATGGTGTTAAAAGCCAAGATGTAATCCATGAAAAGCATTCTGACATAGTTCCCAGGTTTCTCTTGATGATTGACTACAGAATGAAGGGCAGTAGCCATGGCATTGCCTGTCAAACTATTTCCTTTGTAGGTGAACTGATATTGGTCGAAGTTTGATGGAAGGCATGACCTGAGGTGTTGAAGAACCAGTCTCTTAAAACACTTCATCACTACAGACATTAGTTCAATGGGTCTTTAGTCATTCAGGATGTTTATTGCTGTTTTCTTCAGGACTGGAATGATAGTGGCTGCTTTCAGACATGATGGAACACTGGCTGTTTGCAGGGAAATGTTAGAAATCCTTGTTAGGACCTCTGATAGTTGGTCAGGACAGGTTTTTACCAGTATCCCCAGCATCCCATCTGGACTTGCAGCTTTATTGGAATTCACAGCCTTCAATACAGCTCTCACTTGGTGCTCATGCTGGGAAATGAAGGGCCAGTGGGCTGGGACTACAGGATAAGGTCTCTTGACTTTGTAGCGGGTGAAGGTGTTCAACTCCTCTACCAATGAGGCATTGGAATTGACTGTCTTCATCATATTGCCCTTATATTTGGTTAGGTGCTGTAATCCCTGCCACACCTGCCTCTGGTTATTGTCTACTAAATGGTTCTCCACCTTTTGTTTATATTTTTGTTTAGCTACCTTGATGCCTCTCCATAGATTTGCCTGGGCCTCATTGTATTTACCTCTGTTACCTGCCTTAGAGGCAGAAATCTGGGCTCTCAGAAGTGTCCGTACCTCTGCTGACATCCAGGGTTTGCAATTCCCGAAGACCCTGATGCACTTGTCCACTGTTACATTATCTGTGTGTGTTTTGATACATGAGAGTATGGTGTCAGTGAATTCTTGCAGCTCCAAATGTTCAAATACACTCCATTCAGTAGTCTCAAAGCAGTCTTGCAACTGGCAGAGTGCTCCCTCCGGCCAGATTTTAACAGTTTTCCTACCTGGCCATATCCTTTTCCTAAAGGGAAACTGTACTTTGGGCACAGTAGCAGAGAGATGTGGTCAGACATACCCGGATGGGAGATGAGGATTGCTCTATATGCCTGCCTTAAGTTTGAATATATATGGAGTAAAGTGTTCTAACCTCTAGTGGTACACTGCACATACTGCACAAATTTAGGAAGAACAGACAGTACACATCTGGAGAGCAGTGTGTATAAGTAACTCTACTGTTAGTACACCAGTTATTATGTGTCTAAATACAAAATCCTCTACCTTTGCTTTTGCCAGAGTTGCCGTTTCTGACAAAGCGGTGTGTGGTGCAGTTAGTAAGCTCCAGTGACACGTCCAGTACAAGTGGATGAAGCCAGGTCTCTGTCATAATCATCGCACAGCAGTCATGAATGAACTTGCCACCATCCATAACTCAAGTTCATCAGTTTTGTTGACAAAGGATCTAGCGCTGGTTAGAAAAATACTTGGTAATGCTAGTCTGTGAGGCTGCTTCCGTAACTGAGCTAGCAAAACAGCTCTGCATTCCTGCTTCTGCTTCCTCTATCTTCGCTGTCGATAATGCCTCCCAGGCCCAACAACAATCCATGGAGATGCTGGAAGTCTTACTACATCACTCGGTATATTATGAGACCCCTGGAAGTTGCTGGTAATATCTAATCGACTAGAAAATCCAATCTTTAGTAACTCCCCATAGGTATAGACTAATTTTTGCCCACTCACTTCATTATAACACCAGGAGCTCAAAGCCCCAGCAACTGCACATGCCGCCATCTTAGATTCCATCCAATACTTAGTTTGATTAATTACTATATGTCCAAAAAAGTCAAGATTCACTTGTAGCAACTATATAGCTAGATCTTATGAGTGATCTACTTTTGAACAGTCCAGGCATTGCTGCCATAATTGAGTCTATCCACCTTGATGTTCAGTGTTTTCCCTTTAATTCCACCTTTCTTAGTACTATGGATTTGTCCAGATTTAAAACCAAACCATTCTTCTCCAATCTGATCTCCCTCAATAAATAATATGCTTATAGCTTGAATAAATAAGAAGAAAGTGTACGGCATGTCCTACTCCTTTGCCAACCTAGAACTAGTCTGTTTCACCATGTTCTTCTTGGACTGTGGATTTTGTTCTGTGGTTAGGTTTTTCATGAGGACAAACAGATGTTCTTCAAGCTGTGAAATGTCCTTAGGAAAATGGGAATCCCCATTTTCCCAAGGACATTCCACAGCTTGGCAGGGTTGATAAACTTTCTATTAACAATGAAGCACATATTAGCTTTTTCTTTCTTTTTTTACATTATTTGTCTTTCTTAATTATCTATATGCATCTGCATGAATGTCTCTTTGTTCCTCTATTCACATTCCTTCTTAAGAACTTCTTTGATTTTCATTCCTCTGGTTCTCTATCAGTGAAGTTCAGAACTTCAAAGCAATTTCTGATTTCTTTTTGAAAATAGTGGGTCTATGCCCAAGATGGTAGAAAATGATGGCTTTGTTCTTCCACTTTAAATTGATTTAGAGTTTGTACAGTTCATGATCTATTCCACAGTCAGACTCTGGCCATATCTTTGCCATTATAACAGAATTTATTTATTCCATGCCAATAATATAATCAATTTTACTTCTGTATATTCCACCTTTTGGTGTCTGTGTACATAGATGTTACTTTGGTTGATGGAAGATTATATTATCAATGAAAAAAATCATTGGATTGGCAGGAAATGGTAAGTCATTATATTGTTTCATATTGACCTTTTAGAGTAGACAATATAGTATAGATAGATAGATAGATAGATAGATAGATAGATAGATAGATAGATAGATAGATAGATAGATAGATAGCATTCTTGGACCAACACTCTTCATACTATACATAAATGATCTTTGTGACCATATCTCAAGTAATTGTGTTCTCTTTGCTGATAATGTCAAATACTTAACACCACTGACAATACATTTACCATTCAAAAAGACCTTGATCTTCTAACCGCTTGGTCTAAAACTTGGCAACTCCAAATTTCAACGAGCAAATGCTCAGTCTTACATATTGGAAAAAAGAACCCAAACACTAAGTACATGCTTGATGGACATTACCTTGCAGATGACCCCCACCCTGTTAAAGACCTTGGAGTTTTCATATCAAATGATCTAAGTGCCAAAGCCCACTGCAACTACATAGCAAAAAAGGTTCTAAGAGTTGTAAACCTAATCTTGCGTAGCTTCTTTTCCAAAAACACTACACTACTAATCAGAGCATATCAAACATTTGCTAGGCCAACCCTTGAATACAGCTCACCTGTCTGGAACCCACATCACATTTCTGACATCAATACAATTGAACGTGTCCAGAAATATTTTACAAGAAGAGTTCTTCACTCCTCTGAAAACAACAAAATACCTTATCCCACCAGACTTGAAATCCTAGGTTTAGAAAACTTAGAACTCCGTCGCCTTTGACAAGACCTTAGTTTAACTTATAGAATCATCTATTGTAATGTCCTTCCTGTTAAAGACTACTTCAGCTTCAATTACAATAATACAAGAGCAACCAATAGATTTAAACTTAATGTTAACCGCTTCAATCTAGATTGCAGAAAATATGACTTCTGTAACAGAGTTATCACTGCTTGGAACACATTACCTGACTTTGGTCTCTTCTCATAATCCCAAAAGCTTTAACCAAAAACTTTCTACTATTGACCTCGCCCCATTCCTAAAAGGACTATAAGGGGCGTACATAAGAGCACAAATGTGCCTACCATTCCTGTCCTATTGTTTTTTTTATTCTTATACATATATGCTTATACTTCCTCATATTTCCTCATATATATGTTTATATACTATATAACCATTTTGTGTGATGCTTTTGTATATTGTTGTGACAAAAATAAATAAATAAATAAATAAATATATAAATAAATAAATAGTACAGCTATATTTTTCTGCTTAATATTTTTAACTTTGGCATTTTAGTCTCCAATCACACGTAGCACATGCTGCTTGCATGTTTTGCTGATTTCATATTGGACTTAACTCTTCTTCTGCATCAGTGATTGGAGTATAATTTTGGATAATCATAATACTAAAGGGTAGTTCACAAAGTCTAATAGTTATTATTTGGTTATTGACTGTGTTGAAGCTAATTATTGCCTTGCTATATCTTTCCTGCTTATGAAAGGAATGATGTTCCTTCTTTGTTTTTCATGTCCGGAACTGTCAACAGTACTATTTTCTCACTGAAATTGTCCAAATCCTCTCTATTTCAATTCACAGATGCCTAAGATGTCACTTGTCACTAGGTTGAGTTTTCTTACATTTATGCTTCCTACATTTCATATTTCCACTGCATCTCTGTCTTTACAGATTCACATTTTCTTTTCCTGTATGGCAAAGTTAGCAACTGTATCTCCCAAATGCTTTAATCTAGCAGTGTCATAACAGTGTCATTAGTACTTAAAAGGATATTGAGGAAGAGCTAAAGATCTTTTAGAGTGCTATCTTACAAAAGGAGACCATCATGTGGCTATGTTGTCAATTACTTCATCTTTCCATCCATATAGTTCTTTTGGTAAAATAGAAGAGTGGTTCACCATTGCTTTTTCCTGTGCAGTGTGAAGTAATGAATTTGATACTGCTACAAAAGCAATCATCCACCTCTGCTTATATTACTGCTGCATGGTATAGAATAGAATAGAATAGAATAGAATAGAATAGAATAGAATAGAATAGAATAGATTTTTTTTATTGGCCAAGTGTGATTGGACACACAAGGAATTTGTCTTAGTGCATACGCTCTCAGTGTACATAAAAGAAAAGATACATTCATCAAGAATCATAAGGTACAACACTTAATGATAGTCATAGGGTACAACTAAGCAATCAGGAAACAATATCAATATAAATCGTAAGGATACAAGCAACAAAGTTACAGTCATACAGTCATAAGTGGAAGTAGATGGTGGTGTGAACAATGAGAAGATTAATAGTAGTGCAGACTTAGTAAATAGTTTGACAGTGTTGAGGGAATTATTTGTTTAGCAGAGTGATGGCGTTAGGGAAAAAACTGTTCTTGTGTCTAGTTGTTCTGGTGAGCAGTGCTCTATAGTGTCATTTTGAGGGTAGGAATTAAAACAATTTATGTCCAGGATATGAGGGGTCTTTAAATATTTTCATAGCCCTCTTTTTGACTCATGCAGTATACAGTTCCTCAATGGAAGGCAAATTGGTAGCAATTGTTTTTTTCTGCAGTTCTAATTATCCTCTGAAGTCTGTGTCTCTCTTGTTGTCTATAGATGCTTTCTTTTTTTCAATGGGCAGCTGGATGATCTTGATGTCTTTAGTGACTTGGATGGGAATACATACTCTTCATGTACACTACTGGTGTTCTTCATTCACCTTTCCAGGAACTCATCCCACCTACCATAATGAAGCAGAGTAGCAGAACTTGAAGAATATGCTAACAAAGAGTATTTACTTTGAATATTTTCAAATACCTTGAAAAGTTTAATGCATGTTTATAAAGTGAATATAGCAGAGAGATTTTTTCTTTTAATGGGAAAACAGAATAGTAAAACTAACAAATTTTTAACATTCCAAGACGATGCTAACAATCAGCTAACCAATTTTAACATCCAATAATTTTTTGTTTTCGATTAAGAATTAAATGAAAAACAGATAAGATCCATATTCTGCAACAATCTTAGTTATCAAAGCTGCTTTATGGAATGAACTTCCCCTTGGGCTTCAACAATTACCTGACCTTAGGACCTTTCGCCGCGAACTTAAAACCTATTTATTTCATATGGCTGGACTGGCCTGATTTTTAAATTTTAATTGAATTTAATGGGTTTTAAATTTGTAATTTTATAGGGAGTAATGTTATTTTAAATTTTCTGGCTAATTGAATAAGTCTCTTAAGGGCTGTTTTTAATATTGTGTATGTTTCTGTTTGTATTTTATTTGGCTGTTCACCGCCCTGAGTCCTTCGGGAGAAGGGCGGTATACAAATTAAAATATTATTATTATTATTATTATTATTATTATTATTATTATTATTATTATTATTATTATTATTATTATTATTATTATTATTATTATTTATAAATTTTCCATATTGAACTTAACCCATGATCTTACAAATGTTTGACACTCTGAAATGTGGAAATTAGCTTTAAATGATAAAATGACATGTGATATTAAAATTAGAAGTGGTGTGTATAAAGAAGATATTTTCTGGAAGATTTGGAAACCATTCGTGGACTATGCGCTTGGAACATTGGACGCCTCGGTACCTGTACCTCGAGAACGTGGATTTTGGCAATCATGAGGACATATCCGAAGACCCAAATCTTCCTTTTTTTATGTATAGCACAAGGGTGGAATAATGTATTTTCTTTTCTGTTTGTAATGTTAGAAAAAAGTAATAAAAATATTTTTAAAAAAACAAAAAACAAATGTTTGACACAAGGAACCATTTTTGGTTATCAAAACTGGTGGCAAACAGGAAACTTGTTGAATCCCTGGTGTACAGCTCTACTTGCCTAGTGTGTTATGTTTATAAGCTTAATGCAGGGGTGTCCAAACTTGGCAACTTTAAGACTTGTGTACTTCAACTCCCAGAATGTGGGATGCTGTGCTGGCTGGAGAATTCTGGGAGTTGAAATCTACAAGTCTTAAAGCTGCCAAGTTTGAAGACCTCTGCTTTAAGTCATGCCTCTTTGCACAGCAATTTATTATGCAGCATCTTGAGAGACAACAGTTTGAATTGTCCTGATTATGGAATGCATTCCTGTTTATGTACAAATGTGATCAAGTTATATTAGCTTATAGAACCAACTGGAGACTATTCATTTAGTTTGGTTGAATGGATAATTCTATGATGTTTAAATTCTTTATTATTATTTCTTACTCTGCAATTTTCGATTTTTAATTTTGTAGTTTTATAGGGTTTTATTGATCTGTATTGCTGTACCCTATTTTAGTACTCTTTTAATGAACTGGGTCTGACTTTGGGATGTGTTCTAATTTTTAACTTCTTTTAATTCTGCATTTCTTAGCATCTTTACCCAAAATACAAATGCTCTTATGGACAATAATCCTGTGCTAGTTTAAACAATTGTGTACTGCTGCTGTTATCATTTAAAAAGCAAAGTATACAGAGGCATATTAAGCCAGCAAAGAGAAAAATTGATATTGCCTTCTGGGGAACTAGAACAAATTCTAAGAACATGAAAAGTTTGGTTGAAAATGTCCAATCTATACATCTCTTTTCAGATATGTGCTCTTTTACTAATTTATTCATGAATACCTCCTCACATATCAGATTTCTAAATAATCATCATCCCAAAGTCTCAAACTAGATTTTTATTTGCACATTTATTGTCCAGATTCAGTTAGGCACACACTTTCCTAAATACTCTGTGCATTCAATTATCACATACGTCTTTACTAAATTTCTATCATAAACCTATATACTGACATAATGCCATCTCTTAATCTTAGATGTCATTTAACTGATTTTCCATTTCTTTCCATACTGTGGTTGAGCATTTTAATTTTCAAATTTCTATTACTAAAAGAATAGAACTGTCTGCACCTTGTCTCTTGCCTTTCTGCTCTACTCTTGAGTATTTAAAAATGTTCCATTTTCTTATGTTTTTATGCTTCTCAATGCTAAATTAGATACATTCAAATGGCGATTACAATTTTTGTCCTTTACAAAGTTATTTACTTGAAAATTACTTGGGAAAATTATAAGTACAATATTAATATTAATAACATAATTTTAAAGCATATATTCAAGGATGCACAGCATTAATTAAAATATCAAACAGGGATAAATTTACCTAAATATTGCTTTGATTTGCATACAAAATAATTTTATAAACGAATAGCTAACCAAAAGAAAGAATGCTAAATACATGGAAATAGTGAACATGAAACAAAAGTCTACATGAGACATACAGTATTCCACAAACTATGCAAGTTTACAAGAGACAGTTGGCATTGGCTCAAGGAAGATTTGGAACATTTCTTCCTTAGAATATTATAATGTTGCTGTCTTTCATATTGCTGAGATAGAATTCTATGGTACCTATGTAATTTGTTATTACATATTAACATTAATCAAAGAGAAAGTATCTTTGAAGAAATAAATGGAATTAACAGGAACATTGGAAGAGAGTGGCTACTTATTTGCTTAAGTTTAAGAGGAACTAAGTGTAGTCAAATATTTATCCTTGAACTCAAAAAAATGTTTTTAATTGTAATGAGTGGATTTTTAAAAAAAAAAAACCTTATGTATTCTATTATAGTTATGAAAGACTGGATGTCACACTTGAGATAAATAGAAATATGGTCAAGGAATGCATCTTTGAATATGTTTAAGGCTCTGAGCTAAACTTATGTAGTGAAGGATTTAGTTGATCATCTCAATCTTTATGGGAAATCCTAGAGAAATAGTGAGTAATGAAGTATATAATGGGAAGAGAATAAATGTTGTCTTTAATTTTAAAATGGGGAAAATGAAGATCTAGGAAGCTATGGATCATTTAGCCTGACTTCAGTAGTCGCAATGATGCTAGAGAGATTGAAGGAACTGAGGGAAAAAGAAGACAATATAGTAAGGACATTCTATTATCTAAATGTAAGGACACTCTATTAAAAGAAGGACAACACCTCTTGAATGGTAGAAAAACATCCTGTCAGTAAAAACAATTTGATTATGGAACCAGTTATCCAGAAAGAGGATTGCTTAACCTCCTTAGGTGTATTCAAGGAGAAGCTATATATCTATCTCTCTTGGATGATTTAATTTGGCTTACTGCACAGGAAGTTAAACTCAACAGTCTAAGTAGCCTTTCTAATTCATGAGTCTATGATGATTCTATATTCACTGTAAATCTTAGCTAAGATATCAGGTTGACTTGGCATTATTGGCAATATTATTTGCCTCAGGAAATTAAAGAATTTAAAGATCATAGAATTATCCATTCAACCAAACTAAATGAATAGTCTCCAGTTGGTTCTATAAGCTAATATAACTTGATGACATTTGTACATAAACAGGAGTGCATTCCATAATCAGGACAACTGAAACTGTTGTCTGTCATGATGCTACGCAGTAAATTGCTGTGCAAAGAGGCATGACTTAAAGCAGAGGTCTTCAAACTTGGCACCTTTAAGTGGACTTCAACTCCCAGAATTCTCCAGCCAGCAATTCTGGGAGTTGAAGTCTACAAATCTTAAACCTGTCAAGTTTGAGGAAACCCTGACTTAAAGAGTATTTTTCAGTCTTCTATAGGCAACACCAAAGTTCCAAAATCTCTGATTATGAAATATGACAATAAGAAACTTATTCATAATATTAAAAGGGTTTCATTTGTGCCTAACCAAATGTTGGGGAAACCTATCTCTACTGATGATGAAGGACAATGTATGCCTAACTTACTTTAATAATCAAGTTATGTAAGTCAGTAGTTATCTGCTATATATAAAACAATTGTCCCTTTCATTGGACAAGAAAAAATATTGGACTAATATTGTTTTTATTCCTACATAGCAGAGCTGAGTAACTATATATCACAGTTCTCAACTTACAAGAACCTTCAAAATTTGACCTTTGAATCAGTTTTAAAATGAAAAGTTATATTTTGTCTATTTATGTATATTCCATAACAAGTAAAGTTAATATATTTAAAACGTAAATCGTTAATCTTGTACATGATACATGCCAAATAATGTTAAAATATTTTTAGTTTTCAAGTACTCTTAATTTTGAGATAAAGACTAATTACTACATGTACACCAGTATCAAACAATTGTTACTGCCTAGCATTGGGTGCAAAACTGGATGCCACCAAGCATTCAGAAAATATTGGCAAGCTTAAATAACCTTTGCAATCAGAATATAAAAACAGAAAATAATCTTATTCTACCGTATTGCACACTGGTGAGAATCAGTTATGCTATAGCATCTGATTGGTAAATAAGTAGCTCTGTCTCTCTTAGTTTTATAACAGATATTAATCTTCCTTCTATCTTTCATAAAGAAGTTACACATGCACACAAATCAGGTTAGCATTTCTTAATTCCTTATCGGTGGCAAAATCCAATAGATCTCAGATTCCAAATGTTCATTTAACTTTATTAACTGAAACATCGCTGAAATGGTTGAAACATCACTGTATTATTCACATATATTGAGAAGTATCAGGCAGAAATCAGTTGTTGCCCTGATGTTCTTTTAAACCTCAAAATCTTTCTCTGGAATCTGAGGAAGAAGGTAGCAATCGTATATAGAACTTTCCAGTGGCATTTATTCAAACTATGTTATTGGTCAATGAAGCTTACACTTTACTTTCATGGTTAGCTCAGTCATGCTTGACAAATCATGTCAGCTGCTGAAAAAAGAAAAATGCTGTTGATACAGCTGTGATGCAGACTTTCCAGTTTCTAAACAGATACTTAACTATACAGAAACTGCATAACTTGAATGAAAGTATTGCTTAGCAAACATTCTAAATACAGCCATGTTTTAAGTTTATGACCGGTAAAGGCTCTTTCCTCAATATTGTTATTTTTTCCTCATTTTCTTCTATGTAACTTTAGGATTGTTTTTCCCTCTGGTCATTTAACTATAAAAGAACCTGACCCAGGTATCTTTTCAGGAGTGTATTTGCAAGTTTAGAGGGTTCTTCTCAATCTTACCCAAATCCTAATTCTTTCAACATTTCATCTCAAATCTCAACGAGCAAATGCTCAGTCTTACATATTGGAAAAAAGGACCCAAACACTAAGTACATGCTTGATGGACATTACCTTGCAGATGACCCCCACCCTGTTAAAGACCTTGGAGTTTTCATATCAAATGATCTAAGTGCCAAAGCCCACTGCAACTACATAACAAAAAAGGTTCTAAGAGTTGTAAACCTAATCTTGCGTAGCTTCTTTTCCAAAAACACTACACTACTAATCAGAGCATATCAAACATTTGCTAGGCCAACCCTTGAATACAGCTCACCTGTCTGGAAGCCACATCACATTTCTGACATCAATACAATTGAACTTGTCCAGAAATGTTTTACAAGAAGAGTTCTTCACTCCTCTGAAAACAACAAAATACCTTATCCCACCAGACTTGAAATCCTACGTTTAGAAAACTTAGAACTCCGTCACCTTCGACAAGACCTTAGTTTAACTCATAGAATAATCTATTGTAATGTCCTTTCTGTTAAAGACTACTTCAGCTTTAATTGCAATAATACAAGAGCAACCAATAGATTTAAACTTAATGTTAACCGCTTTAATCTAGATTGCAGAAAATATGACTTCTGTAAAAGAATCATCAGTGCTTGGAACACTTTACCTGACTCTGTGGTCTCTTCCCATAATCCCAAAAGCTTTAACCAAAAACTCTCTACTATTGACCTCACCCCATTCCTAGGAAGACCATAAGGGGCGTGCATAAGAGCACAAACATGCCTACCGTTCCTGTCCTATTGTTTTTCTTTTTTCTTCATATATATATGTCTTTGGTTATTCGGGTTTTTTCCTGCGTAAAATTGGAAGTGTCTTGGCGACGTTTCGACAAAGTCTCATTTGTCATCTTCAGGCTTCAGTTTTGTGCTTCTGGGAGCAATGTGGGATTGCAGCTGTTTCTTCCTTTTTAACTGCTAGTGGGGGTTTGAACTGATTGGGTGGGAGCTTGGCTGTGCTCTGATTGGATGGGGGTTTTTTTGTGCTCTGATTGGATGGGTGTGTGTCCTGTGTTGGTGGGGGCTTGGTTGTGCTCAGATTAGTCTGATTTGCAGGGGGATTTGAGCTGGTGAGCTGCATTGCTATTGTTTGGCTTCGTGTTTGTGGTTGTGTTACATCTTCATAGTGGGTGTCTGTCTGCTGTATGTATGGATTGGAGGGGTTTGAAATGGCTAATGTTGCAGCTGCGGTCTGGCTTCTGGTCCTTGGTCGTGCTTCCTGATCAGTGTGGGTTTGGGTCTGCTTTCTGGGTGGATGTGTGGTGGTGACATCCTGTGTGAACCTCGTGAGTGTGGATCTGGTGTCATTCCTCGTGTTAGGGACTCGTTTGTCAATAAGGGCGGGTTTCCAAATGGCTGGTAGGCGGGAGGTATCATCTCGTTTGTTCATGCTGTGTGGGCGTTTTTCTATCTCAGTGGCTTCTCTGATTATTCTGTTGTTAAAGTGTTCGGTTTTGGCAATAGTTCTGGTCTTTTTAAAGTCAATATCGTGTCCTGTGGCTTTAAGGTGTTGGACCAGGGAAGAAGTTGGTTCCTCTTTTTTGACGGAGTTCTTGTGTTCTTCAATGCGTGCACTTATTCTTCTGTTGGTTTGTCCGATGTATGTGGTGGGGCAGGCGGTGCATGGGATTTCATATACTCCTTGATTTTCTAACTCACGACCAAGGACCAGAAGCCAGACTGCAGCTGCAACATTAGCCATTTCAAACCCCTCCAATCCATACATACAGCAGACAGACACCCACTATGAAGATGTAGCACGACCACAAACACGAAGCCAAACAATAGCAATGCAGCTCACCAGCTCAAATCCCCCTGCAAATCAGACTAATCTGAGCACAACCAAGCCCCCACCAACACAGGACACACCCCCAGCCAATCAGAGCACAAAAAAAACCCCATCCAATCAGAGCACAGCCAAGCTCCCACCCAATCAGTTCAAACCCCCACTAGCAGTTAAAAAGGAAGAAACAGCTGCAATCCCACATTGCTCCCAGAAGCACGAAGCTGAAGCCTGATGATGACGAATGACACTTCGTCGAAACGTAGCCAAGACACTTCCAATTTTACGCGGGAGAAAACCCGAATAACCAAAGACCTACATACAAACACCCGCGAAAACCTCAGAAAACAAATATTGCACCTCTACGGGGAGGAAATCCACCATCTGACCAGGACCTATGAAAAACTAGAAGTACGCGGGAGAAAACCCGAATAACCAAAGACCTACATATATATATATTTTGCTCCAAGAAGCACGAAGCTGAAGCCTGAAGATGACAAATGAGACTTCGTCGAAACGTCGCCAAGACACTTCCAATTTTACACGGGAGAAAACCCGAACAACCAAAGACCTACATACAAACACCCATGAAAACCTCAGAAAATATATATACTTATACCTCCTTGTATTTCCTCATATATATGTTTATATACTATATAATCTTTTTGTGTGATGCTTATATATATTGTTGTGACAAATAAAATAAATAAATAAATAAAGTTTTAGAGTTTCAACTCCTTGCCTGGTTATATATTTGAATGTATCTTTTCTTTTATGTACACTGAGAGCATATGCACTAAGAAAAATTCCTTGTGTGTCCAATAAAAAATTCTATTCTATTCTATTCTATTCTATTCTATTCTATTCTATTCTATTCTATTCTATTCTATTCTATATATTTATGGGGGTGCTTCACTTCACTTGTCTAAGGACAAATCTGATAAATATTGGAAATGCCTTCAGATACCTGGATCATATTACCACATGTGGTGGACATGCATTGAAGCTAAAAGATATTGGACTAAAGTACACACGTGGCTGGAAAAAATGATTAAAAAGCATATTGATTTTAAGCCAGAAATCTTTCTGTTGGGAATTATACCGGAGATATATACTAGAGATATAAAATATTTGATTGTGAATATTACTACAGCAGCTAGGATTGTATTTGCAAAAAATTGGAAAAATGAAAAGTTACCTTTGCAAGATGAAATAATTAGAAAAATGTTGGAATGTGCAGAGATGAGTAAATTAACACTTGAAATTAGAGAACAAGAAGATAAACAATATTATAAAATATGGGATTTAATCTATAATTGGTTAAATGGAAAGATATGTTAGGAAAAATGAGTATAAGATATATGTATGGAAGAGATGATTATTTTGTGAATGCACAGGAAGATATGTTAACACCCTTACAGCACGTTGTAATAGAATTGATTTGATGAGGTATTTTTATTTTATGTTTAAAAATAAATAAATTTTTTCAAAAAAAACCAAAACCATGTCATTATGATTTGGGTATTTGGCAACTGGCTTGCAATTATGCTAAACTAGCATCCCTAAGTCACAGGATTGCCTTTTGCGACCTTCACCTTGGCTTCTAAAAAGCAATGGGAAAGCAGGCAAGAGGTTGCAAATGGTGATCACATGACCATGGGACATTGTCATCACATGTGATTTGCCAAATGATATCAACTGGGATTGCCGGAACTGCCATCGTTAATTACCATGGATACATAACATTGTGCTTTCCAACCATGTCTTTTAGCAATAGAGTTTCTGGTCCCAATTATTGTTAGTATCTAGTATCATTATTATAATTATTGTTAGTATCAGACTACCTGTACAGCTGTTGTAAACATTGCTCCTCTCAGCATTTCTGAGTCAGTTGATATGGCAGCAACATAAAATCATTTTTTTCTACTTTATTCATTATAGAGCATTTGGTTGTATTGGTTGTAAAACAGGTACATTGATACCTGTTTTATCTAAGTATTTCTTAAAATGTAGCCATGATATGAAGAAATGTTTTAGGTGATTTTCTTGGGAGAGTGAGTGGATTAATTGTCTATAAAGCTGAAGCCTTGAAATCTGTTCTGAAATTCTGAAATATCTCTAAGAAATTAGAATATAGGAGAAATTATCAGATTAGAGCATTATTATCAGTATTGCAAAATGGCTACATATTATCATCTATCTATATAGACTTTAATACACACACACAGAGACAACATTTGAAGAACTCAGAAATAATAGCATTTTCTAAAAATAAATACTTCTATTTTATTTTTAAAAATGTAACCCAGAAGTTGACTTATGTAAGCCAAACTTTATTTTCTTTATTTATATATATATATAAAATCTTAAAAAGTACATTTCAATAAATGCAGGTAGGCAACATGACTTTTTTTCCAGCTTCTAGCATTGAATTCTCAATCTTAACTCTGTTCATCCATATAGAGATTTTAAACCTTTAAAGCAAAGATTCCATCACACCTCCCTTTGGTATTATCTTAATGTAACACTACCCTAAAAAAGCAAAACTAAAATAAATACAAATAAACAATGGAAACAATAAAATGAAACTCTTGGATTTATTGTAACAATAATGTAATTAATTGAAACAATAGAAAATGTTCTTCCCACAATTTAGGAAAAACTACTCTGAAAGAAATTCTGAATGAAAACTGGGAAAAGGACTTGCAGAAAGTGTACATTTAATAAAAATAAATAAAAGTGTACTTCTGGCTGGAGTTCAAACGGCTGTTTATGGCATATAAATCCCTTCATGGCAAGGAGCCATGTTACTTGCTGGAAAACTAATCCCTCCATAAACCCCATTATCCTGCCACAACCAATGAAGCTTCTTGGATGAGAAGTGAACTGCCTTTTGAAAAAGCACCTTTGAGGCTTGTAGGACTGCTGTTTTCCCTGTGCTACTAAGTCCAATGGAACGAATATGCCTGGGCTCTATATATTATCTATTATATTATCTTCCAGAACCAAGGAAGTAGTTCTTGAGATCTAGTTGACCCTGATGTGGCTTGCATTTTGTGAAGCCACCCAAAGCCTCTGCAGCAAGATGGGTAGCTACATAAATAACATCACATCAGTTTTCCTTATATGTCTTTTTCATATATACATTAAACAAGCAACATCACACACCCTTGATTGAAAATTATTTTTTCAAATCTATTCTTTCTCACAAAACTTCTCTTGTTGCTTATCAAACTGAACCTGTTCAAATGTTCATGAATGCAAATATAGAACCTTTGACCAATGCAACCAAATAGGCAAGGATATTTTAACTCATACAGTTGCTTCAATGGTCCACATGGATAAGTCACAGGAGACAAATAGCCACCACAAATTGTTCCTTCCCATGGTTCATTCATATATTCAATACCGTGACTATTGCCTGTAGATTATGGTATCAGTGATTATGGTATGTTCTTAAATGTTTAAGAATCAGTTTTCTGTGGGATTTGTGTTTGGACTTTTGTATTTTAACTCATACAGTTGCTTCAATGGTCCACATGGATAAGTCACAGGAGACAAATAGCCACCACAAATTGTTCCTTCCCATGGTTCATTCATATATTCAATACCGTGACTATTGCCTGTAGATTATGGTATCAGTGATTATGGTATGTTCTTAAATGTTTAAGAATCATTTTTCTGTGGGATTTGTGTTTGGACTTTTGTATTTTAATCTTGTTTTGAATAAAATAAAAATTGGATTAAAAAAAGAGAACCAGTTCTACTTCCCCCTTTATTTTAAAGCATGGTACAGCACAGCACAGCAGACAAACTAGCTAAGCTTTGCTCTCAATGGGGCCCAGCACATTACTGGGAATAGTGAACTGAAATACAACGGTTTTTTAAAAAGTTAATGAGAATAACTGCTAAGTAAACCAGTGTTCAATGTTTTTAATTATGTACTTATTAAGCACATTTCTATGCTGCCATGATCAGAATGTCTCTCAGTGGTTTATATAGGAAAAAATAATGCAATTTAAAACATACCCAGTACAAAAATTAAAAATATTAAAAAGGCAACAAGACATTTAAGTGAAAGAAAAAAGAAACAAAGACGGTGAGATCAAATGATAGAAATGTTCTCTGAAATTGCAAAAGTTTCTGGGAAAAAGAAACAGCAAAGAGAGGCATATCCTGATCTCCCAAGGAGGCTGTGTCATAGTGGCAGTGTTATTACAGAAAAGCAGCACCTCCTTCACTTTAACCTCTTAAATATTCCTAAAGGTGGGATTTGTAGCAATAGCACTTAGATTTATATACTGCTTTATAGTGCTTTACATCACTCTCTAAACAGTTTACAGAGTTAGCATATTGCGCACAACAATGTGGGTCCTCATTTTACTGACCTCAGAAGGATGGAAAGTTGAGTCAACCTTGAGCTGGTCAGAATTGAACTCTGGGCAGTGGGCAGAGTCAGCCTGCAATATTGCATTCTAATCACTGTGCCACCATGGCTCTTGTAGCAATTTCTCCTTGGTATGTATAACTGGTTGGAGCAATATCGACAAGAGTAGACAGTCCTGCAAGTATCTGGGTACCAATCCATAAAACATAATCCCTATTTAGAGGGCACTGCAGTACTTTAGCCTAATGGCAATATGAATTTGTGCTATTGTTGCGAGTCCTCCTGCCCTCAGTTATTTATTTATTTATTTATTTATTTATTATTCATATTTGTATACCGCCCTATCTCCCGAAGGACTCAGGGCGGTTCACAGGCACATAAAACATTTATATACAAATTAAGATAATCATTAAAAAACTTATTCTAATGCCAAATTATTAAAAAATATAAATATAAATATTAAAACCAATTTAAAACCCCTATAAATTTAAAATCTAAGCCAGTCCTGCACAGATGAATAAATGTGTCTTGAGCTCGCGACGGAAGGTTCGGAGGTCCGGAAGTTGACGGAGTCCTGGGGGGAGTTCGTTCCAGAGGTGGGAGCCCCACAGAAGGCCCTTCCCCTGGGCGTTGCCAGACGACACTGCCTAGCTGACGGCACCCTGAGGAATCCCTCTCTGTGAGAGCGCACGGGTCGGTGAGAGGTATTCGGTAGCAGTAGGCGGTCCCGTAGATAACCCGGCCCTATGCCATGGAGCGCTTTGAAGGTGGTTACCAAAACCTTGAAGCGCACCCAGAAGGCCACAGGTAGACAGTGCAGTCTGCGCAGGATTGGTGTCATACGGGAGCCAAGAGGGGCTCCCTCTATAACCCGCGCAGCCGCATTCTGAACTAACTGCAGCCTCCGGATGCCCTTCAAGGGGAGCCCCATGTAGAGAGCATTGCAGTAATCCAGGCGAGACGTCACGAGGGCGTGAGTGACTGTGCATAGGGCATCCCGGTCTAGAAAGGGGCGCAACTGGCGAACCAGGCGAACCTGGTAGAAAGCTCTCCTGGAGACGGCCGTCAAATGATCTTCAAAAGACAGCCGACCATCCAGGAGGACGCCCAAGTTGCGAACCACCTCCTTTGGGGCCACTGACTCGCTCCCAACAGTCATCTGAGGACTCAGCTGACTGTACCGGGATGCCGGCATCCACAGCCACTCTGTCTTGGAGGGATTGAGCTTGAGCCTGTTTCTCCCCATCCAGACCCGTACGGCCTCCAAGCACCGGGACAACACTTCGATAGCTTCGTTGGGGTGGCCCGGTGTGGAAAAGTACAGCTGGGTGTCATCAGCGTACAGCTGGTACCTCACACCGAAGCCACTGATGATCTCACCCAGCGGCTTCATATAGATGTTGAACAAAAGGGGCGAGAGGATCGATCCCTGCGGCACCCCACAAGTGAGGCGCCTCGGAGCCGACCTCTGCCCCCCTGTCAACACCGTCTGCGACCGATCGGAGAGATAGGAGGAGAACCACCGATAAACGGTGCCTCCCACTCCCAATCCCCCCAACCGGCACAGCAGGATACCATGGTCGATGGTATCAAAAGCCGCTGAGAGGTCTAATAGGACCAGGGCAGAGGAACATCCCCTATCCCTGGCCCTCCAGAGATCATCCACCAACGCGACCAAAGCCGTCTCAGTGCTGTAACCGGGCCGGAAGCCGGACTGGAACGGGTCTAGATAGACAGTTTCATCCAGGTGTAAGGGAAACTGATATGCCACCATACTCTCTACAACCTTCGCCGCAAAGCAAAGGTTGGACACCGGACGGCAAGTGGGGCAACAATAAAGGCCAGGTATGGGGTCCTCTGATCCAGTAGGAACCGTAAGTCCAAAAGGACTCCCAAGACACAAACCTGTTCCCTGCTTACATATCAATAGTAACACTGGCAGTGACAGAAATCTTCAATGTACCCACAGAAGCTCAAGTGTGTTGAATCATTATCTGAACAGTATTTCATGAATGTTGGGTGGGGTGGGTCTAGGAAGGGTTCCACTTAGATCCACTGCCCAATTTATAGGTTCTGTAGCAATAGCAATAGCACTTAGATTTATATACCACTTCAAAGTGCTTTTACAGCCCTCTCTAAGCAGTTTACAGAGTCAGCATATTGCCCCCAACAATCTGGGTCCTCATTTTTACCGACCTCGGAAGGATGGAAGGTTGAGTCAACCTTGAGCCTGGTGAAATTCAATCTGCCAAACTGTTGGCAGCCAGCGATCAGAAAAAGTAGCCTGCAGTACTGTACTCTAACCACTGCACTACCACATATCATGTTGACTCATAACTCCTTCTGAAGAGCAGTAATAGAAGTTATGTGGAAAGGGCCTTTGTACAACTTTACAAATGTACAAATTGTTGTGTACCAATTGTACTTGTTGCTAAATTGGGAGACTTGTTCAGAGTCACTGATACCTTAGCTATCTTCTATTTGGATTACTGAAACATGCTTTTCTTGGGGCTAAATCCAAAGGATGCTGAAAATTGTTCCAGAATGCATCAGTAGGGGTAATTGTGGGTACACCTTCATATGCTGTAATACCACATCTTCATAATAATAAACATATAATACTATTTCTTCATGAGCTGTGCAGACTCTAAAAAGGCTTCCATGTTATAGTTCAAGTTGCTGGTGCTTATAGGACTGAGCTGACACACTGCTTGCCACCAATTGTTCCTGCCTATTCCATAGGCAATTGCAATTGCAACACAACACTTCAGGTCCATTCCTTCAACTTATGTTCCCTGATGGAACCCAGGAGAGATGCCTTTTCTGTTTGTAGTACAATACTTGGAATGTTTTTCCTTTAGCATACAGTTGGCACTGATCCTAATGATTTTTAGCAAATCACTAAAAATATCAATTTATTCTTTTTGACATATATTTTAATCACTAAAAATATCAATTTATTCTTTTTGACATATATTTTAATTTATAATTAAACTTGCACATTCTTACAGGTGTCCATCAGTTCATTTCCACAAGATCAGACCACTGTTTACCAGTTCTGATACATCTATCCACTTCCAGTTGCACAATGTTATAAGTACAGTAGCATCTTTTCATGTCATTCCATGCATTTGATATAAAATGAGCTGTAGTTCACAAAAGTATATACCTTTTTATCATAGTCTACCATACATCAATACAGCTCTCTTCCCATAGTAAGGTTCTCATCATGTGTATTTTTATTTCATTTCACTATTTATCCCTCTTATGTTCCAAGCCACAATCTTACATAGTCTTCGCCCGATGGATCCATAGATATTGACCTCTGTTGCTTTTTAAGGTTTGAGTCATTGAGGTTTTCAGCTAATATTGTATAATCTAAGAGTACATTAAATTTTCATTCAGTGTTATACTTATATAACATGTTGCATTAATAGTAATTGGCACATTTTGCTACAAATGGCCAGTAGACCCCAAGTTTACTACCCCAGGTTTTACCCAGGTTCAATCCTGTTTTTCAATGCAAAACAGGTTCCCTAATCTAGAGATTACCTTGCAATGCAGCTATTGCTTCATCCTATTGAAAGTTAGGTGCAGGGTACTGGAAAATTTAGGATTTTTTATTCTGATTAAATCTATTTATTCCAGAAAATAGCCATAAATGATGTTCCATTTTAAAATCAAATTTCAGTTCATTATTTTTTTCTCTCTTTTTCTGTTGAAAACTTAACTAATGGATCAATTAATTGAAACACTTCCAGTGTCTTTGTAATCCCTAGCTACCAACAACATTATTCCAGCAAATAATATGCTTACTATATTTCAGTTATACGTACTAACTGTACATTGGTTGATATATTAGCTCTGTTATATTTGGACTTAAATAGCCTTAGATCCAAATGCTTCAATTTTCCTTGGGTGCAAAATGTCATGTTGACAGTTTAACCATAAGGGTGGAACTAGTCAATTATTATAAACCTCTTTTTCTAAGTAGGAAAAATGAGTATTGTATAACCTCCTGCCAGGAAAATGGAGTTTTTTATTATTCTGATCATGATAACCCCACAAGTTTCTCAGCTATTTTGAGAATAATAGCAAAATAACAACAAATACATGTGGCTGTCTCTGAGGTGCTTTTAACCTTAACAAGAGCTCCATTAATTTTTCATATTATTGATAAAGTAAATTAAGAAAAGTCTATTTTAATGCAAACCAAACATAAAATAATCAGCAGATATCAAATGGAAGTAATTTAATCTTGTTTCTCGAGATTGCAATTAAAACAATGCAAATTAGGTTCATGTATAAGTAGATATGATCAACACAAACATCAACCTGTATTGATATTAATATTGACATGCATTTTAATAACTTCTTAGGGGGTTAATTTAATGTCGCTATAAAATATTGATGTTTAATAACATAAATGCATACAGTATTACTTCTGGGGAGATACCTCATTTATGAAATCAGGAAGCCATTTTCAGTGGTAAAGAAATGCAAACCTTTCTTGTTCTGTTGTTCAGAAGCATCAGTGTCATGTAGATGTCAAGGGAAGAAAAAGGGATGCTGTGCACATAGGAAACTATTAAGATATCAAAACAACAAATCTATCTTCTCTTTCTTCTCCAAATAGCCACAAAGTAGCCTCTATATTTCTATGCTGTTGTAACATGCCACTGTGGATGTGTTATGTCCTCATCCGTCAAGGCAAGGCAGGCCTTTATAGAGTCCTTTATTGCCCTCAAGAAATCAACAAACAGCCTTCCAACAACCAGCTACCCTGAAGGCAGCCACCCTCAGTTCCCGAAACAGCATCCCATATAAGTCCACAAGACAAAACCCAGGCATAGGACAAATGGAGTCCTCAGGCCAAAGGCAAGGTACAGGCAAAAGCAGTTCTGGAAGCAAACCAAAGGGCAAAAACAGTCCACAAGTCCAAGGCAAGACAAACAACGGTCCTTAAAGCAAGGGTGTCCAGACTTTTTGCAAGGAGAGCCAATTTAGTGAGGTGAAAATGTGTGGGGGCCAACTACTCAGCCTGATATTCTTTGAACCATTAACATTAAATGCAAATGAACAATTTTATGAAAGACTAAACAAATAACTTAACTGCACTAATGTGAAGGGCGATGCCAATATCTCGACTGTATTATATAGGCCAGGTCTAGCTCAAAAACAGTGGTTTTGATGTGCAAGATGTCACACAGGTGAAAGTCACATAGCTCGTCCTCGCATGGTTCTTGTTAATATTCATAACCGAGAATATTGTAGTTAGCATGTTTCGTCTGGTAGTGCCTCTTGATATTGAATTTGGGATGATCAAAATGCTATAATCTTCTGGCCAAACTTCTTCCAAAAGGTTTCTAGTTCTAGGTATAGCATTTTAAGGGAAACTAGAAGGTTTCCATTGTAAGCAGAAAGTAAGGGAGTTCATCTATAGGAAAATTTGGAAGAAGAGTGTAAATTTGAAAACGAAATAGCAGCTTTAAAGAAGCAGATGTTATAATGAGAGAAATGTTTGAAAGGAATAATATTTTAGAATAAAGTACCTATGCAAGTACAGAATCAAGAATCAAGAGGTAGGTGATTCACCAGATGTTGGCAAATTCCAGTTCCCAGCATTCCTAGGAGATGAAATGAGGGATGTTAGCAATTGTGGTGCAGCAACATTTGGAAGCTATAAGTTGTTGATGCCTATTGATTATCCTACTGAAGAAGAGGGATACAACTGAAATACTTTGGGTTAATAAGTCTGTCTCTGATTAACAATCTTCTTGACTTCTTTGTCTGCATTTCCATATTTTACATTTCATTTCATTTTCATTTTCCTACTTTATGTCATTTTCTTTTTCAACCTTTTCTAAATGTTTGGTTGTATATATACATGGAAATATTGTATACACACATATTTAAATATAACCTGATTATGGTTAATTTTTTTTATTTTACACATATACAGTATATTGAACCAGATTTCTAAGTCTTGGTTGATACTTATAAAATGCAATTATATTCTGCACCATTTGTTTGTTGTCATACTTTGGAATAATAATCATGGACATGTTTTGGCATGGTAAAGACTTGTTGATTACTGTGAAGTAATGATAAGAATGACTAAAGTTAATATTATTTTCATAAAACACAGAAATCCAAATTTGCTTATTATCTACATTTGATAGAATATAACTTTGCTTTGAACAGTATGCATTTTTAAATATACCAAGTAATACCTTAAAGCTGTTCTCCTATACACTGTGAATTGGCAAAACAATTAACAATAAAAAATAAAATAAAACTGAACTTTGTATGTTTATGGCAAACCCTTGGTAGCACATTTGGTTACTATGACATTGGAAAGAGTTTTTTAATATAATAACATACCAGAACAATGATAATAATATTAATACTTTACATCAATCATTTTTCTATGCCCATGTACTATTTGGCAAATAATTCTGATTAATTTACAAGTGTGAAATGTAACGAATCAAGAGAAATTTCTGTCTATACACCAAGTTTCATAATTGCCTTAGAAGAAATGAAAAGGATATATTTATGTACTGTAGTTCTACAATTGGAAAGTTAGGAAATAATTATGATAGGGGTTAGGACAGATGTACTCATCCTGTAATTCCCATTCTTTACTTTCTAAATGCCTAGTTAACAGATATTAGACAGATAATGTAACTGAAGAAGACAATTTGTGACTCATGCGAAATATATATCTTCTGGTATTTTATAAACAAATCTGGAAAATGAGTAGAGATATTTATTTAATTAGGAAACAAGATGTCTCCTATATTTATACAAAACCATTATTGTAATGATTAAGTACACATTTTAATATAAATTAAAGCCTCAGCATTTCCATGTGAACTCAAAATCTTATCTTTGTTTGCACCAGTGTTGTACCAAAAGAGATCTACTGAATACAGTAGGTATTAATGCATCCATTTCAAACCTGGCTTATAAATTATTCATTTTCAGTCATACCAAAAGTGCACATTATAGCATGGATATTGTCTTACCAATTTACTGTAACAAGTATGTATTTTGATGCTTGAGAAAAAAATGGGGGCTGGGTGTTTTGTTTTGTTTTTTCTTGACAGACAATAGTGGAACTTTTCAAGCAAGTGTTAATGCAGCTGCCATGTCCCCAAAAGCCATGTGAAACATTGAGCATAAAGAAAAAATGTATATTAAGTATAACGTGATAGTAGGTTCAAATGTTCTTTAAATAAACAAAGACACAGCCCATATTACTCTATAATGGCCAGAAACATTCCAAATTAGAAATGGAAGCAAGTGCCAACCAGCAGATGTGAAGCGAAGTGTCCATACCTGAAGATGGGAATGGCTCAAGTAGGTTTGAGAGTAAGGAATTAAGTAACAGAGAATTAACACATTTTTATGGAAAGACTATTCCCTAAGCAGAAATAAATCAGGCAGTGGCTTTAGGACCTGTCTACCCCAATAGGCTCTCAGAAATCATAGTTCATACCATGAGCTATAGATCAGACTGTATTTCCAGATATCAGTTTCTGAGCAGATAACTCTTTTGAATGACGTACACCCAGAAATGTGAAAGAGGCCTCTCTTTCACATATTTTAGAGGAAAAGTAAATAATGCTATAAAAATCTAACATTTCCAATTCCTTTAAAATGTGTATAAAATGAATTTTACACTGTGTTTAAATAAAACACAGATCTCACCAAAAAGAGGTATTACATGTGGACATGTCATAAATTCCAGACAGTTACATCCATCTAGCTATTTATCTGCCTACCAACCAGTTATAGTTAGTTTTTTTTATTTTTTTTGAAAAGAAGATCTAGAAATGTAAAATATATGGTAGGATGTTTAGCTGTTTTCCACTCATTTATCCATTGCCAGTGTCCATTGGGTTTCTGGGCATGTATTTCAAATGTTATATTTGCATTTTTGTCCATTGAAATTTATTTTACAATTAGTGAGAACCATGTAGATATGTTTTTGGGGAAATTCATTTGTCTATTTAAATAAAATATGCTAACTTCTGTACATGATTAGACTGTACATGATCAGAGCTAATAAAAGCCCTGGGAGTATTATTGTTTCTTATTCTAACTTTGAATAATACCTTGAACTTCAGGGGGCAGCCACTAAATGTATATTTTATATTGTTTCATGCCTTTATAATTTTATGCACAGTATGATTGAATATGTGCCATCAAATTGATGCCTACTCTTAGCTACCACATAGATATATTTTTCCAAGATGATACTGTATGTTCCTAAATTGATTCTTCATGTCTTCCCATGATACACCCTTTGCCATTTTAATTGAAATCACCTGTCTTGCTGCTGGTCATTGTCTTGTTTTCTTTCTCTTCACCTTTCTCTGCATTAAAGCCTTTATCAAGGTCTTCACATAATATGTCCAAAGTAAATTAATTTGAGACTGGTCATTGGTGCCTTGGGTGAGAACTCTGGGTTGATTATGCCACCAGACTTGAAATTCTGGGTTAGAAAATTTAGAACTACGCCACCTTCGGTATGACCTAAGCATAGCTCATAAAATCATCTGCTACAATGTCCTACCTGTCAATGACTACTTCAGCTTCAACCACAACAATACACAAGCACACAATAGATACAAACTTAAAGTGAACCGCTCCAAGCTCGATTTCAGAAAATATGACTTTAGCAACAGAGTTGTTTATGCCCGGAATGCACTACTAGACTCTGTAGTCTCATCCCAAAACCCCAAAAACTTTAACCAAATCTGTCTACTATTGACCTCACCCTATTCCTAAGAGATCTGTAAGGGGATAGCATAAGAGCACCAGCGTGCCTACCGTCCCTGTCCTAATGTTCCCTTTAATTGTATTCACTTTATGTATTCAATTCATGCTTATACTTATATATATTATCTAATATGTACTTGACTAAATAAATAAATAAATAAATCTGTTCAATGATTCAATTTTTTATATAGGGCTGTCCATGGTATTCTTAGGAATCTTCTCCAACATCAAATTTCAGAAGATTCAATGGTTTCTCTATCCTGCTTCTTCAAAATACAACCCTCATTTCCATAGTGGGTGGTAGGGAGTACTATTGTTTAGACTGTTCTGATCTTTGTAAATTGGACACATCATGCTGTCAGAATGTCTATATAATCACTTTGATAACTGATCTACCAAGTGCTAGTCTGTGGTATATTTATTGATTGCTTTTCCTTTACTATATGATCCTAAAAGGCACAATCCATCTACCATTAATTGATCTTAATTATCAATTCTAATCCTAGCTAGTTGTCATTAGTTTTAGTTTTAGTCCCAATTTATCACTACACCCATGAACTTTTATTACAGCTTGCAGATCCTTCGCACTGGCTTTCAGAATAATGTCATCAACGTATCATAGATTATTGACATTTCTTTAATTTCAAATGCTTATCTTCTTCCAATCCGTTGGACGTATGTTTGTATGTCTGTGTATGAGAGTGTGTACTCTCAGGATATAGGTTGATAAATAAGAGGATGTATGCCACCTTGTGCCACTTCTTTGCCAATCTGGAGCCAGTCTGTTCCACCATGTTCTGTTTGTACTGTAGGTCCCTTATTGGTGTATAGGCTTTGCATGAGGACAATGACATGTTCTGAGATTTATATTTTTCCTAGTATATTCCATAGCTTGACCGAAACAACTCAATCAAAGACCTATCTATGATCAGTGAAGCACATACTGATTTATTTTTGGTATTCTTTGGTTTTCTCATCTAACCAATGTGTATTCTATATTGATTTTCAGATTTTCTGGCATAGCATAGTTTGAACTTTTACTGATTCTTCTTCTGCTATGCCATATTTCTTTTTTTTTAATTCAAAAAGTTTTACAAACATTTTTACCCATACTTCCCCCCTCCTCCCTCTAACCCTCACCCTATCCCCTCCCTCCACCCCACTTCACCCAATCCCCCCACCCTTACCCCAGGACTTCCCAGAACAAAATACAGGATATATCACCTAACAATCATAAACTAGAATAAGCAAACAATCCATAAACTTCCATCCCTCCCCTAGTACCTTAACTCCCCTTATCTATTCAAAAAAAAAAGAAGAAGAAAAGAAAAGAAACTATTACGATTACATTCTATCCATTCTTAAGCTTTTCAATCCTTCTTCTCCATTCCAATATTCTTTCGTAGACAGTCTTTTAAATACTCTAAAGTTTCTGCTTTCTCTTTTAAGTTTATTAATTTTTGTATCCAATCTTCAACAGTATACGATATTCCATCTTCCAATATTTCAGTAGTAAATGTCCAATTGCTGATATTAAAATTAAAATCAATTTACTCCCTATTATTCTTCGAAGTAATATCTTGTATAGTCCACCAGATTTATAGATCCATCATACATAATAATAAATAATATCATTTTTATCCAATCCTTAATACTCCATTTCTTAATCTATTATTATCATTACCTTATTTTTTATCCAAATTAATTTAAATTTTAACAAATCCACATATAATCAACTAGCATTACTACAATCATTCCAACATTTAGAATATAAATTCAAACAATACCATTTACATTTAATCCCAATTCTTCCCCATCTTTCTAACACTATAAATTACCAAATAATTTATAGCCATTTTCATGCATTCCTTAATTAAGTCCATTTCTTGTTCTGTTTTTATCAAGACACCCCTAAATCAAATAATTCAGTTGTTGACAATTCAACCATATATAAACAAATAATATCACTACGCTCATATCTCCAACATTTAAATTATAAATTCAAACAGATACAAATAAATTTTACAAACTCCAAATAACTATTCTTACAAACATATATAAGTTAACAAAATTTAATTATAATTTAATCTTTCCCATAAAGAGAAACTCTGTTCACTTGAAATTGTTGCTTCTTTACTCCTTGTTCTTTACATTTAGTAACCACTTGACTCGATCTTTTCTCCTTTACATCCCCTACTTTTTCCAATGCTTCTTCTGCATCAGTTTTAATCCCAACTATTTGATGTGGACTTCCAGCCTTTAATATATTAATAAAAAAATCTCTTGCTTTAGGTACTGTATTAAGACAATATCTTCTTCCTATAAGATTTACTGTTAAACCAGCTGGAACATCCCATTTAAACCATATCTGATGATTTCTAAGCTCATCCACCAAAAAAGCAAAATCCTTTCTACTTCTTAACATTTTAATAGGAATTTCTTTCAAAATTAATATCTCTTGACCTAATATTTGGATTTTATTTTTATAAGATGCTTGTAAAATTTCATTCCTCATCCTCCTGGTTGTAAAATAAATCACAATATCTCTTGGTAGCTGTTTCTGTCTGGCAACCTTATATTTTTTCAATTTGAATTACAACATCTTCTGGTTGCTCTCCAGTCACCTGTGCAAAAACCTCTGTGAAAATTTCTTTTAAATTCTCTTGCTTATTTTCTTTAAGTCCTCTAACTCTCAGAGCAAACTCCATTGATTTCAATTGCAACACCACCAATTCATCGTCTACCTTCTCCACCTTTGTCTGAACCTCCTCTATTTTATTTTTCAAATTCAAATTAACTTGATTAATTTCTTCTACTCTTTCATCCAACTGGATCACACATTCACACAATCATTTAAATGCTGCCAACACATCATTTCTTATATCCTCATTCTGATCTTTAATTTCCAGGATTTCCTCTTGAATCTGCTTAATTTTTTGATCTATAACTGAAATTTGTGACTCCAAAGCTTCCTTTAAAAGTCTCTTTAATTTTTTTTTCATATCTTCCTGTAGCTTATGTATTTGAAATATGAGACTCCACCATCCTTAACATTAAACTTTGTATCTTTAAGATCCATTTGTCAGTTTAATTTTATACTTTGCAACAATTTCAGTAATTCTGTAATCTTTTCAAAAATAAAAAAGAGAATATCTTATTCTCCTTATAAAATCTTCATGTAAGTGTAAATTCCAACTAATTTAAACAGAGCTAAGAGTGCTAGCCTTGTTAATGAGAACCTCCTTAACTTTTGCTTTCACGCCCTTTTAGATAGAAACGCTATTTTCTTATTCTTCTTAAGTACTCTTCTCAAGTATTATTTAAAAACGGAGTTAAGGTCTGGTACTTGCATTTATCAACCTTCCTGACATTGCTCTGTCAGGAAGGTTGCCATTTATCAATTTAAATTATCATATTAATCGCAGAGATGGTTGCGGTGATTTGGTCTGCTAAAAAGCAGACTCGTCCCGGATCAAGAGCTCTCAGACTTAAACAGGGAGCTCTCACCCTCAAGCCCCTAGAATCACTCCTGGGGCTTTCGGGGAGCTCTACCTCCGTCCGTACACTCACCTTTCCCTCTTCTCCCAAGGGAAAGGTTTCTGAGCCGTCAGACAGCTGATTTGTGCTGTCTAGATGGCTCTAACATGATCTCGGGACTGGCAATCTAAAAAGACCCTCTCCATCACCAACAGAGCCAACCAGAAGTCCTGCTATGCCATATTTCTGTGGGTATTTCACCAGTTCTGTTAATGAGAACCAGAAAGCTGATCTAATTCCATATTCTAGTCTAGAGTTTGTTAAGTAGGAAATATTTTCTAAGGTGTCTTGGATGTTGATATCTCTAATGTACAGTATTTTAATATAGTCTTCCTTAACCCCATACAGTTTCAAGGCTGGAATGTTACCTATGTACAATATACACAATTTGAAATTTCCTAATGAATTACCTTAAGCAGTCAAACATGGGATTTTAGACAAATAGTTTGGCTAAAATTCAACATTTCTCCCTAGAGCTACACTCTTCCTATATAGCATCTATTTTCCTTTTTTTTTTTTAAAGTTGTATATTATCACAATAGATTAACATAAATGGTACACTGAAAGATACCAAAGACCTGCTTATAAGATCATATTTGTTGGCATATAATGCTGAACTATCTGAAGAATGAATGATTATATCCCTGTCAAATTTTAAGTATCATGCTGTTAAAAATATTAGTCACACAGAGTGCTATTTAAATGCAGCAGAGCAGTAAAATTCCCTTGTCAATATAAACGAGGATAACCTGATAACATGATACTTAATGCTCTATATCAGTTGGGGGATGACAGCCTGTGGAAAGCTCTGATATATGTAAGTGCAGTAAAAGATACTGCAGAAGTTGTCAATACCTTGCCAATAGATAAACTCTGCTTGTCATTTAAGCTGGCTGAGGGGAACTTGCCTGCCTCCCTCCCTCCCATTTTGACATTCCCTAAGGGTGGGACGGCTTTGGAGAACAAACCCTTGATTAAGTCAAAACATAACACTGAAGATGCAGGAAGGTGCGAGGGAGCATCCAAAGGAAAGTGAGTTAAGATCTGCATCCTGAGGTTCAGAAAGGTCAACGCTCCTGAACCAAACAAATTCTAAAGAAACACTTTCTTCACTAAAGAAGAAAAAGATTAGACGCTGTCATGTATAAGCAAAACTGTGATTTTTTTTTTTTAAAAGCCTTTTATATTTAAGACAATTTTTCTGTCTTTTTTCTTTTTGTTCTTCGATTTTTTTTCTCACAGTGAAAGAAATTTCCACTTAATCGGGATAAGAAAAGAAAAGAAAGCAGCAACATCCTTTGGGTGAAGGTCAGGCTAATTTTCACTTACGTGATGCTGCTTTATCACTAGCTGAACAAAGATTAAGGATTTCCACCCCACCCCCCCCAATCCTTTTGTGCTTTCCCCACCATTACCTTAACAGATCTGAACAAACTCCAGATATTTTATCCAAAAGTATATTTTTGCTACATTATCTTTAAATGTGCTGGATTACAAATGTAAGAAATGCTGTAGTGAGAAGAATAAAAAATCTCTTATGCAGAGGCATAAAGGCTTTGCTCATAAAGGCATGAGTAAACATTTTCATTCTGAATAAGTTTTTCAGGTCCAAGAGTCTGAAATATTGGTATTACAATAAACCTGCTGGATCAAGCAAATGTTCAACATCTTAGTTCAACATTTTATTACCTCCAGTAGCCAACTTGGGATACACTCACAAACAGAAAATAACCATCTCTCTTTTGATCATTGTCCTGCAACTGGCATTTAGAAGCATGCTTCCTCAACTAACTGGTAAGTTTGAGCCCTTGATAGAACTGCCCTCCTTATCCAACCTTCTCTCAGGGAAATCCAAATTAATTATAGACTCAAGGCAAAATATCTAGTAGAAAAAATTATCAATATTTTCCCCTTCTTGGAGTCATAAAAGTAAATATCAAAAGTAATTTTAAAGCATCCAGAGAATAAGACAGGAGCCTCTTTGAAGGGCAAAAAAAAAAACACCCCTTTCAGAAAATTGGAGATAGAACCCTATATATTATTGAATAAAACATCTCAATAGCATATAAGATTATATATTATAATGCAGACACACACCAGGAACACATGACAGGACCTCGGACTCGGAGCCAAACCAGGGCCTGGGATGGTGCATCACAGCCATCTGCTCAAGACATCACATCACAGAACTTCAGAGGCCACAACACCAAAGCTCAGGAACAAAAGACCAGGACCACACCCACCCAGGATGTTACGAAACAGCAGGCCAATCTGCAAACACCCACTCCATCTACCAATCAGGATGCAACCACAGAGCCAGCCAACCTGCTCACAGCAACACTCCCCAACTCGACCAATCTGCAAACAACCACTTCATCTACCAATCAAGATGCAACCACACAGCCAACCAACCCACTCACAGCAACACTCCCCACCTCCCCACCAGTATTTATAGAGAGACAGCAGCTCTGACCACTCTTTGCTCAATGTTCTGTCTCCTTCCCCACTTCAGACCCACGAATTGGCCTTCAGCCAGTGGATTCATGGCTCTTATCAGTCCTGGCAGAGAAATCGCAGCTGCCTGCCAAAGTTCAAACAAATGACTCACATAGCCAAACTTTCAGCTCTTTTTGAAACGGATCAGCTAAACTTTGCTTCTCGTGGAGTGAGAGCAGTCCCAAAGCTCCTTATATATCCTGTGGGGTGGGGCTCCTGCCCCACCCTTCCTTTTGATGATGCTGCCTCTCTAATCTTCTGAAGCCAAGTTTGATTATTATTATCAGCTGGGCTTGAAGGCGTAACCTGGGGAAGGGAGGAATCAGGGGATGACGGCTCATTACGTCCTCCAACTGGTCTGGTTCTGGCTCCTGCAGCCGAGCCAAAGGAATCGGTGCTCCCGAGGTAAGCCTTACCGGCCCTTCCCCCTCACTCTCCAGGTCACTTTTGGGCATGGGGCCAGGTTCGGGGGCTGGAGTCACAACACTCGAGAAGCACGAAGCCCAAGACAATAGCCTGAAGATGATGGGTGAGGCCTCATCAAAATGTCGCCAAGATACTCTCAACTTTACACGGGAAAAGACCGGAAAATGATATATATATATATTTGTTTTCTGAGGTTTTCACGGGTGTTTGTATGTAGGTCTTTGGTTGTTCGGGTTTTCTCCCGTGTAAAATTGGAAATGTCTTGGCAACGTTTCGACGAAGTCTCATTTGTCATCTTCAGGCTTCAGCTTCGTGCTTCTGGGAGCAATGTGTGATCGCAGCTGTTTCTTCCTTTTAACTGCTAGTGGGGGTTTGAACTGATTGGGTGGGAGCTTGGCTGTGCTCTGATTGGATGGAGGTTTTTTTGTGCTCTGATTGGATGGGGATGTGTCCTGTTTGGGTGGGGGCTTGGTTGTGCTCAGTCTAATCTGTGCTGCAGGGGGATTTGAGCTGGTGAGCTGCACTGCTGCTGTTTGGCTTCGTGTTCGTGGTCGTGCTACATCTTCGTAGTGGGTGTCAGTCTGCTGCATGTATGGATTGGAGGGGTTTGAAATGGCTAATGTTGCAGCTGCGGTCTGGCTTCTGGTCCTTGGTCGTGCTTCCTGATCAGTGTGGGTTTGGGTCTGCTTTCTGCGTGGATGTGGTGGTGACATCCTGTGTGGACCTCGTGAGTGTGGGTCTGGTGTCATTCCTCGTATTAGGGACACGTTTGTCAATAAGGGCAGGTTTCCAAATGGCTGGTAGGCGGAGGTATCATCTCGTTTGTTCATGCTGTGTGGGCGTTTTTCTATCTCGATGGCTTCTCTGATTATTCTGTTGTTAAAGTGTTCAGTTTTGGCGATAGTTCTGGTCTTTTTAAAGTCAATATCGTGTCCTGTGACTTTAAAGTGTTGGACCAGGGAAGAAGTTGGTTCCTCTTTTTTGAATGAGTTCTTGTGTTCTTCAATGCGTGCACTTATTCTTCTGTTGGTTTGTCCAATGTATGTGGTGGGGCAGGCGGTGCATGGGATTTCATATACTCCTTGATTTTCTAACTCAATTTTGTCTTTGGGGTTTCTTAGGATGGTGGATATTTTTGGTTTGTGCAGAATGCTGTCTTGATGTTATGTTTGTGGAGGATCCTGCTGATTCTGTCTGTGGTGCCTTTTATATATCGGCGGAGGGCTGTGCCATTTTCTTGCTCTCTGTCTTGGGTTTTAGTGGGGGGTTCTTTTTGCATTAGTTTGGTAACCTTCTTTCTCTGGAATCCATTGGATGTTAGTACGTTTGTGAGAGTGTGTAGTTCGGTTTTAGGTGTAGTGCGTCAGCTAAGCATTTTGTTCTAGAGATGAGTGTCTTGGCTACGGAGTTGATCTGTGCTGGGTGGTGGTGTGAGAGTGCATGCAGATAGCGGTTTGTGTGTGTTTTCTTCTGGTAGATGGTGTGTCCTAGGGAGCCATTGGGTTTCTTGTAGACTAAGACATCTAGGAAGGAAGTTGGTTCTTAACTTCTGTTTCCATGGTGAACTGTATTTTGGGGTGTAGGCTATTGAGGTGTGTGAGGAAGTTTTCAAGTTTTTCTTTCCCGTGTGGCCAGATTATGAAGGTGTCGTCTACGTATCTGAGCCAGAGTTTGGGTTTGTGATCAGATTTTTCTAGTGCTTGGGTTTCAAAGTGTTCCATGTAGAGGTTGGCAATGACAGGTGAGAGGGTGCTCACATGGGTGCGCCTTCTTTTTTTTTGTATTTTTGTCCATTATAGATGAAGTATGTGTTGGATAGGCAGTGGTTGGTCAGATCTAGGATGTGCTTGGGGGGGTTATATTTGTTTTGGATAGCTGACAAGGCTTCTTTGATTGGCACTTGGGTGAAGAGGATATGACATCAAAGCTCACGAGTAGGTCGCTGGGCTGTAAGTTTTGTTTCTTTATGATCTCTATGAACTGGAATGAGTTTTTACGTGTGAGGCGATGGATTCTGCATAGGGCTGTAGTTGTTTGGCGAGAAATTTGGCTAGGTTTTGTAGAGGTGAGCCTATGGAGCTGACTATGGGTCTGAGTGGGGTTCCTTCTTTGTGTATCTTGGGAGGCCGTAGAGCTTAGGGCATCTGGATGATTTCTCTCTGGGAATGATTCTTTGTTGGATTTCTTCGCTGATGGGGAGGCTTTTATTTTGGATCTAGTGGTTTTTCTAGGTAGGTGGTGGGGTCTGTTTTAGGGGCTTGTATGCAGGGTCTTGGAGTAGGTTGGTTAATTTGGTTTGGTAGTCAGATGTGTTCATAACCACCGTGGCGTTCCCTTGTCTGCTGGTAGGATTATTATGCTGGTATCTTTTTTCAGGTTGAGTAGTGCTGTCTGTTCCTCTTTGGGTAAGTTGCTTTTGGGTGGCTTGCTGCTGCAGAGGATGTTGGTGATTTCGAGTCTGATTTTGTTAGCGTCATCGGGGTTGATTTTGGTCAGGCTGGTTTCAACTCCGCATATAATGGTCTCAGTGGGGATGTATTTTGGGAGTGACTGCAAAGTTGAATCCTTTGGAAAGGACATCGGTTTCAGCTTTGGTGAGGATCCTATCTGAGATGTTATGCACTGTTTGTTTCATGTGTTGCTGTGAGGGTGGAGGGGTTTGTTTTCTGGCGTTCTTGTAGTCTTCGGAGTTTGTTGGTGTGCGTGTCTGTCTTGAGGGTGGTCTGTGTTTGGCTCTCAGGCGGCAAGTTGTTTGGATTTGTCCCAAAGTGCAGGGTGCATCTTGTTGCTGAGTTTGAGGTGAAGTGTGAGGAGATCTTTGTTGATTTGATCTAGGAGGAATCTTTTTGTGTGAAGTTCATTTCTGATTAAGGCCAATTCTGTTCTTTTTAGGATGCGTTTGGTGGCTGCAGAGTTGGAGTGGAATTTCAATTGGAAGCATTTGGGGATTAAATTTTGATCTCGGCAGTTTCGTAGGAATGCGAGGTCACATAAAATGGAAGCTCTTTGGACTTCTAGTTTTTCATAGGTCCTGGTCAGATGGTGGATTTCCTCCCCGTAGAGGTGCAATATTTGTTTTCTGAGGTTTTCACGGGTGTTTGTATATAGGTCTTTGGTTGTTCGGGTTTTCTCCCGTGTAAAATTGGAAGTGTCTTGGCGACGTTTCGACGAAGTCTCATTCGTCATCTTCAGGCTTCAGCTTCGTGCTTCTGGGAGCAATGTGTGATCGCAGCTGTTTCTTCCTTTTAACTGCTAGTGGGGGTTTGAACTGATTGGGTGGGAGCTTGGCTGTGCTCTGATTGGATGGGGGTTTTTCTGTGCTCTGATTGGCTGGGGTGTGTCCTGTGTTGGTGGGGGCTTGGTTGTGCTCAGTCTAATCTGTGCTGCAGGGGGATTTGAGCTGGTGAGCTGCACTGCTGCTGTTTGGCTTCGTGTTCGTGGTCGTGCTACATCTTCGTAGTGGGTGTCAGTCTGCTGCATGTATGGATTGGAGGGGTTTGAAATGGCTAATGTTGCAGCTGCGGTCTGGCTTCTGGTCCTTGGTCGTGCTTCCTGATCAGTGTGGGTTTGGGTGTGCTTCTGGGTGGATGTGTGGTGGTGACATCCTGTGTGGACCTCGTGAGTGTGGGTCTGGTGTCATTCCTCGTGTTAGGGACACGTTTGTCAATAAGGGCAGGTTTCAAATGGCTGGTAGGCGGAGGTATCATCTCGTTTGTTCATGCTGTGTGGGCGTTTTCTATCTCGATGGCTTCTCTGATTATTCTGTTGTTAAAGTGTTCAGTTTTGGCGATAGTTCTGGTCTTTTAAAGTCAATATCGTGTCCTGTGACTTTAAAGTGTTGGACCAGGGAAGAAGTTAGTTCCTCTTTTTGAATGAGTTCTTGTGTTCTTCAATCGTGCACTTATTCTTCTGTTGGTTTGTCCAATGTATGTGGTGGGGCAGGCGGTGCATGGGATTTCATATACTCCTTGATTTTCTAACTCAATTTTGTCTTTGGGGTTTCTTAGGATGGTGGATATTTTTGGTTTGTGCAGAATGCTGTCTTGATGTTATGTTTGTGGAGGATCTTGCTGATTCTGTCTGTGGTGCCTTTTATATATGGGAGGAGGGCTGTGCCATTTTCTTGCTCTCTGTCTTGGGTTTTAGTGGGGGTTCTTTTGGATTAGTTTGGTAATCTTATTTCTCTGGAATCCATTGGATGTTAGTACGTTTGTGAGAGTGTGTAGTTCGGTTTTAGGTGTTGTTCGTCAGCTAAGCATTTTGTTCTAGAGATGAGTGTCTTGGCTACGGAGTTGATCTGTGCTGGGTGGTGGTGTGAGAGTGCATGCAGATAGCGGTTTGTGTGTGTTTTCTTCTGGTAGATGGTGTGTCCTAGGGAGCCATTGGGTTTCTTGTAGACTAAGAGATCTAGGAAGGAAGTTGGTTGTTAACTTCTGTTTCCATGGTGAACTGTATTTTGGGGTGTAGGCTATTGAGGTGTGTGAGGAAGTTTTCAAGTTTTTCTTTCCCGTGTGGCCAGATTATGAAGGTGTCGTCTACGTATCTGAGCCAGAGTTTGGGTTTGTGATCAGATTTTCTAGTGCTTGGGTTTCAAAGTGTTCCATGTAGAGGTTGGCAATGACAGGTGAGAGGGTGATCCCATGGGTGCGCCTTCTATTTGTTTGTATTTTTGTCCGTTATAGATGAAGTATGTGTTGGATAGGCAGTGGTTGGTCAGATCTAGGATGTGCTTGGGGGTTATATTTGTTTTGGATAGCTGTCAAGGCTTCTTTGATTGGCACTTGGGTGAAGAGGATATGACATCAAAGCTCACGAGTAGGTCGCTGGGCTGTAAGTTTTGTTTCTTTATGATCTCTATGAACTGGAATGAGTTTTTACGTGTGAGGCGATGGATTCTGCATAGGGCTGTAGTTGTTTGGCGAGAAATTTGGCTAGGTTTTGTAGAGGTGAGCCTATGGAGCTGACTATGGGTCTGAGTGGGGGTTCCTTCTTTGTGTATCTTGGGAGGCCGTGAGCTTAGGGCATCTGGATGATTTCTCTCTGGGAATGATTCTTTGTTGGATTTCTTCGCTGATGGGGAGGCTTTTATTTTGGATCTAGTGGTTTTTCTAGGTAGGTGGTGGGGTCTGTTTTAGGGGCTTGTATGCAGGGTCTTGGAGTAGGTTGGTTAATTTGGTTTGGTAGTCAGATGTGTTCATAACCACCGTGGCGTTGCCCTTGTCTGCTGGTAGGATTATTATGCTGGTATCTTTTTCAGGTTAAGTAGTGCTGTCTGTTCCTCTTTGGGTAAGTTGCTTTTGGGTGGCTTGCTGCTGCAGAGGATGTTGGTGATTTGAGTCTGATTTTGTTAGCGTCATCGGGGTTGATTTTGGTCAGGCTGGTTTCAACTCCGCATATAATGGTCTCAGTGGGGATGTATTTGGGAGTGACTGCAAAGTTGAATCCTTTGGAAAGGACATCGGTTTCAGCTTTGGTGAGGATCCTATCTGAGATGTTATGCACTGTTTGTTTCATGTGTTGCTGTGAGGGTGGAGGGGTTTGTTTTCTGGCGTTCTTGTAGTCTTCGGAGTTTGTTGGTGTGCGTGTCTGTCTTGAGGGTGGTCTGTGTTTGGCTCTCAGGCGGCAAGTTGTTTGGATTTGTCCCAAAGTGCAGGGTGCATCTTGTTGCTGAGTTTGAGGTGAAGTGTGAGGAGATCTTTGTTGATTTGATCTAGGAGGAATCTTTTGTGTGAAGTTCATTTCTGATTAGGCCAATTCTGTTCTTTTTAGGATGCGTTTGGTGGCTGCAGAGTTGGAGTGGAATTTCAATTGGAAGCATTTGGGGATTAAATTTTGATCTCGGCAGTTTCGTAGGAATGCAAGGTCACATAAAATGGAAGCTCTTTGGACTTCTAGTTTTCATAGGTCCTGGTCAGATGGTGGATTTCCTCCCGTGAGGTGCAATATTTGTTTTCTGAGGTTTTCACGGGTGTTTGTATATAGGTCTTTGGTTGTTGGGTTTTCTCCGTGTAAAATTGGAAGTGTCTTGGCGACGTTTCGACGAAGTCTCATTCGTCATCTTCAGGCTTCAACCGTGCTTCTGGGAGCAATGTGTGATCGCAGCTGTTTCTTCCTTTTAACTGCTAGTGGGGTTTGAACTGATTGGGTGGGAGCTTGGCTGTGCTCTGATTGGATGGGGTTTTCTGTGCTCTGATTGGCTGGGGTGTGTCCTGTGTTGGTGGGGGCTTGGTTGTGCTCAGTCTAATCTGTGCTGCAGGGGGATTTGAGCTGGTGAGCTGCACTGCTGCTGTTTGGCTTCGTGTTCGTGGTCGTGCTACATCTTCGTAGTGGGTGTCAGTCTGCTGCATGTATGGATTGGAGGGGTTTGAAGTGGCTAATGTTGCAGCTGCGGTCTGGCTTCTGGTCCTTGGTCGTGCTTCCTGATCAGTGTGGGTTTGGGTGTGCTTCTGGGTGGATGTGGTGGTGACATCCTGTGTGGACCTCGTGAGTGTGGGTCTGGTGTCATTCCTCGTGTTAGGGACACGTTTGTCAATAAGGGCAGGTTTCCAAATGGCTGGTAGGCGGGAGGTATCATCTCGTTTGTTCATGCTGTGTGGGCGTTTTTCTATCTCAATGGCTTCTCTGATTATTCTGTTGTTAAAGTGTTCAGTTTTGGCGATAGTTCTGGTCTTTTAAAGTCAATATCGTGTCCTGTGACTTTAAAGTGTTGGACCAGGAAGAAGTTAGTTCCTCTTTTTGAATGAGTTCTTGTGTTCTTCAATCGTGCACTTATTCTTCTGTTGGTTTGTCCAATGTATGTGGTGGGGCAGGCGGTGCATGGGATTTCATATACTCCTTGATTTTCTAACTCAATTTTGTCTTTGGGGTTTCTTAGGATGGTGGATATTTTTGGTTTGTGCAGAATGCTGTCTTGATGTTATGTTTGTGGAGGATCTTGCTGATTCTGTCTGTGGTGCCTTTTATATATGGGAGGAGGGCTGTGCCATTTTCTTGCTCTCTGTCTTGGGTTTTAGTGGGGGGTTCTTTTTGGATAAGTTTGGTAATCTTATTTCTCTGGAATCCATTGGGTGTTAGTACGTTTGTGAGAGTGTGTAGTTCGGTTTTTAGGTGTTGTTCGTCAGCTAAGCATTTTGTCCTAGAGATGAGTGTCTTGGCTACGGAGTTGATCTGTGCTGGGTGGTGGTGTGAGAGTGCATGCAGATAGCGGTTTGTGTGTGTTTTCTTCTGGTAGATGGTGTGTCCTAGGGAGCCATTGGGTTTCTTGTAGACTAAGACATCTAGGAAGGAAGTTGGTTGTTAACTTCTGTTTCCATGGTGAACTGTATTTTGGGGTGTAGGCTATTGAGGTGTGTGAGGAAGTTTTCAAGTTTTTCTTTCCCGTGTGGCCAGATTATGAAGGTGTCGTCTCGTATCTGAGCCAGAGTTTGGGTTTGTGATCAGATTTTTCTAGTGCTTGGGTTTCAAAGTGTTCCATGTAGAGGTTGGCAATGACAGGTGAGAGGGTGATCCCATGGGTGCGCCTTCTATTTGTTTGTATTTTTGTCCGTTATAGATGAAGTATGTGTTGGATAGGCAGTGGTTGGTCAGATCTAGGATGTGCTTGGGGGTTATATTTGTTTTGGATAGCTGTCAAGGCTTCTTTGATTGGCACTTGGGTGAAGAGGATATGACATCAAAGCTCACGAGTAGGTCGCTGGGCTGTAAGTTTTGTTTCTTTATGATCTCTATGAACTGGAATGAGTTTTTACGTGTGAGGCGATGGATTCTGCATAGGGCTGTAGTTGTTTGGCGAGAAATTTGGCTAGGTTTTGTAGAGGTGAGCCTATGGAGCTGACTATGGGTCTGAGTGGGGGTTCCTTCTTTGTGTATCTTGGGAGGCCGTGAGCTTAGGGCATCTGGATGATTTCTCTCTGGGAATGATTCTTTGTTGGATTTCTTCGCTGATGGGGAGGCTTTTATTTTGGATCTAGTGGTTTTTCTAGGTAGGTGGTGGGGTCTGTTTTAGGGGCTTGTATGCAGGGTCTTGGAGTAGGTTGGTTAATTTGGTTTGGTAGTCAGATGTGTTCATAACCACCGTGGCGTTGCCCTTGTCTGCTGGTAGGATTATTATGCTGGTATCTTTTTTCAGGTTAAGTAGTGCTGTCTGTTCCTCTTTGGGTAAGTTGCTTTTGGGTGGCTTGCTGCTGCAGAGGATGTTGGTGATTTCGAGTCTGATTTTGTTAGCGTCATCGGGGTTGATTTTGGTCAGGCTGGTTTCAACTCCGCATATAATGGTCTCAGTGGGGATGTATTTGGGAGTGACTGCAAAGTTGAATCCTTTGGAAAGGACATCGGTTTCAGCTTTGGTGAGGATCCTATCTGAGATGTTATGCACTGTTTGTTTCATGTGTTGCTGTGAGGGTGGAGGGGTTTGTTTCTGGCATTCTTGTAGTCTTCGGAGTTTGTTGGTATGCGTGTCTGTCTTGAGGGTGGTCTGTGTTTCGGCTCTCCAGACGGCAAGTTGTTTGGATTTGTCCCAAAGTGCAGGGTGCATCTTGTTGCTGAGTTTGAGGTGAAGTGTGAGGAGATCTTTGTTGATTTGATCTAGGAGGAATCTTTTGTGTGAAGTTCATTTCTGATTAAGGCCAATTCTGTTCTTTTTAGGATGCGTTTGGTGGCTGCAGAGTTGGAGTGGAATTTCAATTGGAAGCATTTGGGGATTAAATTTTGATCTCGGCAGTTTCGTAGGAATGCAAGGTCACATAAAATGGAAGCTCTTTGGACTTCTAGTTTTTCATAGGTCCTGGTCAGATGGTGGATTTCCTCCCCGTAGAGGTGCAATATTTGTTTTCTGAGGTTTTCACGGGTGTTTGTATATAGGTCTTTGGTTATTCGGGTTTTCTCCCGCGTAAAATTGGAAGTGTCTTGGCGACGTTTCGACGAAGTCTCATTCGTCATCTTCAGGCTTCAGCTTCGTGCTTCTGGGAGCAATGTGTGATCGCAGCTGTTTCTTCCTTTTAACTGCTAGTGGGGGTTTGAACTGATTGGGTGGGAGCTTGGCTGTGCTCTGATTGGATGGGTTTTTTTCTGTGCTCTGATTGGATGGGGGTGTGTCCTGTGTTGGTGGGGCCTTGGTTGTGCTCAGTCTAATGTGTGCTGCAGGGGGATTTGAGCTGGTGAGCTGCACTGCTGCTGTTTGGCTTCGTGTTCGTGGTCGTGCTACATCTTCGTAGTGGGTGTCAGTCTGCTGCATGTATGGATTGGAGGGGTTTGAAGTGGCTAATGTTGCAGCTGCGGTCTGGCTTCTGGTCCTTGGTCGTGCTTCCTGATCAGTGTGGGTTTGGGTGTGCTTTCTGGGTGGATGTGTGGTGGTGACATCCTGTGTGGACCTCGTGAGTGTGGGTCTGGTGTCATTCCTCGTGTTAGGGACACGTTTGTCAATAAGGGCAGGTTTCAAATGGCTGGTAGGCGGGAGGTATCATCTCGTTTGTTCATGCTGTGTGGGCGTTTTCTATCTCGATGGCTTCTCTGATTATTCTGTTGTTAAAGTGTTCAGTTTTGGCGATAGTTCTGGTCTTTTAAAGTCAATATCGTGTCCTGTGACTTTAAAGTGTTGGACCAGGGAAGAAGTTGGTTCCTCTTTTTGAATGAGTTCTTGTGTTCTTCAATGCGTGCACTTATTCTTCTGTTGGTTTGTCCAATGTATGTGGTGGGGCAGGCGGTGCATGGGATTTCATATACTCCTTGATTTTCTAACTCAATTTTGTCTTTGGGGTTTCTTAGGATGGTGGATATTTTTGGTTTGTGCAGAATGCTGTCTTGATGTTATGTTTGTGGAGGATCTTGCTGATTCTGTCTGTGGTGCCTTTTATATATGGGAGGAGGGCTGTGCCATTTTCTTGCTCTCTGTCTTGGGTTTTAGTGGGGGTTCTTTTGGATTAGTTTGGTAATCTTATTTCTCTGGAATCCATTGGATGTTAGTACGTTTGTGAGTGTGTAGTTCGGTTTTAGGTGTTGTTCGTCAGCTAAGCATTTTGTTCTAGAGATGAGTGTCTTGGCTACGGAGTTGATCTGTGCTGGGTGGTGGTGTGAGTGCATGCAGATAGCGGTTTGTGTGTGTTTTCTTCTGGTAGATGGTGTGTCCTAGGGAGCCATTGGGTTTCTTGTAGACTAAGACATCTAGGAAGGAAGTTGGTTGTTAACTTCTGTTTCCATGGTGAACTGTATTTTGGGGTGTAGGCTATTGAGGTGTGTGAGGAAGTTTTCAAGTTTTTCTTTCCCGTGTGGCCAGATTATGAAGGTGTCGTCTACGTATCTGAGCCAGAGTTTGGGTTTGTGATCAGATTTTTCTAGTGCTTGGGTTTCAAAGTGTTCCATGTAGAGGTTGGCAATGGCAGGTGAGAGGGTGACCCCATGGGTGCGCCTTCTATTTGTTTGTATTTTTGTCCGTTATAGATGAAGTATGTGTTGGATAGGCAGTGGTTGGTCAGATCTAGTATGTGCTTGGGGGGGTTATATTTGTTTTGGATAGCTGTCAAGGCTTCTTTGATTGGCACTTGGGTGAAGAGGATATGACATCAAAGCTCACGAGTAGGTCGCTGGGCTGTAAGTTTTGTTTCTTTATGATCTCTATGAACTGGAATGAGTTTTTACGTGTGAGGCGATGGATTCTGCATAGGGCTGTAGTTGTTTGGCGAGAAATTTGGCTAGGTTTTGTAGAGGTGAGCCTATGGAGCTGACTATGGGTCTGAGTGGGGGTTCCTTCTTTGTGTATCTTGGGAGGCCGTAGAGCTTAGGGCATCTGGATGATTTCTCTCTGGGAATGATTCTTTGTTGGATTTCTTCGCTGATGGGGAGGCTTTTATTTTGGATCTAGTGGTTTTTCTAGGTAGGTGGTGGGGTCTGTTTTAGGGGCTTGTATGCAGGGTCTTGGAGTAGGTTGGTTAATTTGGTTTGGTAGTCAGATGTGTTCATAACCACCGTGGCGTTGCCCTTGTCTGCTGGTAGGATTATTATGCTGGTATCTTTTTTCAGGTTAAGTAGTGCTGTCTGTTCCTCTTTGGGTAAGTTGCTTTTGGGTGGCTTGCTGCTGCAGAGGATGTTGGTGATTTCGAGTCTGATTTTGTTAGCGTCATCGGGGTTGATTTTGGTCAGGCTGGTTTCAACTCCGCATATAATGGTCTCAGTGGGGATGTATTTGGGAGTGACTGCAAAGTTGAATCCTTTGGAAAGGACATCGGTTTCAGCTTTGGTGAGGATCCTATCTGAGATGTTATGCACTGTTTGTTTCATGTGTTGCTGTGAGGGTGGAGGGGTTTGTTTCTGGCATTCTTGTAGTCTTCGGAGTTTGTTGGTGTGCGTGTCTGTCTTGAGGGTGGTCTGTGTTTGGCTCTCAGGCGGCAAGTTGTTTGGATTTGTCCCAAAGTGCAGGGTGCATCTTGTTGCTGAGTTTGAGGTGAAGTGTGAGGAGATCTTTGTTGATTTGATCTAGGAGGAATCTTTTTGTGTGAAGTTCATTTCTGATTAAGGCCAATTCTGTTCTTTTTAGGATGCGTTTGGTGGCTGCAGAGTTGGAGTGGAATTTCAATTGGAAGCATTTGGGGATTAAATTTTGATCTCGGCAGTTTCAGAGGAATGCAAGGTCACATAAAATGGAAGCTCTTTGGACTTCTAGTTTTCATAGGTCCTGGTCAGATGGTGGATTTCCTCCCGTGAGGTGCAATATTTGTTTTCTGAGGTTTTCACGGTGTTTGTATATAGGTCTTTGGTTGTTCGGGTTTTCTCCCGTAAAATTGGAAGTGTCTTGGCGACGTTTCGTGAAGTCTCATTCGTCATCTTCAGGCTTCAACCGTGCTTCTGGGAGCAATGTGTGATCGCAGCTGTTTCTTCCTTTTAACTGCTAGTGGGGTTTGAACTGATTGGGTGGGAGCTTGGCTGTGCTCTGATTGGATGGGGTTTTCTGTGCTCTGATTGGCTGGGGTGTGTCCTGTGTTGGTGGGGGCTTGGTTGTGCTCAGTCTAATCTGTGCTGCAGGGGGATTTGAGCTGGTGAGCTGCACTGCTGCTGTTTGGCTTCGTGTTCGTGGTCGTGCTACATCTTCGTAGTGGGTGTCAGTCTGCTGCATGTATGGATTGGAGGGGTTTGAAATGGCTAATGTTGCAGCTGCGGTCTGGCTTCTGGTCCTTGGTCGTGCTTCCTGATCAGTGTGGGTTTGGGTGTGCTTCTGGGTGGATGTGGTGGTGACATCCTGTGTGGACCTCGTGAGTGTGGGTCTGGTGTCATTCCTCGTGTTAGGGACACGTTTGTCAATAAGGGCAGGTTTCCAAATGGCTGGTAGGCGGGAGGTATCATCTCGTTTGTTCATGCTGTGTGGGCGTTTTCTATCTCGATGGCTTCTCTGATTATTCTGTTGTTAAAGTGTTCAGTTTTGGCGATAGTTCTGGTCTTTTAAAGTCAATATCGTGTCCTGTGACTTTAAAGTGTTGGACCAGGGAAGAAGTTGGTTCCTCTTTTTTGAATGAGTTCTTGTGTTCTTCAATGCGTGCACTTATTCTTCTGTTGGTTTGTCCAATGTATGTGGTGGGGCAGGCGGTGCATGGGATTTCATATACTCCTTGATTTTCTAACTCAATTTTGTCTTTGGGGTTTCTTAGGATGGTGGATATTTTTGGTTTGTGCAGAATGCTGTCTTGATGTTATGTTTGTGGAGGATCTTGCTGATTCTGTCTGTGGTGCCTTTTATATATGGGAGGAGGGCTGTGCCATTTTCTTGCTCTCTGTCTTGGGTTTTAGTGGGGGGTTCTTTTTGGATTAGTTTGGTAATCTTATTTCTCTGGAATCCATTGGATGTTAGTACGTTTGTGAGAGTGTGTAGTTCGGTTTTAGGTGTTGTTCGTCAGCTAAGCATTTTGTTCTAGAGATGAGTGTCTTGGCTACGGAGTTGATCTGTGCTGGGTGGTGGTGTGAGTGCATGCAGATAGCGGTTTGTGTGTGTTTTCTTCTGGTAGATGGTGTGTCCTAGGGAGCCATTGGGTTTCTTGTAGACTAAGACATCTAGGAAGGAAGTTGGTTGTTAACTTCTATTTCCATGGTGAACTGTATTTTGGGGTGTAGGCTATTGAGGTGTGTGAGGAAGTTTTCAAGTTTTTCTTTCCCGTGTGGCCAGATTATGAAGGTGTCGTCTACGTATCTGAGCCAGAGTTTGGGTTTGTGATCAGATTTTTCTAGTGCTTGGGTTTCAAAGTGTTCCATGTAGAGGTTGGCAATGGCAGCTGAGAGGGTGATCCCATGGGTGCGCCTTCTATTTGTTTGTATTTTTGTCCGTTATAGATGAAGTATGTGTTGGATAGGCAGTGGTTGGTCAGATCTAGTATGTGCTTGGGGGGGTTATATTTGTTTTGGATAGCTGTCAAGGCTTCTTTGATTGGCACTTGGGTGAAGAGGATATGACATCAAAGCTCACGAGTAGGTCGCTGGGCTGTAAGTTTTGTTTCTTTATGATCTCTATGAACTGGAATGAGTTTTTACGTGTGAGGCGATGGATTCTGCATAGGGCTGTAGTTGTTTGGCGAGAAATTTGGCTAGGTTTTGTAGAGGTGAGCCTATGGAGCTGACTATGGGTCTGAGTGGGGGTTCCTTCTTTGTGTATCTTGGGAGGCCGTAGAGCTTAGGGCATCTGGATGATTTCTCTCTGGGAATGATTCTTTGTTGGATTTCTTCGCTGATGGGGAGGCTTTTATTTTGGATCTAGTGGTTTTTCTAGGTAGGTGGTGGGGTCTGTTTTAGGGGCTTGTATGCAGGGTCTTGGAGTAGGTTGGTTAATTTGGTTTGGTAGTCAGATGTGTTCATAACCACCGTGGCGTTGCCCTTGTCTGCTGGTAGGATTATTATGCTGGTATCTTTTTCAGGTTAAGTAGTGCTGTCTGTTCCTCTTTGGGTAAGTTGCTTTTGGGTGGCTTGCTGCTGCAGAGGATGTTGGTGATTTGAGTCTGATTTTGTTAGCGCCATCGGGGTTGATTTTGGTCAGGCTGGTTTCAACTCCATATAATGGTCTCAGTGGGGATGTATTTGGGAGTGACTGCAAAGTTGAATCCTTTGGAAAGGACATCGGTTTCAGCTTTGGTGAGGATCCTATCTGAGATGTTATGCACTGTTTGTTTCATGTGTTGCTGTGAGGGTGGAGGGTTTGTTTTCTGGCGTTCTTGTAGTCTTGAGTTTGTTGGTGTGTGTGTCCGTCTTGAGGGTGGTCTGTGTTTCGGCTCTCCAGACGGCAAGTTGTTTGGATTTGTCCCAAAGTGCAGGGTGGATCTTGTTGCTGAGTTTGAGGTGAAGTGTGAGGAGATCTTTGTTGATTTGATCTAGGAGGAATCTTTTTGTGTGAAGTTCATTTCTGATTAAGGCCAATTCTGTTCTTTTTAGGATGCGTTTGGTGGCTGCAGAGTTGGAGTGGAATTTCAATTGGAAGCATTTGGGGATTAAATTTTGATCTCGGCAGTTTCGTAGGAATGCGAGGTCACATAAAATGGAAGCTCTTTGGACTTCTAGTTTTTCATAGGTCCTGGTCAGATGGTGGATTTCCTCCCCGTAGAGGTGCAATATTTGTTTTGGATAGCTGTCAAGGCTTCTTTGATTGGCACTTGGGTGAAGAGGATATGACATCAAAGCTCACGAGTAGGTCGCTGGGCTGTAAGTTTTGTTTCTTTATGATCTCTATGAACTGGAATGAGTTTTTACGTGTGAGGCGATGGATTCTGCATAGGGCTGTAGTTGTTTGGCGAGAAATTTGGCTAGGTTTTGTAGAGGTGAGCCTATGGAGCTGACTATGGGTCTGAGTGGGGTTCCTTCTTTGTGTATCTTGGGAGGCCGTAGAGCTTAGGGCATCTGGATGATTTCTCTCTGGGAATGATTCTTTGTTGGATTTCTTCGCTGATGGGGAGGCTTTTATTTTGGATCTAGTGGTTTTTCTAGGTAGGTGGTGGGGTCTGTTTTAGGGGCTTGTATGCAGGGTCTTGGAGTAGGTTGGTTAATTTGGTTTGGTAGTCAGATGTGTTCATAACCACCGTGGCGTTGCCCTTGTCTGCTGGTAGGATTATTATGCTGGTATCTTTTTTCAGGTTAAGTAGTACTGTCTGTTCCTCTTTGGGTAAGTTGCTTTTGGGTGGCTTGCTGCTGCAGAGGATGTTGGTGATTTCGAGTCTGATTTTGTTAGCGTCATCGGGGTTGATTTTGGTCAGGCTGGTTTCAACTCCGCATATAATGGTCTCAGTGGGGATGTGTTTGGGAGTGACTGCAAAGTTGAATCCTTTGGAAAGGACATCGGTTTCAGCTTTGGTGAGGATCCTATCTGAGATGTTATGCACTGTTTGTTTCATGTGTTGCTGTGAGGGTGGAGGGGTTTGTTTTCTGGCGTTCTTGTAGTCTTCGGAGTTTGTTGGTGTGTGTGTCCGTCTTGAGGGTGGTCTGTGTTTGGCTTTGTGGTCGTGCTACATCTTCATAGTGGGTGTCAGTCTGCTGCATGTATGGATTGGAGGGTTTGAAATGGCTAATGTTGCAGCTGCGGTCTGGCTTCTGGTCCTTGGTCGTGCTTCCTGATCAGTGTGGGTTTGGGTCTGCTTTCTGGGTGGATGTGGTGGTGACATCCTGTGTGGACCTCGTGAGTGTGGGTCTGGTGTCATTCCTCGTGTTAGGGACTCGTTTGTCAATAAGGGCAGGTTTCCAAATGGCTGGTAGGCGGAGGTATCATCTCGTTTGTTCATGCTGTGTGGGCGTTTTCTATCTCAATGGCTTCTCTGATTATTCTGTTGTTAAAGTGTTCAGTTTTGGCGATAGTTCTGGTCTTTTAAAGTCAATATCGTGTCCTGTGACTTTAAAGTGTTGGACCAGGAAGAAGTTGGTTCCTCTTTTTGAATGAGTTCTTGTGTTCTTCAATCGTGCACTTATTCTTCTGTTGGTTTGTCCAATGTATGTGGTGGGGCAGGCGGTGCATGGGATTTCATATACTCCTTGATTTTCTAACTCAATTTTGTCTTTGGGGTTTCTTAGGATGGTGGATATTTTTGGTTTGTGCAGAATGCTGTCTTGATGTTATGTTTGTGGAGGATCTTGCTGATTCTGTCTGTGGTGCCTTTTATATATGGGAGGAGGGCTGTGCCATTTTCTTGCTCTCTGTCTTGGGTTTTAGTGGGGGTTCTTTTGGATTAGTTTGGTAATCTTATTTCTCTGGAATCCATTGGATGTTAGTACGTTTGTGAGAGTGTGTAGTTCGGTTTTAGGTGTTGTTCATCAGCTAAGCATTTTGTTCTAGAGATGAGTGTCTTGGCTACGGAGTTGATCTGTGCTGGGTGGTGGTGTGAGAGTGCATGCAGATAGCGGTTTGTGTGTGTTTTCTTCTGGTAGATGGTGTGTCCTAGGGAGCCATTGGGTTTCTTGTAGACTAAGTCATCTAGCAAGGAAGTTGGTTGTTAACTTCTGTTTCCATGGTGAACTGTATTTTGGGGTGTAGGCTATTGAGGTGTGTGAGGAAGTTTTCAAGTTTTTCTTTCCCGTGTGGCCAGATTATGAAGGTGTCGCTCACGATCTGAGCCAGAGTTTGGGTTTGTGATCAGATTTTTCTAGTGCTTGGGTTTCAAAGTGTTCCATGTAGAGGTTGGCAATGACAGGTGAGAGGGGTGATCCCATGGGTGCGCCTTCTATTTGTTTGTATTTTTGTCCGTTATAGATGAAGTATGTGTTGGATAGGCAGTGGTTGGTCAGATCTAGGATGATATTTGTTTTCTGAGGTTTTCACGGGTGTTTGTATATAGGTCTTTGGTTGTTCGGGTTTTCTCCCGTGTAAAATTGGAAGTGTCTTGGCGACGTTTCGACGAAGTCTCATTCGTCATCTTCAGGCTTCAGCTTCGTGCTTCTGGGAGCAATGTGTGATCGCAGCTGTTTCTTCCTTTTAACTGCTAGTGGGGGTTTGAACTGATTGGGTGGGAGCTTGGCTGTGCTCTGATTGGATGGGGGTTTTTCTGTGCTCTGATTGGCTGGGGGTGTGTCCTGTGTTGGTGGGGGCTTGGTTGTGCTCAGTCTAATCTGTGCTGCAGGGGGATTTGAGCTGGTGAGCTGCACTGCTGCTGTTTGGCTTCGTGTTCGTGGTCGTGCTACATCTTCGTAGTGGGTGTCAGTCTGCTGCATGTATGGATTGGAGGGGTTTGAAATGGCTAATGTTGCAGCTGCGGTCTGGCTTCTGGTCCTTGGTCGTGCTTCATGATCAGTGTGGGTTTGGGTCTGCTTTCTGGGTGGATGTGGGGTGGTGACATCCTGTGTGGACCTCGTGAATGTGGGTCTGGTGTCATTCCTCGTGTTAGGGACTCGTTTGTCAATAAGGGCAGGTTTCAAATGGCTGGTAGGCGGGAGGTATCATCTCGTTTGTTCATGCTGTGTGGGCGTTTTCTATCTCAATGGCTTCTCTGATTATTCTGTTGTTAAAGTGTTCAGTTTTGGCGATAGTTCTGGTCTTTTAAAGTCAATATCGTGTCCTGTGACTTTAAAGTGTTGGACCAGGAAGAAGTTGGTTCCTCTTTTTGAATGAGTTCTTGTGTTCTTCAATGCGTGCACTTATTCTTCTGTTGGTTTGTCCAATGTATGTGGTGGGGCAGGCGGTGCATGGGATTTCATATACTCCTTGATTTTCTAACTCAATTTTGTCTTTGGGGTTTCTTAGGATGGTGGATATTTTTGGTTTGTGCAGAATGCTGTCTTGATGTTATGTTTGTGGAGGATCTTGCTGATTCTGTCTGTGGTGCCTTTTATATATGGGAGGAGGGCTGTGCCATTTTCTTGCTCTCTGTCTTGGGTTTTAGTGGGGGTTCTTTTGGATTAGTTTGGTAATCTTATTTCTCTGGAATCCATTGGATGTTAGTACGTTTGTGAGAGTGTGTAGTTCGGTTTTAGGTGTTGTTCGTCAGCTAAGCATTTTGTTCTAGAGATGAGTGTCTTGGCTACGGAGTTGATCTGTGCTGGGTGGTGGTGTGAGAGTGCATGCAGATAGCGGTTTGTGTGTGTTTTCTTCTGGTAGATGGTGTGTCCTAGGGAGCCATTGGGTTTCTTGTAGACTAAGACATCTAGGAAGGAAGTTGGTTGTTAACTTCTGTTTCCATGGTGAACTGTATTTTGGGGTGTAGGCTATTGAGGTGTGTGAGGAAGTTTTCAAGTTTTTCTTTCCCGTGTGGCCAGATTATGAAGGTGTCGTCTACGTATCTGAGCCAGAGTTTGGGTTTGTGATCAGATTTTCTAGTGCTTGGGTTTCAAAGTGTTCCATGTAGAGGTTGGCAATGACAGGTGAGAGGGTGATCCCATGGGTGCGCCTTCTATTTGTTTGTATTTTTGTCCGTTATAGATGAAGTATGTGTTGGATAGGCAGTGGTTGGTCAGATCTAGGATGTGCTTGGGGGTTATATTTGTTTTGGATAGCTGTCAAGGCTTCTTTGATTGGCACTTGGGTGAAGAGGATATGACATCAAAGCTCACGAGTAGGTCGCTGGGCTGTAAGTTTTGTTTCTTTATGATCTCTATGAACTGGAATGAGTTTTTACGTGTGAGGCGATGGATTCTGCATAGGGCTGTAGTTGTTTGGCGAGAAATTTGGCTAGGTTTTGTAGAGGTGAGCCTATGGAGCTGACTATGGGTCTGAGTGGGGGTTCCTTCTTTGTGTATCTTGGGAGGCCGTAGAGCTTAGGGCATCTGGATGATTTCTCTCTGGGAATGATTCTTTGTTGGATTTCTTCGCTGATGGGGAGGCTTTTATTTTGGATCTAGTGGTTTTTCTAGGTAGGTGGTGGGGTCTGTTTTAGGGGCTTGTATGCAGGGTCTTGGAGTAGGTTGGTTAATTTGGTTTGGTAGTCAGATGTGTTCATAACCACCGTGGCGTTGCCCTTGTCTGCTGGTAGGATTATTATGCTGGTATCTTTTTCAGGTTAAGTAGTGCTGTCTGTTCCTCTTTGGGTAAGTTGCTTTTGGGTGGCTTGCTGCTGCAGAGGATGTTGGTGATTTCGAGTCTGATTTTGTTAGCGCCATCGGGGTTGATTTTGGTCAGGCTGGTTTCAACTCCGCATATAATGGTCTCAGTGGGGATGTATTTTGGGAGTGACTGCAAAGTTGAATCCTTTGGAAAGGACATCGGTTTCAGCTTTGGTGAGGATCCTATCTGAGATGTTATGCACTGTTTGTTTCATGTGTTGCTGTGAGGGTGGAGGGGTTTGAAATGGCTAATGTTGCAGCTGCGGTCTGGCTTCTGGTCCTTGGTCGTGCTTCATGATCAGTGTGGGTTTGGGTCTGCTTTCTGGGTGGATGTGGTGGTGACATCCTGTGTGGACCTCGTGAGTGTGGGTCTGGTGTCATTCCTCGTGTTAGGGACACGTTTGTCAATAAGGGCAGGTTTCCAAATGGCTGGTAGGCGGAGGTGTCATCTCGTTTGTTCATGCTGTGTGGGCGTTTTCTATCTCAATGGCTTCTCTGATTATTCTGTTGTTAAAGTGTTCAGTTTTGGCGATAGTTCTGGTCTTTTAAAGTCAATATCGTGTCCTGTGACTTTAAAGTGTTGGACCAGGAAGAAGTTGGTTCCTCTTTTTGAATGAGTTCTTGTGTTCTTCAATCGTGCACTTATTCTTCTGTTGGTTTGTCCAATGTATGTGGTGGGGCAGGCGGTGCATGGGATTTCATATACTCCTTGATTTTCTAACTCAATTTTGTCTTTGGGGTTTCTTAGGATGGTGGATATTTTTGGTTTGTGCAGAATGCTGTCTTGATGTTATGTTTGTGGAGGATCTTGCTGATTCTGTCTGTGGTGCCTTTTATATATGGGAGGAGGGCTGTGCCATTTTCTTGCTCTCTGTCTTGGGTTTTAGTGGGGGTTCTTTTGGATTAGTTTGGTAATCTTATTTCTCTGGAATCCATTGGATGTTAGTACGTTTGTGAGAGTGTGTAGTTCGGTTTTAGGTGTTGTTCATCAGCTAAGCATTTTGTTCTAGAGATGAGTGTCTTGGCTACGGAGTTGATCTGTGCTGGGTGGTGGTGTGAGAGTGCATGCAGATAGCGGTTTGTGTGTGTTTTCTTCTGGTAGATGGTGTGTCCTAGGGAGCCATTGGGTTTCTTGTAGACTAAGACATCTAGGAAGGGAAGTTGGTTGTTAACTTCTGTTTCCATGGTGAACTGTATTTTGGGGTGTAGGCTATTGAGGTGTGTGAGGAAGTTTTCAAGTTTTTCTTTCCCGTGTGGCCAGATTATGAAGGTGTCGTCTACGTATCTGAGCCAGAGTTTGGGTTTGTGATCAGATTTTCTAGTGCTTGGGTTTCAAAGTGTTCCATGTAGAGGTTGGCAATGACAGGTGAGAGGGTGATCCCATGGGTGCGCCTTCTATTTGTTTGTATTTTTGTCCGTTATAGATGAAGTATGTGTTGGATAGGCAGTGGTTGGTCAGATCTAGGATGTGCTTGGGGGTTATATTTGTTTTGGATAGCTGTCAAGGCTTCTTTGATTGGCACTTGGGTGAAGAGGATATGACATCAAAGCTCACGAGTAGGTCGCTGGGCTGTAAGTTTTGTTTCTTTATGATCTCTATGAACTGGAATGAGTTTTTACGTGTGAGGCGATGGATTCTGCATAGGGCTGTAGTTGTTTGGCGAGAAATTTGGCTAGGTTTTGTAGAGGTGAGCCTATGGAGCTGACTATGGGTCTGAGTGGGGGTTCCTTCTTTGTGTATCTTGGGAGGCCGTAGAGCTTAGGGCATCTGGATGATTTCTCTCTGGGAATGATTCTTTGTTGGATTTCTTCGCTGATGGGGAGGCTTTTATTTTGGATCTAGTGGTTTTTCTAGGTAGGTGGTGGGGTCTGTTTTAGGGGCTTGTATGCAGGGTCTTGGAGTAGGTTGGTTAATTTGGCTTGGTAGTCAGATGTGTTCATCACCACCGTGGCATTGCCCTTGTCTGCTGGTAGGATTATTATGCTGGTATCTTTTTTCAGGTTAAGTAGTGCTGTCTGTTCCTCTTTGGGTAAGTTGCTTTTGGGTGGCTTGCTGCTGCAGAGGATGTTGGTGATTTCGAGTCTGATTTTGTTAGCGCCATCGGGGTTGATTTTGGTCAGGCTGGTTTCAACTCCGCATATAATGGTCTCAGTGGGGATGTATTTTGGGAGTGACTGCAAAATGCTTAGCTGACGAACAACACCTAAAACCGAACTACACACTCTCACAAACGTACTAACATCCAATGGATTCCAGAGAAATAAGATTACCAAACTAATCCAAAAAGAACCCCCCACTAAAACCCAAGACAGAGAGCAAGAAAATGGCACAGCCCTCCTCCCATATATAAAAGGCACCACAGACAGAATCAGCAAGATCCTCCACAAACATAACATCAAGACAGCATTCTGCACAAACCAAAAAATATCCACCATCCTAAGAAACCCCAAAGACAAAATTGAGTTAGAAAATCAAGGAGTATATGAAATCCCATGCACCGCCTGCCCCACCACATACATTGGACAAACCAACAGAAGAATAAGTGCACGCATTGAAGAACACAAGAACTCATTCAAAAGAGGAACCAACTTCTACGCTGGTCCAACACTTTAAAGTCCCAGGACACGATATTGACTTTAAAAGGACCAGAACTATCGCCAAAACTGAACACTTTAACAACAGAATAATCAGAGAAGCCATCGAGATAGAAAAACGCCCACACAGCATGAACAAACGAGATGATACCTCCCGCCTACCAGCCATTTGGAAACCTGCCCTTATTGACAAACGTGTCCCTAACACGAGGAATGACACCAGACCCACACTCACGAGGTCCACACAGGATGTCACCACCACACATCCACCCAGAAAGCACACCCAAACCCACACTGATCAGGAAGCACGACCAAGGACCAGAAGCCAGACCGCAGCTGCAACATTAGCCACTTCAAACGCCTCCATTCCATACATGCAGCAGACTGACACCCACTACGAAGATGTAGCACGACCACGAACACGAAGCCAAACAGCAGCAGTGCAGCTCACCAGCTCAAATCCCCCTGCAGCACAGATTAGACTGAGCACAACCAAGCCCCCACCAACACAGGACACACCCCAGCCAATCAGAGCACAGAAAACCCCATCCAATCAGAGCACAGCCAAGCTCCCACCCAATCAGTTCAAACCCCACTAGCAGTTAAAAGGAAGAAACAGCTGCGATCACACATTGCTCCCAGAAGCACGGTTGAAGCCTGAAGATGACGAATGAGACTTCATAAACGTCGCCAAGACACTCATCTCTAGAACAAAATGCTTAGCTGACGAACAACACCTAAAACCGAACTACACACTCTCACAAACGTACTAACATCCAATGGATTCCAGAGAAATAAGATTACCAAACTAATCCAAAAGAACCCCCACTAAAACCCAAGACAGAGAGCAAGAAAATGGCACAGCCCTCCTCCCATATATAAAAGGCACCACAGACAGAATCAGCAAGATCCTCCACAAACATAACATCAAGACAGCATTCTGCACAAACCAAAAATATCCACCATCCTAAGAAACCCCAAAGACAAAATTGAGTTAGAAAATCAAGGAGTATATGAAATCCCATGCACCGCCTGCCCCACCACATACATTGGACAAACCAACAGAAGGATAAGTGCACGCATTGAAGAACACAAGAACTCATTCAAAAGAGGAACCAACTTCTTCCCTGGTCCAACACTTTAAAGTCACAGGACACGATATTGACTTTAAAAGACCAGAACTATCGCCAAAACTGAACACTTTAACAACAGAATAATCAGAGAAGCCATCGAGATAGAAAACGCCCACACAGCATGAACAAACGAGATGATACCTCCGCCTACCAGCCATTTGGAAACCTGCCCTTATTGACAAACGTGTCCCTAACACGAGGAATGACACCAGACCCACACTCACGAGGTCCACACAGGATGTCACCACCACACATCCACCCAGAAAGCACACCCAAACCCACACTGATCAGGAAGCACGACCAAGGACCAGAAGCCAGACCGCAGCTGCAACATTAGCCACTTCAAACCCTCCAATCCATACATGCAGCAGACTGACACCCACTACGAAGATGTAGCACGACCACGAACACGAAGCCAAACAGCAGCAGTGCAGCTCACCAGCTCAAATCCCCCTGCAGCACAGATTAGACTGAGCACAACCAAGCCCCCACCAACACAGGACACACCCCCAGCCAATCAGAGCACAGCCAAGCTCCCACCCAATCAGTTCAAACCCCCACTAGCAGTTAAAAGGAAGAAATAGCTGCGATCACACATTGCTCCCAGAAGCACGGTTGAAGCCTGAAGATGACGAATGAGACTTCATATATATATATATATATATATATATATATATATATATATATATATATATATATATATATATATATATATATATATATATATATATATATATATATATATATATATATATATATATATATATATATATATATATATATATATATATATATATATATATATATATATATATATATATATATATATATATATATATATATATATGTATGTATGTATGTATGTATGTATGTATGTATGTATGTATGTATGTATGTATGTATGTATGTATGTATGTATGTATGTATGTATGTATGTATGTATGTATGTATGTATGTATGTATGTATGTATGTATGTATGTATGTATGTATGTATGTATGTATGTATGTATGTATGTATGTATGTATGTATGTATGTATGTATGTATGTATGTATGTATGTATGTATGTATGTATGTATGTATGTATGTATGTATGTATGTATGTATGTATGTATGTATGTATGTATGTATGTATGTATGTATGTATGTATGTATGTATGTATGTATGTATGTATGTATGTATGTATGTATGTATGTATGTATGTATGTATGTATGTATGTATGTATGTATGTATGTATGTATGTATGTATGTATGTATGTATGTATGTATGTATGTATGTATGTATGTATGTATGTATGTATGTATGTATGTATGTATGTATGTATGTATGTATGTATGTATGTATGTATGTATGTATGTATGTATGTATGTATGTATGTATGTATGTATGTATGTATGTATGTATGTATGTATGTATGTATGTATGTATGTATGTATGTATGTATGTATGTATGTATGTATGTATGTATGTATGTATGTATGTATGTATGTATGTATGTATGTATGTATGTATGTATGTATGTATGTATGTATGTATGTATGTATGTATGTATGTATGTATGTATGTATGTATGTATGTATGTATGTATGTATGTATGTATGTATGTATGTATGTATGTATGTATGTATGTATGTATGTATGTATGTATGTATGTATGTATGTATGTATGTATGTATGTATGTATGTATGTATGTATGTATGTATGTATGTATGTATGTATGTATGTATGTATGTATGTATGTATGTATGTATGTATGTATGTATGTATGTATGTATGTATGTATGTATGTATGTATGTATGTATGTATGTATGTATGTATGTATGTATGTATGTATGTATGTATGTATGTATGTATGTATGTATGTATGTATGTATGTATGTATGTATGTATGTATGTATGTATGTATGTATGTATGTATGTATGTATGTATGTATGTATGTATGTATGTATGTATGTATGTATGTATGTATGTATGTATGTATGTATGTATGTATGTATGTATGTATGTATGTATGTATGTATGTATGTATGTATGTATGTATGTATGTATGTATGTATGTATGTATGTATGTATGTATGTATGTATGTATGTATGTATGTATGTATGTATGTATGTATGTATGTATGTATGTATGTATGTATGTATGTATGTATGTATGTATGTATGTATGTATGTATGTATGTATGTATGTATGTATGTATGTATGTATGTATGTATGTATGTATGTATGTATGTATGTATGTATGTATGTATGTATGTATGTATGTATGTATGTATGTATGTATGTATGTATGTATGTATGTATGTATGTATGTATGTATGTATGTATGTATGTATGTATGTATGTATGTATGTATGTATGTATGTATGTATGTATGTATGTATGTATGTATGTATGTATGTATGTATGTATGTATGTATGTATGTATGTATGTATGTATGTATGTATGTATGTATGTATGTATGTATGTATGTATGTATGTATGTATGTATGTATGTATGTATGTATGTATGTATGTATGTATGTATGTATGTATGTATGTATGTATGTATGTATGTATGTATGTATGTATGTATGTATGTATGTATGTATGTATGTATGTATGTATGTATGTATGTATGTATGTATGTATGTATGTATGTATGTATGTATGTATGTATGTATGTATGTATGTATGTATGTATGTATGTATGTATGTATGTATGTATGTATGTATGTATGTATGTATGTATGTATGTATGTATGTATGTATGTATGTATGTATGTATGTATGTATGTATGTATGTATGTATGTATGTATGTATGTATGTATGTATGTATGTATGTATGTATGTATGTATGTATGTATGTATGTATGTATGTATGTATGTATGTATGTATGTATGTATGTATGTATGTATGTATGTATGTATGTATGTATGTATGTATGTATGTATGTATGTATGTATGTATGTATGTATGTATGTATGTATGTATGTATGTATGTATGTATGTATGTATGTATGTATGTATGTATGTATTTATGTATACATCTCCAACCTGTGCTGAACCTCAGATGTGGTTAAAGTTATGAACCAGGGTCAGGAACCTGCCAGGCTCTAAATGAGAGGAAACATGTTCAGACTCATCCAAGCAAGACAGAGTGGATATTAATTCATAAACCTGCTGATTCTCAAGACATACCAACTTTGACTCTAAAATAGGTTGTGCTCTGATTGGCTGGGGTGTGTCCTGTGTTGGTGGGGGCTTGTATGCAGGGTCTTGGAGTAGGTTGGTTAATTTGGTTTGGTAGTCAGATGTGTTCATAACCACCGTGGCGTTCTTGTAGTCTTCGGAGTTTGTTGGTGTGCGTGTCTGTCTTGAGGGTGGTCTGTGTTTCGCCTCCAGACGGCAAGTTGTTTGGATTTGTCCCAAAGTGCAGGGTGCATCTTGTTGCTGAGTTTGAGGTGAAGTGTGAGGAGATCTTTGTTGATTTGATCTAGGAGGAATCTTTTGTGTGAAGTTCATTTCTGATTAAGGCCAATTCTGTTCTTTTTAGGATGGTGGATATTTTTGGTTTGTGCAGAATGCTGTCTTGATGTTATGTTTGTGGAGGATCTTGCTGATTCTGTCTGTGGTGCCTTTTATATATGGGAGGAGGGCTGTGCCATTTTCTTGCTCTCTGTCTTGGGTTTTAGTGGGGGTTCTTTTGGATTAGTTTGGTAATCTTATTTCTCTGGAATCCATTGGATGTTAGTACGTTTGTGAGAGTGTGTAGTTCGGTTTTAGGTGTTGTTCGTCAGCTAAGCATTTTGTTCTAGAGATGAGTGTCTTGGCTACGGAGTTGATCTGTGCTGGGTGGTGGTGTGAGAGTGCATGCAGATAGCGGTTTGTGTGTGTTTTCTTCTGGTAGATGGTGTGTCCTAGGGAGCCATTGGGTTTCTTGTAGACTAAGACATCTAGGAAGGAAGTTGGTTGTTAACTTCTGTTTCCATGGTGAACTGTATTTTGGGGTGTAGGCTATTGAGGTGTGTGAGGAAGTTTTCAAGTTTTTCTTTCCCGTGTGGCCAGATTATGAAGGTGTCGTCATATCTGAGCCAGAGTTTGGGTTTGTGATCAGATTTTTCTAGTGCTTGGGTTTCAAAGTGTTCCATGTAGAGGTTGGCAATGACAGGTGAGAGGGTGATCCCATGGGTGCGCCTTCTATTTGTTTGTATTTTTGTCCTTTATAGATGAAGTATGTGTTGGATAGGCAGTGGTTGGTCAGATCTAGGATGTGCTTGGGGGGGTTATATTTGTTTTGGATAGCTGTCAAGGCTTCTTTGATTGGCACTTGGGTGAAGAGGATATGACATCAAAGCTCACGAGTAGGTCGCTGGGCTGTAAGTTTTGTTTCTTTATGATCTCTATGAACTGGAATGAGTTTTTACGTGTGAGGCGATGGATTCTGCATAGGGCTGTAGTTGTTTGGCGAGAAATTTGGCTAGGTTTTGTAGAGGTGAGCCTATGGAGCTGACTATGGGTCTGAGTGGGGGTTCCTTCTTTGTGTATCTTGGGAGGCCGAGAGCTTAGGGCATCTGGATGATTTCTCTCTGGGAATGATTCTTTGTTGGATTTCTTCGCTGATGGGGAGGCTTTTATTTTGGATCTAGTGGTTTTTCTAGGTAGGTGGTGGGGTCTGTTTTAGGGGCTTGTATGCAGGGTCTTGGAGTAGGTTGGTTAATTTGGTTTGGTAGTCAGATGTGTTCATAACCACCGTGGCGTTGCCCTTGTCTGCTGGTAGGATTATTATGCTGGTATCTTTTTCAGGTTAAGTAGTGCTGTCTGTTCCTCTTTGGGTAAGTTGCTTTTGGGTGGCTTGCTGCTGCAGAGGATGTTGGTGATTTGAGTCTGATTTTGTTAGCGTCATCGGGGTTGATTTTGGTCAGGCTGGTTTCAACTCCGCATATAATGGTCTCAGTGGGGATGTATTTTGGGAGTGACTGCAAAGTTGAATCCTTTGGAAAGGACATCGGTTCCAGCTTTGGTGAGGATCCTATCTGAGATGTTATGCACTGTTTGTTTCATGTGTTGCTGTGAGGGTGGAGGGGTTTGAAATGGCTAATGTTGCAGCTGCGGTCTGGCTTCTGGTCCTTGGTCGTGCTTCATGATCAGTGTGGGTTTGGGTCTGCTTTCTGGGTGGATGTGCGGTGGTGACATCCTGTGTGGACCTCGTGAGTGTGGGTCTGGTGTCATTCCTCGTGTTAGGGACTCGTTTGTCAATAAGGGCGGGTTTCCAAATGGCTGGTAGGCGGGAGGTGTCATCTCGTTTGTTCATGCTGTGTGGGCGTTTTTCTATCTCAATGGCTTCTCTGATTATTCTGTTGTTAAAGTGTTCAGTTTTGGCGATAGTTCTGGTCTTTTAAAAGTCAATATCGTGTCCTGTGACTTTAAAGTGTTGGACCAGGGAAGAAGTTGGTTCCTCTTTTTTGAATGAGTTCTTGTGTTCTTCAATGCGTGCACTTATTCTTCTGTTGGTTTGTCCAATGTATGTGGTGGGGCAGGCGGTGCATGGGATTTCATATACTCCTTGATTTTCTAACTCAATTTTGTCTTTGGGGTTTCTTAGGATGGTGGATATTTTTGGTTTGTGCAGAATGCTGTCTTGATGTTATGTTTGTGGAGGATCTTGCTGATTCTGTCTGTGGTGCCTTTTATATATGGGAGGAGGGCTGTGCCATTTTCTTGCTCTCTGTCTTGGGTTTTAGAGAGAGAGAGAGAGAGAGAGAGAGAGAGAGAGAGAGAGAGAGAGAGAGAGAGAGAGAGAGAGAGAGAGAGAGAGAGAGAGACGGAGAGAGAGAGAGAGAGTGAGAGAGAGTGAGAGAGAGTGAGAGAGAGAGAGAGAGAGAGAGAGAGAGAGAGAGAGAGAGAGAGAGAGAGAGAGAGAGAGAGAGAGAGAGAGAGAGAGAGAGAGAGAGAGAGAGAGAGAGAGAGAGAGAGAGAGAGAGAGAGAGAGAGAGAGAGAGAGAGAGAGAGAGAGAGAGAGAGAGAGAGAGAGAGAGAGAGAGAGAGAGAGAGAGAGAGAGAGAGAGAGAGAGAGAGAGAGAGAGAGAGAGAGAGAGAGAGAGAGAGAGAGAGAGAGAGAGAGAGAGAGAGAGAGAGAGAGAGAG